>NC_059133.1:88737359-89040389 GCF_020740605.2 Lemur catta | reverse complement strand
GTTGGCAATTTGATTTTGGGTAGACCATGACTGATTTGATTCATGATGCCAATTTTGAGCAAATTCAGTAGTTTGCACAGTTTGATGTAAAGCCACTCCTGCTGTAGCTGCAGAGGTGGTCACAGGAATGATTCCTTAAATAGCTGCTATTAGAAGATCAATAAGGCTTTTGGTATGCTTAACAATGTGGTTAAGTAGTTTCTCTAAAAGGAACATTGCTGGGGTTTCTTTCTAGACTCTATTCATTTTAACAGGTAACCATAGTTCAGTTCTGGCTTTGAGAATATAAAGTGTTTCTGTATAAGGATTAAACTTTATGGAATTGTCAATACAGGTACAATAAGAACAGTTGTTACAAGTCACAAGGAAAGAAGGTGCATTATACTTGGCAGGGCCAATCAGGAATAAGTAAGGCAGTTTAACACAAGCTTGGATATAATGAGTAGAGTTCAAATTAAAAGTCCACTGTTGGCTATACTTTGTATTTAATGTGTGGGTGCGAATCCAAGCCTGTAGAGGGTGCAAAGCAACTGACAGTTTCCACAATGGATCATGAATAGGGCCATTTAGGGGGCGTGGATGCAGAGAGACAGGAACACTCACACACTGCTGGTGGGACTGCAAAGTAGTGCAACCTCTGTGGAAAGCATTATGGAGATACCTTAAACAGATACAAATAGACCTACCATTTGATCCAGCAACCCCATTATTGGGCATCTACCCAAAGGAACAAAAGACAGTCTATAATAAAGATATCTGCACTCAAATATTTATAGCAGCATAATTCACAATTGCAAAGATATGAAAACAACCCACGTGCCCATCAATCCATGAGTGGATTAATAAAATGTGGTATATGTATACAATGGAGTACTACTCAGGTATAAGAAACAATGGTGATATAGCACCTCTTGTATTTTCCTGGATAGAGCTGAAACCCATTCTGCTAAGTGAAGTATCCCAAGAATGGAAAAATAAGCACCACATGTACTCACTATCAAATTGGTTTCACTGATCATCACCTAAGAGCACATTTAGGAATAACATTAATCGGGTGTCTGGCAAATGTGAGGGGGGAGGGGATGGGTGTATACATACATAATGAGTGCAATGCGCACTGTCTAGGGCATGGACAGGCTTGAAGCTCTGATTCTGGAGGGAGGGGGTAAGGGTAATATTCGTAGTGTAAACTTTTGTACCCCATAATATGCTGAAATAAAAAAATGAATACAGCCATTTAAAATATGAGGGGCTGGAGGGCTCATAACATTATTGAGCCATCTAATATGACTTTGGAAGCCAGTGTCTTTTACAGTCTTTGAGGTGGCAGTTTTATTTCAGTGAAATTTTTTTAAGATTGCAACAGGAAACATGCATCCTCTGTTTCTCCACTTGGGCTTCCATTCTGGGCTTGATTCTTCTACTAGGAATCTATATGGTTTGTCCATCATCTGTCAAAACACAAGCATAACCTCAACCCCGCACCTTTGCCCATCTTTATCTCCATTTATTTTCTATATCATCTTTCCACCAGATAGGCTGGTGAGAGAAAGAGTCTGGTTGTCAACTCCCATTCCAATGTTTCTCTATTGCTGTTAAATTGTCTTCTTTATGAATATTCAAAAAATTTGGAGTAAATAAGGCTGAATTTATTCTATCTCTGGGAGACCATATAATTCCCCCTTTTAGTTTAAATAACATATTTTTTAAGGTTTTATGAGTATGTTCTATAATACCTTGTCCTTGAGGATTATAAGGAATGCCAGCAATGTGTTTGACATCCCACTTAGTGCAAAAGCTTGCAAAAGAGTGACTAGTATAAGCAGCGCTGTTGTCAGTTTTGATGGTGGCTGGGACTCCCTTATTTGTAAGACAAGAGCATAAGTGTGAAAGTACATGTCAAACAGTTTCTCCAGGAAATGGAGTAGCCATAAAAAGACCAGAATAAGTGTCTACTAAAACATGTACAATGCCTAATTTGCTGAATTCAGGAATGTGTGTAACATTCATTTGCCATATTCATTTGGTGAGCAGCCTCAGGCATTAACCCTGCAGGAAGACTAGGCTGTTTAACTGTTTGCCAAGTGGGACAGTAAGAAACAATAGGCTTGGCTTGATTATTTGTTGTGTGAAATTTTTTAATTAAGCCTTTAGTATTACTATGAGGTAATTGATGAAATTCAGTTGCCTCTTGAACAGAACCAATAAGTAATTGATCTATTTTTTCATTGCCTGCCACCAATGGGCCTGGAAGATTAGTATGAGATCTGATATGAGTACTAAAAAGTGGAAACTAGTGAATCCATATCATCCACTGAAGTTGTTGCAACAGCTTGGAAACTTCATCAGTTTTTGTAATAGTAATTGTTTCCACGGCTAGAACTGCTTGTACAACATATTATGCAGCAGAACACAATTTAAAGGTGAAGTAACATCTTGTAAAAGCTGAGTAACAGCCTGCAGTTCCATTTTTTGTGCTGAATTATAAGGTGCGGTCCACACTTTACTTAAAGGACTGGAATAAACTGCCTGACCATTGCTACTACTGTCAGTAAAAAAGGTAGGGGCATGAGGCATAGGCGTGGATTTAATATTTTAGGTAATATCCATTGAGTTAATTTTAAAAATTGGAACAATTTGTTTTTTGGATAGTGATTGTCAATTGTTCCCTTAAAATCAGATATACCAGATTGCCAATCCAGATTTTGTTGATAAGCCATTTGAATTTGTGAATTATTAAGAGGAACAACAATTTTGTCAGGATCTTGGCCACTTAGTTGTTTTAGTCTTTGATGGCGCTTACATATAATCTGACCAATTTTGTCCAAATATGTCATAAGACATTTATGTTGTTTATATGGGAGAAAAATTCATTCAATTATACCCTCTTCTTGAATTAAGGTAGCACAGGCAGAATGTTCTGATGGGTAAACAATGAAATCTACTCTTTTTTCAAGATCCACTCTAAAAAGTTGAGCTTTGTGAAAATGAGATTGAATCTACACCACTTCCTCTTGAGCTGCCTGAGTTAGCTTATGAGGACTATGAAGGTCAGAGTCACCCTTCAGTATGTCAAACAAGTTGCTTAAAGCATAAGTAGGAATTCCTAACATAGGTCAAAGCCAATTTATGTCTCCTAGAAACTTTTGAAGATCATTCCGAGTTTGTAGTTTGTCCATAGGTATTTGAACCTTTTGAAGAACTATTTTATTTCTATCAATAAGAGACCCTAGATAAGTAAACGGATAATCCTCTTGGACCTTATCTTCAGCAATTATTAAACCAAATTGAGGCAATACTTGTCTGGCCTATTGGTATAGTTGTTCCAATTTTTGTTTACATGAACATGCAAATAAAATATCATCCATATAATAAATAATGTAACTATGAGGAAAACAGTGTTGTGTATTTCCAAAGGCTGATTGAAAAAATGTTGGCATAGGGTCAGGCTATTAAGCATGCCCTGAGGCAAGACTTTCCATTGGCACTATTTAGTGGGCTATTGATTGTTTAAAGCAGGAATGGCAAAGACAAATTTTTCTCCATCAGATATTTGTAAAGGGATTGTAAAAAAACAGGCTTTTAAATTTACTATTACAATATGCCAATCTTTAGGGATTACAGTCAGAGATGGGAGTCCTGGCTGGAGAGTCCCCATTGGTTGTAAATTGCATTGATCTTTCTTAAATCAGTTAACATTTGCCATTTTCCAGATTTCTATTTAATAACAAACATAGGGGAGTTCCAGGGACTGGTGGACTCCTCTATATCTCCTGCTAGTAGTTGTTTCTCTACTAATGTTTGAAGAGCACCCAACTTTTCCTGGTTTAGTGGCCACTGCTCTGTCCATATAGGCTTCTGTGATATCAATTTTAGAGCCAGTGCATAATGGTGTCCTTCAACAGCAGTGGCCGCTATCCAAAATTTTGGATAGCCTACACCATGTCAAGAAGAATGCTCTTTTGATGCCATGAAAGTCTTAGCCCCTTGGCCTTTCTTACCCAAAAGAAAACAAGGATTATAATTCATATTAAGCATCATTTGTTTAGCAGGGGTAGAAAGAGTAGGTACACTGATGGAAGCTCCCCATTGTTGTAACAAATCTCTTCCCCATAGATTAATAGCTATGTCAGCTATGTAAGGTTTTAAGGTGGCTGTCTGTGTATCAGGGCCATAGCAATTTAGTATTAAAATATATTAGTCATAGTTCCAATTCTGTTAAGTACCGTGGAGACCTATTGTAAAGGCCAAGCAGTTGGCCAAAAGCCTTTAGAAATAATTGTAACATCAGTTCCAGTACCTACAAGTCCAACAAAAGATTTTCCATTTAGTCTGATCTCTAGTTGAGGTCTCTGGTCATTAACAAAAGTTTGCTAATACACTTTAGTACCAGTACTTCCAAACCCCCTTTCTCTTTGAACATTAGATTTCCCAATTTGCATATAAGGTAATACCAGAAGTTGTGCAATATGGTCTCCAGCCTGGATAGGATAATCAAAAGTAGAACTCACCATGACTGAAATTTCTCCTGAATAGTCTCAATCAATTACACCCAAATGCACTCAAATTCCTTTCATAGTAAGAGAACTCTGGCCAATAATTAACCCTACTGTAGCTGGAGAAATTCAACCGAATACACTTGTAGGTACTGTACATGTGCCAGCAGATAAAAATAGAAGACAATTAACACGAGATGGCAGCTCTACTGCAGCCCTTCTACTCTTGGTGGGCATCAGGTCAGCAACCTCTAATTTTTTGGAATCCAAGTTTGAAATTCTTGAGGGGGCTGCTGGCAGTACTGTCTATTGCTACATTGTTCTCCTGAGTCTGCAGCTGCCAAGATGGGAACTGTGAGACAAGATTGCTTCCCATATTGTTTTTCTTGGGGTCCCAGGCAAGGCACCACCCCCATCTCCCTGGTCTGTAAGGGGATGGCCATCAGCATGAAATTTAGAATGGCAATTATTAGCCCACTGGTACCATTTACTACAATGAGTGCAAAGTCCTGGAACAGGACCAACCAACCAGCTAGCTATTATTAGTTGCTCTCAAAGGTTGCTTGCAATCTTTTTTCAAATGACTTTTTCAGCTGCAATTAAAACATTTAGAGGCCTTTTTTTGTCTGCTGGGGCTTTTTCCCTGGACAGCCTCAGCCTACAGTTGCATTTTATAAGTGTCTGACCCAACATCCCAACAGGTTTTTATATATTCCTCTAAAGGAGTGCCGTTGGAATTTAAAGGATGCAAAATCCACTGACACTCAGCATTAGCATTACCAAAAGCCAACATATGTAACAGCATATTTCCTAAATCAGGAGGGCTAACCATTTTTTGCACAACATCTTGCAATCTAGTAATAAAATCCACATATGTTTCATTAGCAGTTTGTTTAACATTCACACAAAAAGGCACAATTTGTCCAGGTAGGGTTATCTTTCCCCATGCTCTAAGACAGCATTGCCAGACTTGAGCAATAGCCAGATCATTATATTTCAATTGAGCATCTATACCAAAACATTTTCTTTGTCCTGTCATTTTGGTGGCTGAAATATCCTTTGGTGAATCTTGGGATTGATTAAGCCACGCTTGCTGACAAGCCTCATCCCCCCACCAGGTGGTAAACTGAAGAAACTCAGAGGGAGATAAGACTGTCCTAGTAAGCATTTACCAATCCTAAGGAATTAATCGTTCTGCTTCAGCCAATCCCTCACACAAGCCCTTGATGTAAGGAAAGTTTGTACCATGAGACATAGGCGTGCTTTAATTCTCTAAAAGTTTTAAATGGCATAGGCTCATGAACCTAACGTGGGCTTCGAGGTGCTCTTTACGTCCAGCCCTGATCATCAGAATCTGAGCTTGGCTGTACTATAGGAACCTGGAAAAGATAAGCTTCCAGGTCTCCTTTTAACTGTGCCTCTCTAATCCATCCTTGTATGCCACCCTGAGCACTTGTTTATTTTTTAGGGGCCTTCCTTAAAGACTTTTTCAAAGGAGGATCATGTTTCAGGGAAACATCCCCATTAGAAAGCAGTGGTGCTGCTGGAATGAGCTTGGAGCAGCCAAGGGGAAGGAAGCCTGGGGAATTTCTAGCTGCTGTTTCCTCCCTTTTTTCAGTCCCATAAAGAGTAAAGGGAGGAGGAGGCGGTAGTTTATTTTCAGGATCTTTCCTCCCCTTCATTCTTTCTGTAGACCTGTATTGAGGGGCCAGTAGTCAAACTTAATGACTTTCTCTCATCCTCCCTGACGCATACGGAAGATTGGAAGATCATAAATAACTTTCTCTTCCATATAAAAGACAGGCTCTGGATCTTTCACTGTGGTTATTTTAGGACAAGAGTGAACCCTCTCACTCTCACAGTCTGAGTCTGATTAAAATGGTCGCAGAGCCTGAGTAATGAAGGAGCAGAGTTGCCACACAGGGAGAGGGACCTTCTTCCCTCTCCTGTACACACGTTGTAAAATTCTGAAAGCCTGCTGCCATTGTCATAGCCTGACTGTACCCAGAGGGGGAAACCATTGACCATGTTTGAAAATTAAATGAAAGAGTTCCTCAAAAGTTTTCTGTTTGGCAACCACCCAGAACTCTGTAGTAGAGTCTGCAACTATTCAATACACTCAGTAAATTTAGATATACTCTTCCTCGTTTTGTTTCTCTGACCTGACTAATCCCCGAAGTACAACTCACCCTTCCTGGGCACCATGGCATGCAGCCTTCTCCAGATCTCTTGAGATGCTGTACAGGAATCTCTTTGGCTGTGGTGAAGCCTTTGGCCTTTAGGACCCTACTCGCTGCACCAGTTGCTGGGAGTCAGATACTCTCCCAGCAAATCAGGTCCCAGGCAGCATTGTTGCAAGAGATTTCAAAATAGTAGAGACAGAGAAATAACAAAGACAGACAAAAAGTGCACTTTAAAGTGATGGGGGAGTCAGGGGTCCTCCAGCATTCCTGTGAGCTGTGAGGCCCTGAGTGAAATCCCACGTCAGTATTTATTGTTACAGCAAGCAGTTGTCCTTGGTCAAAGAATATGTGTACAGCTCATTCCTTGAGGTTTCAAGGCTCCACAAAGGTTTCAAGGGACACTTACCTAATTCTGTCTACAAGAATAGATGGTTGCAAAATTTTCCTTAGATAAACATGTTAAGCCCTAAGTTAAAAATAGACCTAGCTGAGCATACAAATTAAAAATAGAAATGTATAAGGCAGGAACACTGAGTCTGTATACTAATCTATCTCTTTGTCTAAATGCAGAGACATATGGTCAGCAGTGAAGCAGGAACAGCCTTGAAGTTTAAGATATTCCCAGCTGCACATGTCTGCTGGGCAGGCACTTCAATCAGCTTCTCAACCTTGGGCCCATACTGAGCTCTGCATTGCAATAAGCTCTAGGCGGTAGCTTGCAGCTTCAAAGAAATGTTGCTTTGCAGAAGTCCTCTTACAGTGCCTCCCTTTGTTGCTAAACACCTTCTAGTCTGTGAACTAACACACCCACATAGTCCTTCAAGGCAAAGCCCTGCAAACCACCTGAAAGCTCTCCTGTCTCTTAGCCCTATTTCCCAACACGTTAACATTACTCTGCTCCTAAATTCCTTTGCTAAGATCACTTACATTTCTTCCTTGAAAAACCTTTTTGTTTTTCATGGAGTTAATAATTCCCTCTTTAACTTCACTTGTTTGGTCTTCTTTAAACATCCAAGTCTTCCAGAAACCTCCAACAGACCTGTAAAATCCCTCTGAGTACAATTTTCATCACTCTCACACATGTCAGATAATCTACCTCTCTATGGAAATTCCCTTTCTACCTGTTTAATAGGATGGTGCATGACCTCACTGAATGCCTTCTTCTTTCTTGATATTCTTTCGTGAAATACATTATACCATATCTTCTTGGAAATGAGTGCATGAGACAAAATATTTCAACATCTTCCATGCCTTAGAACGTATTTAGTCTAGCCCAATACTCGATTGATAATATGACTGAATACAGGACTCAAGGATGGATATTATTTAATCAGAATCTTCAAGACACTATTCCACCATCTTCTGACTTTCAATATTCCAATGTTCCTCTATCATTCTAATTCTCAATAATTTGTATGCAACATTTTATTCTCACTAGAATATTCAGAGTCTTCTTTGTATCCCTAAAATTTCATTAGATAAATCCATGTATGTCTTTTTCCCATTTATTGTGCTAGGAAGTCAGTATTAAAAGAGGGGCCCCTATGCTGGGCCCTGCACCATAGAAGGGCCTGCACACCAACACCAAAACTAAATCCATGGTTTATTCTTTGTACTCTCAGGAAATATATTTTAAAAGGCCAGGCACAGTAGCCGACAGCTGTAATCCTAGTACTCTGTGAGGCAGAGGCAAGGAGGATCGCTTGAGCTCAGGAGATTTAGACTGGCCTGGGCAAAGGAGAGATCCCTGTCTCTAGTAAAAATAGAAAAAAATAGCTGGGCAACTAAATATAGAAAAAAAACTTAGCTGTGCCTGGTGATACATACCTGTAGTCTCAGCTATTCAAGAGGCTGAGGAAGGAGGATCGCTTGATCCCAGGAGTTTGAGGTTGCTGTAAGCTAGGCTGGTGCCATGGCACTCCAGACAGGGAGACAGAGTGAGACTCTGTCTCAAAAAAAAAAAATTTAAATTTCAGCAATTAAATACAAAATAGGAATTGTGAGAGTGGAACAGAGGCTGAGATGTGGCCCTCTAGGCCAAGGGATATAGGATTGAGAATGTACAAAGAGAAAAATTTAACAGCTTCTGCTCTGGGGCACCAGAGGAAAAATGAATGCTACTGCCTAAAGTTTCTCATTGCTGGCCAGTCTGAGTGCTGTCATGTTTACGGCTAATTGATCACAACCAGTTACAGATTCCTTTGTTCCTTTTCCACTACTTCACTTCACCAGCCTAAAAAAAAAAATTAATTAAAAAAACAAAACAAAAAGTTAGTCCCTGCAAATAGAATGAAATAGTACAATACATCTGGTCAGACAGTTTGACCCACCCTCCACCATAATTCACTCCCTACCACTCCTATGCTCTGTAGTGTAGTTTAGAGAGGTGCTTAGAACTTGCTGGAAATTTCATATCAGCAGTCAGGTGCAGGGTAGGAACACTTGCCTAGTACACTCCTGCAGAAGCTTGGCCGGGTCAGCCCTGGGCCCCAACTAAGCTTCCTCCCTGCTATTCCAGAAGACTGCCCTGACCCCTGCCCTCCTCCCACTTGTCAACTTCCAGGGTCAGGGTTGATACAGGGAAACATGCTCCTTTAGGCTCTAGGACCTAGGCCAAAGGGCACTTTCCAGGTCACAGGCCGCAGGATTTGAGTGGAAAGGTGACCTCAACTTGGGCTCTAGCTTGCTTTATAATGTGTGAACATTTGAGAGTCTCTGGTCCTACATGTGTTGGCAGTCTGTATCCCTGCACTGGACCCCACAAATGCTAAGTCGGGGCTTTTGTGTAATCACTGGGCCCTTTCCCTGTGAAAGAGTCATCCTTAAGCTCTGGGGAATGTGTACTGTTTTGTTGATAATACCTTTCCCTGTTTTCTTTGTCTGAAATTCATGTTACTTCAATTTATTTTTTATCACCTGACAGTACCATCTCTGTGCCTTTTTCCCTATTTCATAGAGGAGATCCTTACTTCATATTTCATTGAACTTATCCTCAACTGAATTTACAAGTACCAATATTTCTTTTTTTCTTTTTTTTTTTTACTAGTCAATCTTTTATTCAGTAGCATCCTCCTCTGTATCAAGGCATAAGTTTCTATTCTTATCTCTCAGAATGTGTTGTTAGTTACCATATCTTAAAGTACCTACTGCTCCTTATCTGGTCTCTGTTTCCTCAAAAGTATTCTTTTTCTTCATCTTTGAGTTTTGTTACATGAAGTTTGTCTACAGATGCTTTGATGTCCCTTCATTCTTAAGCGTTAGACACTAAGATGATCAGAAAGCTCTATGTGCATTGCAAGGGTTTTGTACACTCATGTGCCTCACAGTACTGGGATTGAATGCCCTGGTAGCTACTTTGTGAAGACCTTCAGATGCTGCCTTGAAACAACACTGACCCTTCAGGAAAATCCTCCTGTCTCCTGACCTGCCAACAAAGTCATCACTGCTGGCACTTTGGAGCTGGCCAGGGTAAGAGGCAGGGTCTCCCGCATTCATTGTATAGGCTTTCACCTGACTGCCCTATTTTCACCATAGACTTTTACTTGAGGCCTCTTCAGTGACCACAACTGTCCCCACCTCTAGCGCCTCTCTGGCTCAGTTTTTCTAAGTAAAACTGTCTCTCTCACAGGAACAAAGGAGGGTGTGAGCCCATCACTTTCCCACCACCTGTCACACCATCATCATCACCCTGCACCTCCCACATCATGTTCAGAGCTCCTGGTGCCTGCAGTCCCTGAGCATGGCCAGGGCCCTCTGAGACCAATCAGCACCCATTGCTGTGGTGCAGCTTCCTTCCCAACAGATCCTCACAGGTACTTGAGGGTTACCTTTCACCTTTCTGCTTTGCTACAGACAATTCTTCTGCTGTTTCAGCTGTGCATTTTTGCTTCTTGTTAGTTTTGTTCAGGGATGATCTTTGAGAAGAAAAGTGATATGAAATGCCTTTACCACTAAAACAATGTCACTGTCAGCTATATTATATGAAAGCAATTGCCTATATGCTAAGGCATCAAGCTAAAAGGTGGCCATAGCTTATCAGACAAGGCTTCTTTACATACCACACCTCAGAGTGACAAATGCCTGCCAGCTTGCTAAAAATCATCAGTGCACATTTTTTAGTGTTTACCTTAATGTACTTCTCAGTGACGATGGATGCTGTTTCCAATGTCTTACTTAAAATACTCTCTCGTTTTCATTCCATAGCACTATAAGTTCTTGCTTTACATTTTTACTCTCTGGTTGCTCCACTCATTAGTTACAGCGCCCTCCCTATGCAAGGAATTTTATTAGGAATTTCGGATGCAATGATCAATACATAATAACAGTCCCCACCATTCGGAAGCTAACACCTTGTGGGTCCTTTGCAGATCCACCTGCTGCCATCTAGCCAAGAAGTTATGAGAGTCCTCTCATGTTATCTTGCTCTCTTACTCTCTAACTTCTTCTCTCTAAATAATATTTCCTTACAAAAACTCATCCTTACTGTGGCTTCAATTATCCTCCATGTGCCAAGGCACACAGTTATATCTCCTGCAAAGACTTATACTCCAAGCTTGAGATCTAGACCTATTTGACATCTCCATTTCAATATTTTAAAGATAGCACTCAATATTTCCCAAACAAATATAATAATGATAACCCTAACCATAGTGAACACCACCCAAACATCCCTACAATACAAACTCTATAGCTTTGCCTCTGTCTCATTCCACATACAAAGTCTACCACAGATTTCTATTCCCTATCCCATGAGATAATAAATTATGTCCATTTAAGCCACTAAGTTTGTGGCAATGAGTCATTGCAGCAATAAGGAAACTAATAGGCTTTCCACAGATTCATCTCATGCTTTCCTGTGGCTCCTATAAAGTGTTGATGTCTGTCTGTAAAGTATCAATGAGGAATAAAATTAGGATGGATATCAACACAAGGCAACTAAGCCATCTCTTCCATCATAAATAAAAAACATACGCAAAATTCAATTCACACAAACATTTATTGAGCCCATATTAAATGGGGCAGAAATATGACATTCCCTAGCCCCATTTCTGTATGATTCTTGCCACCCAGCCAGGATCAATGCCTGTTGCCCCTCAGCTGAGCACATCCTGTGTTTCTCTTGTTCTCTATGATTATGTAATCTTCTATAGTGTAGTGGTAGGCTTGTTCAAAAGCTCAGAATCTTCTTAGAAAGCGATGGATAGCACAGTGATAGTCATAGCCAATGGAGAATTTGCTTCATTGTCTAAAATAAAAAATTAACAAACAAACAAAATGTCAGGAGTTACCAAGAGAAACAGGAGAACCTAGTGTTCAAAATATCAGGCTCATTTTTCTCACTTATCATGATGACTTGGGCATTGCACTTCATTTCTTTAAGGTGTGATTCTTTATCCTCCCTCCATCTCCTTGTGCCTTATGTGAGATACTCTCATTGTCTAGGTATCCATTTTACTGCATGAAGAAACTACTGTAGGGACTTCCAAAAATGCCAAGAGTAAGGTGAAGTGGATTAAAAACAGCATTGAAAATGGTATCACATCTTTCCTAAGATACAAGCGCCAAGTGAGAGGAAACTTACAAGCACAGACTTAAAACATTCCAAGCTTTTAGACAAAGCTTCATTTCTCCAACAAATTACAAGTCAATGAGTCTTTAAGCCCACCTATAACCTGAAAGCCACCCCACCACCCCAGCTTTCTGATGGCCCACCTTTTGGGGTCAAACCCATGTATGCCTTCCATGTAGTGATTTATCATTTTACCTGTAATTCCTGTCTCCCTGAAATGTATAAAACCAAACTGTAACCCAACCACAGGTGAACAATTGCTCCAGGCTTCTTGGCCATTGCTCTCAGCCATGGTCCCCAAATTTGGCTCAGAACAAACCTCCTTAAATTATTTTGCAAAGTTTTTCTTCTTTTCCATTGGCAAAGTTTATCTTTCCTGATAAATACCCCTTTAGTGTTCCAGTCAAACTACTACTTGGAAGGTTGAAAAATGTTCTGCTTTCGGTCCCAGTCAGAGAGCTTCCCATTCTTCCAGAAAGACATAGACATGTGGTGGTGGAAAGAGCAAAGGCATGAAATTTATATCTTACTACAAGTGCAGTGGGAAAACCTGCAAGGATTTCAAGCAAAAAAGTGACATGATCTCATTTCTGTTTTTAAAAGATCATTCTGGCTGTTGTGAGGAGAATTGATACGGGATGTGATGGGGGTAAGAATATTTCCAAGAACAGCCAGAGGCTGTGAAGGTCCTCTGGGGAGAGAATTATGGCCTGAACCAGGGCCTTGTACTAGATGTTATGTAGTGGTCATACTTAGGAAGTATTTTGAAAGTAGAGCCAACTGGATTTCCTAAGGGCAGTGCCTGGGGACAGTGAAAGGTAAAAGTAACTCCTATATTTTTAAACAACTGGGTGAAACAACAGTCATTAACCAAGAAAAGATTGGCAGATGTTATACGGGCTGAATTGTTTCCCCCCAATTGATATGTTCAAGTGCTAACTGCCTTCTAGTGTTTGGAGACAGGGCCTTTAAAGAGTTGTTGAAGTTAAAACAAGGTTGCTCTGTTGGGCTCTAATTCAATCTGATGGGTGTGTCTATGCAGAGAGAACATTTAGACACAAAGAGAAACACCAGGGGGCATGTGCACAAGAGAGAGTCCACGTGAGGATACAGCAAGAAATCCGCTATCTCCAAGAAAAAGAGAGAGGCCTCAGAAGACACTGAACATGCTGACATTTTGATCTCGGTGTTCAACATTCCAGAACTCTAACAAAATAAATTTCTATTGTTTGAGCCACCCAGTCTGTGGCATTTTGTAAGGGCACCTAGAGCAAACTAATATCTGAGAGAGCAGGCTTTAGGATGTGGAAATCAAGAATCCTGTTGGGGACTTGTTATCTTTAACATCCTTATTGGAAGGCAGTGGATGGCCAGAGGGCTCCGACTCACCCAGAGGATCCTCGGCTCCTGCTACAATCCTGCTACTCACTCTCACCCCACCTACCTCACAGACAGGGTCTCTTTCAGTGTTCCGTAACTTATGTTTCGTCTTTCTCTGATGAGTTCACACCTGATATTTATTCTTTCCCGATTCACTATTCTCTAGCACTTATTGCTGACATTGGAGAAGTTCAGGGAAATGGTCTGCACTGAGTGACATTTCAAATATCACCTCTTCTCTTCCTGTACTCAGCAAGCCAAGGTAAGCCTGCCTTCCACCAGGAATGACACTTGTGTGGTCACCCACAATGAGGCAAGTCTGCCTGGCACTGCCCTCTGCTCCTCCTCTCTGACCCTGGTTTAACACCTGAATATTTACCATAAGCTAGCTACCTGGGCAAGACCACTCATGTTCACTTCTCACTTAAAACAGTGTCCAGTGAAAGTAGGGACAGTGATCCCAATTGCATGCTGGGACTTCCTAGGCACAAGCAGCTACTTCCTGCCTCTCATAAAGCACAGAAAGCCCACCTAGAACTGTTCTGCTTTCTCACATAACAGGAGAAGTCTTGACAACTACCAATATATACCCGCTTCAGGATATATACATCATTATAATAGGAGGAAAAAAAAAACAATCTGCCTGGTACAAGGGCAAAGTAATCTGGAGCAAACCCTGTTGTATTAGCAAGCCATCCTGTTTTATGATCTGCAACCCCTTTGAAGGGCCAAAGGAGACACTCACGTGCACAGCGTAGGTTCCAAAGTTGCATACTGGTCATGGACGGTCTTTAGGATTTCCCATCACATGATCATTCCTGCCATATCTCTAACCAAGCTATCCTCAAATTACCACTAATCCTGCACAAAAAATGAATAATTACAAAAGTCAGATAAAGGTCTGAAATGCTAAGATACTGACTCATCTAGATCTTTCATGAATCGATGACCAGGTAACTACCAGACATAACAGAAGAAATGTCAGCTGAAAAGAGAGTTAAGAGTTCAGGAGTCCTGAAAAGGTACTTTTGGAAGCATACTATTTTGTTGTCAAAGTTAAAAAATAAAAATAAAGCAGGTGAAGAACATAATAGGCTCTGATTTAACAGAATCAGTAAGAATTTCTTCCACAATGTGTAGCCAAAAAACAGCTAGACAAACAAGGAAAAATAAACACAAGATTGATGCATTCAGAAGATAAAATATTAACATATGAGTTTCAGAAGGAAAGTGGGAAGGAATGAGTATCAGAATATTCCAGAAAAAAAATCCCCCATTGAAGAACAATTTGAGGAAACAGATAACATAGAAACTTACTGGAAAAGAGAAAGTCACCACAATGCATTGGAGACTTTGAAGGGAGAATCAGACTACCTAACTGGAGAATATAATTATCGGTGGTGGTGATGAACAACATTTCCTAGAAGAATTTAGGCTTTAACTGTATCTTATAGAACATTCTAGAAAAGGGGAAGAAGTCTTAAACACATGAAATACAATGTCTCTTTCAATAATCTACATCCTCATTTTGCTCACCTGTGGAAATCCAATGGTGGTTTTCACGGCCACTTTTGCTTTAACAAGTCGTGAAGAGATTAATAAACCTAGAATATTTTAGGCTGCCTATGTCCTGCAAGACCTCATCTTCCTGAATTGGACTGATATTCAGAGACTCTTGGAGAGTTCTTGAGGGCCTGAGCAGGGTTATATGGTCTGGATATTTGTCCCCTCCAAATCTCATGTTGACATTTGATCCCAGTGTCGAATGTGGGGCCTGGTGGCAGGTCTTTGGGTCATGGTGCTGAATCCCTCCTGAATGTCTCAGTGCCCTCCCGGGGACAGTGAGTGAGTTCTCATTTTACAGGTTCACACAAAAACTGGTTGTTTCAGGGGTCTTTGATTCACCTCCTCATTCTCTTGCTCTAGCTCTTGCTGTGTGACACGCCTGGTCTCCCTTTGCCTTTGGACTTGATTGGAAACTCCCTGAAGCCCTCACTAGACTCAGATGCTTTGCCATGCTCCTTATACACATTCTGCTGAACCATGAGCCAAATAAACCTCTTTTCTTTATAAAGTACCCAGCCTCACGTATTCCTTTATAGCAAGGCAAAACAGACTACCTCACAGGGTGAGAGTCAAATTTCTGTCATCTATCCGTACCCAAATATATGTTCTCCTCACACTTCTCACAGTTAAACAGAAATGAACCCTGTATCCTCAAATAATTTAGCTAAATATCATAAACATATGTACATACACACCATGAGTGATGGAGTCTCGGCTGTAATAATGGCCAGAGATATTGACCATGTTCACTTCTGCCTATAGGATCCCTGCTGACACACACATACACATAAACACACACACACACACAGCACAACATGGTGGGAGGACTCAGTAATAGTCCCACCAATCAGACTGGAAATCAAACAATGACCACTTCAATTCTAATATCTATGCTGATTGCTTGTTTTCAGCTTACTGAAAAACTTTGCCCAAGTTACAAAATGTACCTTTGAGGAATGAGACACTAACAGCATCCTAGCTGACCCATAATGCCAGGCTAAAGTCCCAAAAAGTACCAAGGGATGCAGTTGACCTGTTGTGAACAAGGCAAGATCTATTCAGTCAGGTGGTGAGGTCCACCCAGGAGGGAGCTCAAAGGTGCCATTGTTGTGGTTGTCTTCATAAAGGGAGCTGCCCCGATTCTCCCAGCACAGAGTTCGGAGAGCAAACCCGGAGCGTCCTCCAAGATGCTGTTGGTCCTGCTCTCAGTGGCCTTGCTGGCCCTGACTGCTGCTGAGAATTCGAGTGAAGGTAAAGGAACTGGGAAGGAAAGTGCTGTTTTTGTGCTTGCGGCTTAGTTCTTGGACTTGCTGGCCGAGACCTCTGATCACAGCACAGATAATGGCAAGAAGGGGAAAACAAGTGGGTGGTAGGGAGTAGGGGAGGCACTGTGATTCGACTTGGGGCTTAGGAGACTACAGGTTGGAAGGCCAGGAAGTCAAGAGGGCACAGGTATGGGAAGGGGCTACAGTGTTGTCATGTCAAAGATAAGACCTGTTATGTCCTCAATCTATGCCAAGGACTTATACTTTAAGTACATTGTGGTCCAATGGAGAACATTAATCAAAGAAGTGACAAGGTAAGATGTGCATTTCTAGAAAGGTCTCTGTGACTGCGCTGTGAAAAGATAGAGGGGAGGATGGAAAGACTGATCCAGGGAAGCCCTGTTGTCAGGTTACTATAGTGATCAGAGTTCACAGTGGGGATGTTGGTATTGCTGTACACTGACTGCAGGATCGATGAAAGACATGGACACACATCCAAGCTAGTTCAGAGATGGACATTCAGATAATAAATTTCCCTCTCTCTACATAGAGATACACAAATATCGGGGCCTAAGATTGCCAGTGTTCTCCCACTCACATTTAATATTTCAATGTATTATCAGCCCTGTGTGTAATATCATATCCAAATATCTACTCCCAGGTTGCCTTCTTGAGAAAGCATATGTATTTAAGCAAAGCAATTAGAGAAGAAAGAGAGCAGAAGAATACTGAAATATCACATTGAAATGCCCAGAGCACTCACCCTAAATTAGCACTAAGTTTGAGAGATCCCAGGGAGGACAAAAAGGGCTTTTCTTTTTTGAGTTTATCATTGACATCCTGCACATTAACAAGACTGCCACCTCCTGAGGACTTCTTCCCTTTCCAGAACACCACAGGCAGGGGAGGGGAGTTAACTTCAGGGATACACAAACCATGGTCAGAAGTCCCCTATCCTTATAAAACACTTGAGAGCTCTGATGGATTTCTGATGTGATGTTAATTGCATCCTGTGCTTCTTTTCCTAGATGTCCACTCTGAAGAGTCTCCCCTCAAATCATCAGGTAAATTCCAATAATCCTCAATCAACTCTCTATTCCTAGTTTCCCTTAGGACTTCTCAGCTCTCCAGGGTCATCTCACCATCACTTCCTCATCACGAATTCATTACTGTGAGTACTCCTATAGACTCAGGCAAACCTCACCCAATTGTGACTCTGGGGACCATGAGCAAGTCCACCACCTTGAGTGACAGAGACCCTTGCTCAGATGACAACAGGTGTTGCTTAATACCCCTGGCCAGGTCTGACTGCTGAGAGAGGCTAGAGGAAGGGGAAGTGTCCTCACTCTGATTCCTCCATCCCCTTGAGAGCCTCAGCTGCTTCTTTCTTCTCCAGCATTCCTCTCATGCTTGTATGGCTTCAGGGAGAAATGCAAACAAATAGCATCTACTTCCCTTTTCTCTGCGTTGACACACTTACTTGAGTCCCTGCTCCTAATGAAAATGTGCCAAGCTATCAAGTGAATCTGTGTGGGCTATCACCTTGTCTTTCTCTTCTCTGTATCTTTATTTGGATCTTGGAACCTGGGGGACCAGCTCCAGTTTTCCCATCGGGATCAGGTACCCAGAGTAGAAGTGACAGTTAGCAAGTCATTACAGTAGCCTGAAACATCACTGGCAACTGATATTCATGATCGCTTTGCTTGTCTTCTGACCTTGGCGACATGCTCTGGGGATTCTAAGTTGTTCAAGACCTACATTTGTGCCAAGTTTAAGGACCCAGGCTTGTCTCACAAGCAAAAAATAAAAGAGAGAGAGTGAGAGGCATTCCATATCAACTGTACAAATTAAGAGATCTGCATAAGGAAGCAATGGGCAGAAGGGAGGGTGGTTGTTGAGACAGAGGTTGTCGGGGAAAGGGGCTATGTGTTAAGGTCAGAGAAGTGAAAACAGAGGAGAGACTTTCATCACTGAGCTAAGATATTCTTGTGCATTACTGTCACAGAAGTAGGGCAACCAAGCCAAGAGGCAGGCAAACCCGACGGACCACCTCCTTCTGGAGCGCCCCCGGGACCACCACCACCACCTCCTTCTGGAGCGCCCCCAGGACCACCACCACCACCTCCTTCTGGAGAGCCTGCGGGAGAAGCACCAGCACCTCCAGAAGACCCTGCCGAAGAAGAGCCATCCCAGTAATCTAAAATGCAGTGACAGGTATGCTTCCACTTCATTTTTCACCAAAGGCCCTAACTGCTACATTGCTCAAACTTCATTGTGTCAGTGAATCAACAGTAAACATGTTCAAATTGTATCGTTCTAGACCACATTTGTAAAGATTTGGGTTTGATATTCTGGGGTAGGTGAGGAAGACCCTGTATTTATAACCAGCTTGCCAAGATAATTCTGATCTTGAGAAATACTGTCCCAAAGCATCTTTTCATTCAATGATTACCTGTCTAAAATTGGCTTGGTAATGAGAAAGTAGAGCCATGCTCTCCTTGTGGTCTTCTGCCTCCTGTGCTCAGAGTCAATGACTTGCCCTCTCCGGTTTCCACCTGAGCACTCTTTGCTCAGTCCTGCCACACACCAAGCCTGTCCGGTGCAGTATTTCAGCTATAAATTCATCTTGAAGTTGATGGTGCTAAATGTTATCTAGCTTTCATATACTTACATTTCAATTAATACTGATCAATGTAATGCAAGAAGCTAAATATTAAAGGCATATCTCATCCTAGCTGCCTACCCTCTCCCTAAAAGCAAACACCATTAACCCTTTGCTTTGGGACATCCTTTTGGAAGTATGTATATAAACATATATAGCTCTTTTTTTTCCACAAATGATATCATACTTTCTATGCAGATCTGTATGTGGCTCACTTCAAATCATATTTCTTAGAAATCTTATGTATCAGTTCATAGACATATATATATATCTCTTCCATGTTCTGACATTTTTGGTCTTGTTTCTCTGATTTGGTTTGGCTTTTTTTTTACAATTATATACTAGTCCATTGTATACTTATTCCATGATTTCTTTAATCAACCCCTGTCACTGGACATTGAGGCTGGTGTCAGTTTCTCCCTTTCACGCGCGACGTTGCAGTGACCATCTGTATATCACTGAACACTTTCACCAGCAACCAAAACAGAAATACTCTAAGGATAATGTTTTCCTTTCATCTCGTAAGTAACAATTTAGTGCACATTCTCTGCTAGGTGAATAAACAGTGTGAATGAAAAGAAATTAGGAAGAAAAGGGGGGAGGAAAAAGGGAAAGAGAGAGAAGGTGAGCTCTCACCTACCACACTGGGGTGATACCAGCAAGGGATTGGACACTTCCTGCCATGATAGCTCTGCTCTATATACCTTCTTGTGTGTTTGTTTGTTTGTTTCATAGAGTGAATAAGAGGACAACAGTCTTTCAGGAAGCTCTCACACTGGAACAATATGATCATAACTCTAACTTGGATACATCAATAAAATAATCAGCATGCAATTTCTGATTGCCGTCTTTATTTCTGGGTGTTTGTGAGTCTGGAATTTGAGGGCCATGAATGCAATTGAAGAATGTCGAGGAAACCATCCCAATGACGCTGCCAGCAAGCTCCCCTCCTCCTTGATCCTGATCCAGCCACTGCCACGGGAGAAAGTTCCATTATTCCTCCCCTTCCCTGGCTTCTGTAGTACTCATGCTAATTTTTAGTGTGTTTAGATCTTTAACTGATATTCTAGTAGTTTCCAGGAAATAAGGAAAATATAACCAACGTGAGAAAGCTTCAGAAACTGAGAAAATTCTTAAAATTTTCAAAAGAATTGGTCCTGGTTTCTCTGGAAATCAATCCTGTTCTAGGCCTCTTCTCCCTAGAATCCACTGTACCCTCTTTCCCCTTTCTTATCATTGCTCAGTTTTCTCCCTTCCTATGTTCCCCCATCATTCCTTACCAAAGGCTGAGTGGATTTCATAAAGTAGGCATCACGACGTAATTTAAGGGACAAGAAATTTGGAGTCCTTCAGACCTCAGTTTAAGTCCTCTTTTGCTTGCTAGCTCTGGACCCTCAGTAAGCTAACTTAGAACTCTAAGACCCTCAGTTTCCTTATCTACACTGAGAATAATAATAACAACTAACTTAAAGGACACAGGTTAATGAGATAACATACATAACATTCTAATGATTATTTTAGGAAAGAACAGTAGACTAAAATTATAAGGAATTAAATGCTCCCAAATAAAAATTTCTAAGATAGCTTTGTCAAAAAGTCTAATTACAATATTCCCTGAAAATATTACCTCCAGATGTGAAAAAGAAAAAAAGAGCATGACTTTGTCTACAGTTTTATCATTTTCTATGTTGCCAGTCTTCTTAGACTTTTTTTTTACATTTCTTAGTAGCATTTTTAAAAAACTGGGTACCCACTAGTTTGTTGTGTATGCTGACAAACATAATATGAAAGTTTAAACTCATGACATTTTGAATTTGAAATGGAAAGTCATCTTAAACTTCTACCAGATCAGGTTTTAGTTAGTTCATAGAGTGATGGCCTACCTACATAATGTCAAAGTTTGTCAGTCTACCACTCAAATTAGAATAAACTGTCTTGGATGAGAAAACAGAAAAACAGCCAAATTTATAAAAGATTCAGTAGCTAATTCTTAGACTATCACAAAAGAAGCAAACTTTTATAATTCAAATCAAGAGAAAAACAGGCCAGATGCAGTAGCTTATACCTGTAATTGCAGCTCTTTCAAAGGCCAGGGTAGGAGAGTTGCTTGAGGCCAGGAGTTTGGCCAGACCATTCTGGCCAAAACAGTGAAACCCCATCTCTACAAAAAATAAGAATAATTAGCTGGGATACTGGCACCTGCATGTAGGCCTGTAGTCCCAGCTATTTGGGAGGCTGAGACAGGATGATTGCTTGAGCTAAGGAGGCCAAGGCTGCAGTGAGCTATCATTGTACTACTGTACTATAGCTGGGGCAACAGAGCAAGACACTGTCTCTGAGGAAAAAATTAAAGAAAGAAATAAAAAACAGAAAACAAAGTAAACTTCAGAAATGACAAGGGGAAATTCACCATAGATACATGGATATTTAAAAGAGTAGTGCAATATAATCTAAAATTCTGTTCTGATGTAAAATAGTCAGTGAATTGACATTATTGTAAGATAATATAAATCGCTAAATTAGGACAAGTTCAGTAGAAAATAACCTTGAAAGAAATGGAAGAAGCTGATAGGAAACTGCCTCCAACCACAACTCAGTTCACCAAAATCAATGGACACAGCAAATGTTAATACCTAATTTTATGTATGATTAAAGAAATCATAATTCTTATACTATTTCAATGTCTCTAAAATATAGGAAAGATTAACAAGTTTCTGAGTTCATTCTATAAGGTTCATTAAACAAAATACATAGACCTGTCAAGATATTCCATTAGGAAAAATACCCATTAGTACATAAACAAGTCAACACTGTGATAATAAAACAATATTAATATACCATATTGAAAGCGGATGACAAGAAAGTCTCAATATTAGTAAATTTCCACCCCTCAACACACATGCACACCAATGTCCTCAGAAATTTCACTGAGAAGTTCCAAAAAGCAAGAAAAGAACAATCTCACTATAATCTCCAACAAGGGGGCCAACACACATGCACCCTGGCCTGTACCCTGGCTTTTCTTCTGCCATGAGAGGTGAAACTTCCTTGATCCTGTCTTTTACCTTCACCCTGAATCCCATACCACATCACCTAATCAAGGATTTTCCTTCTGGAACTATGCCCCTTTTCTCCCCTACATCTTCAATTTATGCTCCTTTTAAGATTCAACCAGTCAGCACAAATCTGCTGGAGTATCTTCTATTTTTACAAAGCTCTCTCTACACCCTTGCCTCTCTGTGTAGAATACTATTTGTCTGTCATCTTCATTGCACAAGTCCTTGAAAAGAAAGTCTACAGTTATTGCTTCCACCTCTGCACCTCCCATATTCTCTTCCACAAATTCTGTGAAGGCTTTTGTGCTCACCCTTTCAGTGCTTTGATTCCATAAGAACAAAATCCAAATTTGTGACTATGTCCAAAACTCTACGTAATTGGGCTATACCTGTCTCTGAACTTATTGGCCTTTCTATACCTAATTGACTCTGCTCTAGCCACATTGGCTGTCTTCATACTCCTCCAATACACCAAGATTGTTCCTACCTTTATCAAGAATGCTTTGTCACTTGATTCAACTCTGCTCAAATGTCACCACCTTGAAGCTTTCTTTAAATACACAAAACCCCTCAATCTCCTTAAACTGCTTTATTTTTGTATCACAATACTTGGCATTTTGAATAAGGAGAACCCAAGATTCATACCTCCTGGTATGCCCACCCTCATGCACTTCCCTATCATATTCTATTAGGACGGTTCTGTGTGTCCAGTAGTATATGGCAGAAATGGTGGTATGTCACCTCTCAGATTAAGTTAGAAAAGAAACTGGCTTCATCTTTTATTCTTCAATTTCTCCCTGCCTCTCTCTCCCTCTCTCTCTCTCTCACTCATCACTTGCTTTAGGAAAAGCCAACTGCCACATCAAGTTGCCCTATGGAGAGGCTATCGTTTCCAAGAGATTCTCTAAGAGTCTCCCTCATTTGTTTCATAGAGGGAAAACAGCCAGAGAGGCAGAGAAAGAAAAGTCTCCCAACTCTAATCCTTCACTGTCCACCTGACCTTATTAACAGCCTCACTATTCCCAGATTGTTTCTAGCATCAACACAGGTGTGGGCAGAACGATAGGCATGGGTCTGCTGCCTCCTAGTAAGTCCTGATAGGAAGTGAGGTGTCCAGCTCCAAGTACTGAAGACACTTGTGTGGTGATTGTATCATTAGAATGAGGAACTGGTTTTTGCCATTTGTTTATAGTTGGATCCTAAAATTGCCAGCATTAATGCTGGGAGTTAGCTACTCTCCCAGAAAAACAGGTCCCAGGCAGGAGATTGGATCGTCCTAAGAGATTTGGAAAAAATAGAGACAGAGAGATAAAAAAGACAGAGACAAAGTGCAGTTTAAAATGATGGTGGAGTCAGGGGTCTTGAGCATGCCCAAGTACAGCTCATTCCTTGAGGTTACAAGGCTCCCCAAAGCTTTCAAGGGACCCTTACATAATTCTGTCTACAAGAATACATGGTAACAAAATTTTTCTAAGATAAACATGTTAAGCCCTAAGTGAAAAATACACCTAGCTGAGCATACAAATTAAAGATAAAAATCTATAAGTCAGGAACACTGAGTCTGTATACTAATCGAATCTATTTCTCTAAATGCAGAGACATGTGGTCAGGAGTGAAGCAGGAATATTCCCAGCTGCACGTTTTCTGCTGGGCAGCCATTTCAATCAGCTTCTCAGCCTCGAGCAAAACCCAGCTCTGTCTTGAAATAAGCTCTAGGCGATAGCTTGCAGCTTCCAAGAAACATTGCTTTGCAGACGTCCTCTGACCGCCTCCATTTGTTGCTAAACACCTCCTAGTCTATGAACTAACACGCCCAAGATTCCTTCAAGGCAAAGCCCTGCAAAACTCCTGAAACCTCTCCTGTCTCTTAGCCCTATTTCCCAATACATTAACATTACTCTGCACCTAAATTCATCTGTGAATACCACTTACATTTCTTCCTTGTAAAAGCTTTTTGTTTCATGGAATTAATAATTATCTCTTTAACTTCACTTGTTTGGTCTTCGTTAAACACGCAAGTCTTTCTGAAACCTCCAAGAGACCTGTAAATTCCCTCTGAGTACAATTTTCATCACTCTCACACATGTCAGATCATCTACCTTTCTACTGGAAATTCCCTTTCCTACTGTTACATGGGATGGTGCATATGGCGACTTAATGCCTTCTTCTTTCTTGGTATTCTTTATTAAGCACACCCTACCGTAGCTTCTTGGAAATGAGCACATGAGGCAAAATATTTCAAGATCTTCCATGCCTGAGAATGTATTTAGTCTAGCCCAATACTTGATTGATAATCTGACTGAATACAGGACTCGAGGGTGGATATTATTTTACTCAGAATCTTTAACACACTGTTCCACTCTCTTCTGTCTTTCAGTGCTCCAATGTTCCTCTGTCATTCTAATTCTCAATCTTTTTACATAACTTTTTATTCTCACTAGAATATTCAGAATCTTCTTTTTATCCCTCAAATTTCATTAGATGTACATCGATATGTGTCTTTTTCCCATTTATTGTGGTAGGCACTCAGTCTTGCAAGAGGGGCCCCTATGCTGGGCCCTGCAGCTTAGAAGGGCCTGCACTCCAACACCAAACCCAAATCCATAGTTTATTCTTTTTACTCTCAGTAAATATATTTTAAATGACCAGGCACAGTAGCTCACGCTTGTAATACTAGCACTCTGGGAGGCAGAGGCAGGTGGATCGCTTGAGCTCAGGAGATGGAGACTAAGCTGGACAAGAGTGAGACCCCTGTCTCTAGTAAAAATCTAAAAAATTACCTGGGCAACTAAATAAGAAAAAAAAATTTTAGCCAGGCATGGAGGTTCGTGCCTGTACTCTCAACTACTCAGGAGTCTGAGGCAGGAGGATTGCTTGAGCCCAGAAGTTTGAGGTTACTGTGAGCGAGGCTGATGCCATGACACTCTAGCTAGGGAGACAGAATGAGAACCTGTCTCAAAAAAAATTTTTTTAATTTCACCAAATAAATACAAAACAGGAATTATGGGAGAGGGACACAGTCTGAGCTGTGGGTTAGGGATATAGGGCTGAGTATGTACGAACAGAACAAATTAACAGCTTCTGCTCTGGGGCACCAGAGGAAAATGAATGCTACTACTTAAAGTTATTCATGCTGGCTGCTCTCAGTGCAGTCGTGTTTACAGCTAATCAATCACAACCAGTTACAGATCCTTTATTCCTTCTCCACTACTTCAGTTGACCAGCCAAAAAAAAAAAATACATTAAAAAAAAAAAAGTTGATCACTGCAAATAGAATGAAATAGTATAATACAGCTGGCAGACAGGCTGACCTACCCTACACAAAATTCACTCCCTCCCATTCCTATGCTCGATAGTGTTGCTTAGGGAGGTGCTTAGAAATTGCTGGAAATTTCATATCAGCAGTCAGGTGCAAGGGAGGAAAATTTGCCTAGTCCACTTCTGCAGAAGCTTGGCCAGGTCAGCCCTGGGCCCCAACTAAGCTTCCTCCCTGCTATTCCAGAAGACTGCCCTGACCCCTGCCCTCCTCCCACCTCTCAACTTGCAGGCTCAGGGATGGTACAGAGAAACATGCTCCTTTAGGCTCTAGGGACTAGGCCAAAGGGGACTTTCAAGGTCCAGGCTGCAGGATTTGACTGGAAAGGTGACCTGAACCTGGGGTCTATCTTGGTATATAGCCTGTGAACATTTCAGAGTCTCTGGTCCTCCATGTGTTGGCAGTGTGTATCCCTGCACTGGACCCCACGAATGTTAAGTCAGGGCTTGTGTATAATCACTGGGCCCTTTCCCTGTGAAGAGTCATCCTTAAGCTCTGGGGAAGGTGTAATATTTCATTGATAAAATCTTTCTCTGTTTTCTTTGTCTGAAATTCATGTTAGTTCAATTATTATTCTCACCTAAGAGTACCATCTCTTTGTCTTTTTGCCTATTTCATAGAGGAAATCCTTAACTTTATATTTCATTGAACTTATCCTCAACTGAATTTACAAGTGCCAATATTTCTTTCTTTCTTTTTAATGCTCATTCCTTTATTCAATAGCATCCTCCTCTGAATCAAGGCAGCAGTTTTCATTCTTATCACTCAGAATATGTTAGGTACCATCTCTTAAAGTTTCTGCTGTTCCTTATCGGGTCTCTGTTTCTTCTAAAGTCTTCTTTTTCTGTTTCTTTGAATTTTGTTCCATGAAGTTTGCCTACAGATCCTTTGATTTCTCTTCATTCTTAAGCGTTAGACAATAATATGATCAGAAAGCTCTATGTGCATTGCAAGGGTTTGTAGACTCATGTGCCCCACAGTAGTGGGATTGAATGCCCTGGTAGCGATTTTGTGAACACCTTCCAATGCTCTCTCTGAAACAGCACTGACCCTTCAGGAAAATCCTCCTGTCTCCTGACCTGCCAACAAAGTCTTCACTGCTGGCACTTTGGAGCTGGCCAGGGTAAGAGGCAGGGCCTCCCTGCATTCACTGTACAGGCTTTCACCTGACTGCCCTGTTTTCACCATAGACTTTTACTGGAGGCCTCTTCAGTGACCACAACTGTCCCCACCTCCAGCACCTCTCTGGCTCAGTTTTTCTGAGTAACACTACTCTCTCTCTCACAGGAACAAAGGAGGATGTGAGCCCATCACTTTCCCACCACCTGTCCCACCACCATCATCACCCTGCCCTTCCCACATCATGTTCAGAGCTCCTGGTGCCTGCAGTCCCTGAGCATGGCCAGGGTGCTATGAGACCACTCAGCACCCATTGCTGTGGCGCCGCTTCCTTCCCAACAGATCCTCACAGTTACTTAATGGTTACCTTTCTCCTTTCTTCTTTGCCGCGGACCATCCTTCTGCCTGTTTCCAGTTGTGCAGTTTTGTTTCCTGTTGGTTTTGATCGGGGATGGCCTTTGAGAAGAAAGGGGTTAAGAAATGCCTTTAATACTAAAACTATGTCACCATCAGCTATATTTTATGAAAGCAGTTACCTATATGCTAAAGAATCATGCTAAAAGGTGGCCAAAGGCTTATCAATCAAGGCTTCTTTACCCAACATTCCACTTACATAGCTCACCGCAGGGTAACCAATGCCTGCCAGCTTGCTAAAAATCAGTGCACATTTTTCAGTGTTTACCTTAACTTGCTTCTCAGCAGCGATGGATGTTGTTTACAACATCATACTTAAAATACTCTCTCGTTTTGGTTCCAAAACACTGTAAGTACTTGTTTTATATTCTCACTCTCTGGTTGCTCCACTCATTACTTACAGTGCCTTCCCTATGCAAGGAATTTTATTAGGAGTTTAGGATGCAACAATCAATACATAATAACAGTCCCCACCATTTGGAACTAACACCTTGTTGGTCCTTTGCTGATGCAGCTGGTTCCATCTTGCCATGAAGTTATGAGAGTCCTCTCATGTTATCTTTGTTTCTTACTCTCTTATCTCTTCTCACTAAATAGTATTTCCTTACAAAAACTCATTCTTGCCCATAGCTTCAATTATTGTCCATGTGCCAAAGGCACAAAGTTATATCTCTCCCCAAGACTTCTACTCCAAGCTTGAGGTCTAGATCTATTTGACGTCTCCATTCAATATTTTAAAGATACCACTCAATATTTCCCAAACAAATATAATTCCTAGAACCCTAAACCCAGTGACACCCACCCAACCATCCCTGCAATACAAAATCTATAGCTTTGCCTCTGTCTCATTCCACATACAAAGTCTACCATCGATTTTTGTTCCCTATCCCGTGAGATAATAAATTCATGTCCATTTTAGCCACTAAGTTTGTGGCAATGAGTCATTGCAGCAATAAGGAAGCTAAGAGACTTTCCACAGATTCATCTCATGCTTTCCTATGACTCCTGTAAAGGGTTGATGTCTGTTTATAAAGTGTCAACGAGGAATGAAATTATGATGGATATCAACACAAGGCAACTAAGCCATCTCTTCCCTCATAAATAAAAAACACTCTCAAAATTCAATTCAAATGAACATTTATTGAGCCCATATTAAATGGGGCACAGCTATGAAATTCCCCACCCCCATTTCTGTATGATTCTTGCCACACAACCAGGATCAATGTCTGCTGCCCCTCAGCTGGGCACATCCTGTGTTTCTCTTGTTATGTAATCTTCTATAGTGTAGTGGTAGGCTTGTTTGAAAGCTCTCAAACTTCTTAGAAAGTGATGGATAGCACAGTCATGGTCACAGCTAATGGAGAATTTACTTCATTGTCTAAAATAAAAAATTAACAAACAAACAAAATTCCAGGGTTTACCAAGAGAAACAGGAGAACCTAGTGTTCAAAACATTATGCCCATCTTTTCTCACTTATCACTGTGACCTTGGGCATTGTACTTAATTAATTTCTTTAAGGTCTGACCCTTTATCCTCCCTCCCTCTCTGTGTTCCTTTAGTGAGATACACACATTGTCTAGGTATCCATTTAACTACATGAAGAAACCACTGTAGGGACTTCCAAAAAAGCCAAGAGTAGGGTGAAGCACTAAAATTGGGAACTCTTGATTCAGAGCTCTTAGGCATTAGGGTTTTTGACAGGATAATATCATGTTCTATGCATCAGAAGTCCTTGGATGGGTGTGGTGGCTCACCTAGCACTCTGGGAGGCTGAGGCAGGTGGATTGTTTAACCTCGGGAGTTTGAAACCAGCCTGAGCAAAAGTGAGACCCCGTCTCTACTAAAGAAAAATAGAAAGAAATTACCTGGACAACTAAAAATATATAGAAAAATTAGCTGGGCATGGTGGTGCATGCCTGTAATCCCAGCTCCTTGGAAGGCTAAGGCAGAAGGATCACTTGAGCTCAGGAGTTTGAGGTTGCTGTGAGCTAGGCTGACACCACGGCACTCTAGCCTGGGCAACAGAGTGAGACTCTGTCTAAAAAAAAAAAAAAAGAAAAGAAAAGAAAACCTCATACTCTCCCTTTCTCATGCTTTTCCTTAGAGAAGACTCCATGAGCTGGACTGGAACCATATCCTAGAGACAGAGGGAAGAATCTTGTAAGACTGAAGGCAAGATGCTTTGTTTATCCCACGTCTAATAGGTTACTAAAAATCTAGTCAATTGCACTTGAAAGATACTCCTCAGAGATGAAAGAGCTTGTCTTTAACCTGCTTATTACATTTTATAGCTGATATCACCATTTGGAAAGGGTTAAGTATGGAACTCTTTTCCAGTGGATTAAAAACAGCATTGAAAATGGTATCACGTCTTTCTGAAGATACCAGGGCCAAGAGAGAAGAAACTTACAAGCACGGACTTAAAACATTCCAAGCCTTTAGACAAAGCTTCATTTCTCTAACCAATTACAAGTCAGAGTCTTTATTTATTTGGAAAATGTATCTGTTTTATTTTCATATAAATATTGAAAATTATTTACTCTTACCATAACAGTTAAATAGTACAGTTCTTAATTCCGAATACCTGGTTTAAATCTTCGACATAATATCTGTATAATTATTGTACATTTACTTTGCCTTGTTAGGTTTACTGATAAAATGGTGATAATAATGGTTAATCTTTTACAAAATTGTTAAGGATTAAATGAGTAATGCATGTGAGTTTGTTAGGTAATGCATGGCCCAGAACATGTACTCAATTAGTGTTAACTATCATATTAAAGGTACATTTCTCTTGTTACTTAGAATTTTATGCGTGTAATTTTTCCTGTTAGTCTTCACTGATCTCTATTAGTTCATAAGGATTCAATTCAATTCATATCTGGTACAGAGGGGTAAAGGGAGCTATAACCTTTCTGTTCAATTTAAGACACCGTTTTCCATTTTAAAAGGTGATCTCTTTTATGTGGTTTATCAGATACTTCAAGAACTCAGTTTATTCAATGTTAATCTCCTTTATGAAGCAATTATCCCTTTCATCCCTTTCTCCCTTCCCAGGTGGGTGCATAGGTAAAAGGAAAATTATGTAACACCATCTCTTGTCTTTGCTGATTCCACCAGGAAGAGACTTCATCTAAATTGGTCTTTGGGTATTGTTCTCTGCACAGGGTATCATCTGTTAGCTTGACGACTCCCATATCCTTCTGGGGTGTGCTGACATTTATTGCTTATTTTCATGATCCCAGAAAAAATAATCTACAAACATTCGGTTCCATCTTTGTTCCTCCTCAGCGCTGTTGACATCTGCTAGCTATCACTGCTTCTTTAGCCTCTGATCAACAAGAGCAAAGTAGGACTATGGAAGTAATAATTTGGGGCTATATTTCTACATAACTATACCTTCATACCTTTCTAATCTTCTACAGTGACAACTTAATATTGATATGTGATAATCTGAGAAATATTTTATCCCTAAACTTCCAGATAGGAAGGAGGTCATTGGTTCTCTCTGACCTGAATCCTCAAACCTATTAGAAAAGTTCTTTACTATTGTTCAAATTCTAAATATTAGGTTTCACCACATAAGGAATAAGGACAAAAATTTTATTGCATGTACTCACTTATAAATTTATTTTTTAACACCTATCATCCCACAAAAGAGATGAAAGCGGTTCATGTTTGAAGCATATGGTTATTTTGCAAAACCCTGTGCTCTTTTTGTCAACTACAATAAATATTCCCAGTAAGAAAAACATCTAAAAATGTCCCAAGTTATTTCTCTACATTCACTTATCCATTTCTCAGGTAATTTTGAGTTTTAAAACATGCCAAGTCCTTGACTAGTAATTAGGAATACAAAAATAATAACAAAACATTATGCCATCAAAGACCTCAAAGTCTAGTGTGGTGAAATGCTTCTTCTGTAGTCAATGCTACTTAGAAATAAAACAAGCTTTTTTTCTATGCAGAGATCACTGCATTAAAGTACCTTAAGTGTCTGTAATACATTTCATATCATTTCCCTGAAAATAAAAGGATACTAACTATATCAGAGGTAAAATCTCAGCTTTGTGTTCATTCAAAATAAAATCACGACCTACTTTAGCAAGAATTCTACAGATTTCAAGGGGAAATGTTAATGTATTCAAATATATTCAGTTATTTCCAAAAGTAATCATACTTATCTATATCAATATGCAGATTATTTGAAATAATATGATTCCTTATTTTAACTAATTGGTTTAATTTAATTTTCCGTATATAAATCAATCCTGTTTGAATTTTATATTCCACTTTTAACATTACACAGTCCAGTATTTATATCACACCAAAAACAGGCGGAACTTGAAATTTTGTATCCTAAACTCGATATATTGAATAAATGTGAGAAATGGTCTATGTGCTTATCAGGAGAGCAGGAAATAAACATTATTTTAATCAGGCAGTCTTGTTTGACTTCTTCCTCTTTTTATGTGCTGCTAGGTTTCTTATGGTTTGTCATATTTTATTAGCCTCAGACATCCAGTTATACTTTCTCTTTTTTATCACCATTATCATTTATAGCTTTACTTGCTGCTGTGTGTACTTCACCAGCTTGCCATATTTGTGACCTGTCATTTATATTACCTTATTTCTGTTCATCAAGAAAATTGTTATTGTTAAATTTAGAAAACCACAGCAATTTAATAGATAAATCATCAATACAAATTTTTACAATCCAGAATTCTTTTACATTTTTATTCTAAAATCCAATATGAAAAATTACTAAGCATACCTTAATTGACTGTCTGTAATTTGGAGCTCAGTACAACATCCTAATTTTTTATTTCACCTTACAATTTGACTAAAAGTGATGTTATAATATTTTTCTTGGTTGACTATCACATGAGAGTGCCCAGCTGGATACAATTTTTTTTTACAATACTTGCCATCTTTTATTTTTATATTTTACACACTTTAAAACTTCAATACCATTACAATATTAATTCAGGATGAAATATGTTAATGTAATTTCTTTTACATTATGAAGAACAGGGTTTTTTCTTTTTTGGATTTATTTTTATTTCAGTATATTATGGGAGTACAAAAGTTTAGGTCATGTATATTGCCCTTCCCCTTCACCTAAGTCAGAGCTTAAAGCCTGTCCATCCCCTAGACAGTGTGCATCACGCTCATTAAGTATGTATACACCCATCCCCTCACCCCCCACATCTGCCCGACACTGGATTACTCTTATTACTAAATGTGCTCTTAGGTGATGATCAGTGAAAACAATTCAATGGTGAGTAGATGTGGTGTTTATTTTTCCATTCTTGGGATACTTCACTTAGTAGAATGGGTTCCAGCTCTAACCAGGAAAATACAAGAGGTGCTATATCACCATTGTTTCTTATAGCTGATACCACCATTTGGAAAGGGTTAAGTTTGGAACTGTTTTCCAGTGGATTAAAAACAGCATTGAAAATGGTATCACAGCTTTCCTAAGATACCAGGGCCAAGAGAGAAGAAACTTACAAGCATGGACTTAAAACATTCCAAGCCTTTAGACAAAGCTTCATTTCTTTAACCAATTACAAGTCAAAGAATCTTTAAACCCACCTATAACCTCTAAGCCACCCCACCACCCCAGCATTCAGATGGCCCACCTTTTTGGGTCAAACCCACGTACACCTTCCATGTAGTGATTTATGAATTAACCTGTAATTCCTGTCTCCCTGAAATGTATAAAACCAAACTGTAACCCACCCACAGCAAGTCCACTTGCTCAAGGCTTTAAGAGCCAAACACTGATATATTTGTTTTGCCAAAATTCCTTTCTAAAGGGGCCTGGTGAGTCATACCTACAAATGAATAAATCTCATTAAACAGGTTTTGTGAACCCAATATAATATGGTTTACTTCCCAACCTGCTTCTGATATAGCATCACATAAAAGACAGAAGACACTTATCTTAACTCAAGCATTCCTTTAGGCAGACTCCTGGTCTTTCAGACAAAGCCTTACTCTTTCAGCCAATTGTCAACTAAAGAATCCCTAAATCCACCTATGACTTGTAAGCCCCCCTGCTTCAAGATGTCCTGCATTGTGGGGCCAAACCAATGTATGCCTTCCAAGTACTGATTTATGACTTTACTTGTAATTCCTGCTTCCCTGAAATGTATAAAACCAAACTGTAACCCAGCCACGGGTGGCCACTGGCTCAAGGTTTCCTGGGCATGGCTCTGGGCATGGTCCTCAAATTTGGCTCAGAACAAACCTCCTTAAATAATTTTACAGAGTTTTTCTTGTTTTCCATTGACAAAGTTCATCTTTCCTGATAAACGCCCCTTTAGTGTTCCAGGCAAACTAGTTCTTGGAATGTTGAAAAATGTTCTCCTTTCGGTCCCAATCAGAGATCTTCCCATTCTTTGAGAAAGAGAGAGACATGTGATGGTGGAAAGATCAAAGGTATGAAATTTATATCTTACTACAAGTGCGGTAGCAAAACCTCCAAGGATTTCAAGCAAAAAGGTGACATGATCTCATTTCTGTTTTTAAAAGATCATTCTGGCTGTTGTGAAGAGAATTGATATGAGATGTGATGGGGGCAACAATATTACCAAGAACAGTCAGAGGCTGTGAGGGTCCTCTGGGGAGAGAATTATGGCCTGAACCAGGGCCTTGTAGTAAACGTTATGTAGTGGTCATACTTAGGAAGTGTTTGGAAAGTAGAGCCAACTGGATTTGCTAAGGGCAGTGCCTGGGGGGAGTGAAAGGTAAAAGTGACTCCTATATTTTTAAACAACTGAGTGAAACAACAGTCTTTAACCAAGAAAAGATTGGCAGGTGTTATATGGGCTGAATTGTGTCCCCTCAATTGATATGTTCAAGTGCTAACTGCCCTCTAGTGATGGGAGACAGGGCCTGTAAAGAGTTGTTGAAGTTGAAATGAGGTTGCTCTGTTGGGGCCTAATTCAATCTGATGGGTGTCTCTATGCAGAGAGAACATTTGGACAAAAGAGAGACACGAGGGGGCATGTGCACAAGACAAAGTCCATGTGAGGACACAGCAAGGAACTGGCCATCCCCAAGACAAAGAGGGAGGTCTCAGAAGACACTGAACCTGCTGACACCTTGATCTTGGTCTTCAACGTTCCAGAACTCTAAAAAAATAAATTTGTATTCTTTTAGCCACCCAGTCTGTGGCATTTTGTAAGGGCACCTAGAGCAAACTAATATCTGAGAGAGCAGGTCTTACGATGTGAAAATCAAGAATCCTGTTGGGGACCTGTTAAGTTTAACATCCTTACTGGAGGGCAGTGGATGGCTGGAGGGATGCAACTCACACAGAGGAGCCTCGGCTCCTGCTGCAATCTTGCAACTCACTCTCAACCCACCTGCCTCACAGACAGCGTCTCTTTCAGTGTTCCGTAACTCATGTTTTGCCTTTCTCTGACGAGTTCACACTTGATATTTATTCTTTCCTGATTCACTAATCTCTAGCACTTATTGCTGACATTGGAGATGTTCAGGGAAATGGCCTGCACTGAGTGATATTTCAAGTATCACCTCTTCTCTTCCTGTACTCAGCAAGCCAAGGTAAGCCTGCTTTCCACCAAGACTGACACCTCTGCAGTCACCCACACGATGAAGCAAGTCTGCCTGGCACTGTCCTCTGCTCCTCCTTTCTGACCCTCCTTTCCCACCTGAAAACCTACCATAAGCCACCTGGGCAGGACCACTCATGTTCAGTTCTCACTTAAGATAGTGTCCAGTGAAAGTAGGGACAGTGATCCCAATTGCATGCTGGGACTCGCTAGGCACAAGCAGCTACTCCCTGCTTCACATAAAGCACATAAAGCCCACCTAGAACTGTTCTGCTTTCTCACATAACCAGAGAAGACCTGACAACTGCTAATATATACCCCCTTAGGGATACATCCATTATTATGCTAGGAGAAAAAAACAATCTACCTGGTACAAGGGAAAAGTTATCTAAAGCGAACCCCATTGTATTAGCAAGACTTGCTGTCATGTTACCTGCAAATCTTGGGAAGGGCCACAGGAGACCCTCAAGTGCACAGCCTAGGTTCCATTGGTACACACTGGTCAACAGACCTGTCTTTAGGATTTCCAATCACATGACCTTTCTTGCATTATCTCTAACCAAGCTATCCTCAAATTACCACCAACTCAGCACACACCCAAAAAATTAATAATTACATAAGTCCGAAAAGGTCTGAAATGCTAAGTAGCAGCTGGTGGTACTGACTCATCTAGATCTTTCATGCACCAATGAGCAGTCAACTACCAGATATAACAGAAGAAATGTCAGCTGAAAAGAGAGTTACCAGTTCAGGGGTCCTAAAAATGTACTTTTGGAAGCATACTTCTTTGTTGTAAAAGTTAAAAAATAAAAATTAAGCTGGTAAAGGATACAATAGTCTCTGATTTTACAGAGTAAATAAGAAATTCTTCCAAAATGTGTAACCAACAAAAGGATACACGTAAGAGCAAAAATAAACACAAGATTGATTCAGAAGATAAAATATCAACATATGAGTTTCAGAAGGAGAGTGGCAAGGAATGAGTATAAGAATATTCCAGAGGAAATCCCCTGTTGAAGAACAATTTGAGAAAACAGGTAACATAGAAACTGACTGGAAAAGAGTAAGTCACCACAATGCATTGGAGACTTTGAAGGGAGAATCAGACTAATTGGATAATATAATTATCCATAGTGGTGATGAAAAACATTTCCTAGAAAAAATAAGACCTTAACTGAATCTTACAGAAGATTCTAAAAAAGGAGAAGAGCCTGGAAGAAGAAATAGCATGGCTCACTCAAGAATCTGTGTCCTCATTTTATTTACCTGTGGAAATCTCATGGTGGTTTGCATGGCCACTTTTGCTTTAACAAGTCCTGAAGAGATTAATAAAATCAGAATATTTTAGGCTGCCTATGTTCTACAAGACCAAGTATTCCCTAGTTGCACTGAGATCCAGAGTCTTAGATAATTCTTGAGGGCCTGAGCATGTTGATATGGTCTGGATATTTGTCCCCTACAAATTCCATGTTGATATTTCATCCCAGTGTCGAATGTGGGGCCTGTTGGCAGGTGTTTGGGTAATGGTGGTGAATCCCTCCTGCATGTCTCGGTGCCCTCCCAGGGACAATGAGTGAGTTCTCATTTTTTGATTCACACAAAAACTGGATGTTTATGGGGCCCTAGATCACATCCTTATTCTCTTGCTCCAGATCTTGCTGTGTGACACCCCTGGTCCCCCTTTGCCTTCTGCCTTGTTTGGAAGCTCCCTGAAGCCCTCACTAGATGCAGATGCTGGCGCCATGCTCCTTATACACATTCTGCTGAACCATGAGCCAAATAAACCTCTTTTCTTTATAAATGACTCAGCCTCATGTATTCCTTTATAGCGAGGCAAAACAGACTAACTCACAGGGTGAGGGTCAAACTTCTGTCATCCATGCATACCCCAATATATGTTCTCCTCATGGTTCTCACAGTTAAAGAGAAATGATCACTATATCCTCAAAAAATTTAGCTAAACATCATATATATATGTACATACACACCATAAGTGATGTAGTTTGTGCTATTATAGTAGCCAGAGATATTGACCATGTTGACCTCTGCCTACAGTATCCCTGATGACACAAATACACACATAAAGACACACACACACACACACACACAGCACAACACGGTGGGAGGACTCAGTAATAGTCCCACCAGAGAGACTGGAAATCAAACCACAACCGCTTCAATTCTAATATCTGTGCTGATTGCTGTGATGCTGTTCCTTCAAAAACTCTGCCGAAGTCAAAAGTTGTACCTTTTAGAAATGAAACATCCTACACACCCCATCCTGCTTGGCTAAAGTCCAAGAGAAAAATAAAGGATGAAGTTGACTTAGTGTGAGCAAAGCAAACCCAGGCTGTTAGATAAGGCCCACCCAGGAGGGAGTTCAAAGGTTCCATTATTCTGATTGTCTTCATAAAGGGAGCTGCCCCATTTCTCCCAGGCCAGAGTTGGGGGAACAAACCCTGAGCCTCCTCCAAGATGATGCTGGTCCTGCTCTCAGTCGCCTTCCTGGCCCTGACTACAGCTGAGAATGTGAATGAAGGTAAAGTAATGGGGAGAGAAGGTGCTGTTTCTGTGCTTGGGGCTTAGGAGATCTCAGTGGCCTTGCTGGCCCTGACCTCAGTTCAGAGAGCAGATAACGGTAAAAAGAGAAAACAAGTGAGAGTTAGGGAGTAGAGGAGGCACTGTGACTCAGCTTGGGGCTTAGGAGACCACACTGCAGAGGGATAGGAAGGCAAGAGGGTAGGGGAATGGGAATGGGCTACAGTGTTGTCATGCCAAAGATAAGACCTGTTATGTCCTCAATCTATGTCAAGGACTTATACTTTATTTAAAGTGCATTGGGGTCCAATGGAGAACATTGACCAAAGGAATGACAAGGTAAGATGTGCATTTCTAGAAAGGTCTCTGTGACTGTGCTGTGAAAGGATGGAGGGAAGGATGGAAAGATTGATCCAGGGAAGCCCTGTTGTGAAGTTACCATGGTGGTCAGAGTTGACAGTGGGGAGGGTGGCCTTGTTGTACACTGGCTGCAGGATCGATGAAAGACATGGACACACATCCAAGCTAGTTCAGAAATGGACATTCAGATAATAAATTTCGCTCTCTCTACATAGAGATACACAAATATCAGGGCCGAAGATTGTCAGTGTTCTCCCACTCACATTTAATATTTCAATGTGCTGTGAGCCGTGTGTGTAATATCATATCCAAAAAACTACTCCTAGGTTGCCTTCTTGAGAAAGCATGTTGATATAAGCAAAGTAATTAGAGAAGAAAGACAGCAGAAGATACTGAAATATCACATTGCAATGCCCAGAACACTCACCCTAAATTAGCAGTAGGTTTGAGAGATCCCAGGGAGGACAAAAAGGGCTTTTCTATTTTGAGTTCATGGTTGACACTCTGCACAGTGACAACCCTGCCGCCTCCTCATGACTTCCTCGCTTTCCAGCAGCACCACAGGCAGGGGAGGGGAGTTAATTTTGGGGATACACGGAGTATGGACAGAAGTCCCCTATCCTTGTAAAACACTTGAGAGCCCTGATAGATTTGTGATGTGACGCTAATCGCATCCTGTGCTTGTTTTCCTAGATGTCCAGTCTGAAGAGTCTCCTCTTGTATTATCAGGTAAATTCCAATAATCTTCAATCAACTCTCTATTCTTAGTTTCCCTTAGGACTTCCCAGCTCTCCAGGGTCATCTCACCATCATTTCCTCATCAGTAATTCATTACTGTGAGTGCTCCTATAGACTCAGGCAAACCTCACCCAACCATGACTCTGGGGACCATGAGCAGGGCCACCACCTTGAGTGACAGATCACCTGGCTGAAATGACAACAGGTGTTGCCTAATACCCCGGGTCAGGTCTGACTGCTGAGAGAGGCTAGACGAAGAGGAAGTGTCCTCACTCTGACTCCTCCATCCCCCTGAGAGCCTCAGCTGCTTCTTTCTTCCCCAGCATAACTCTCATGGTTCCATGGCTTCAGGGAGAAATGCAAATAAATAGCATCTGCTTCCCTTTTCTCTGCTTTGAAATACTTATCTGTGTCCCTGTTCCTGATAAAAATGTGTGGCAGCTATCACATGAATCGGTGTGGGCCACCACCTTGTCTTTCTCTTCTCTGTTTCTTTACTTGGATCTTGGAACCTGGGAAAACAGCTCTAGTTTTCCCCATCAGACTCAGGTGCCCAGAGTTGGAGTCACAGTTAGCAAGTCATTACAGCAGCCTGAAACATAACTGGCAACTGATATTCATGATCGCTTTGCTTCTTTTCCGACCTTGGGGACACCCCCTGGGTATTCTAAGTTGTTCACGACCTACTTTTGTGCCAGTGTTAAGCTCCCATGCTTGTCCCACAAGCAAAAAAAAAAGAAAGAAAGAAAGAAAAGAAAAGAAAAGAAAGGGAGAGAGGGAGATATTCAATATCAAGTGTACAAATTAAGATGAGATCAGCATAAGGAAGCAGTGGGCAGGAGGGAGGGTAGTCATTGAGAGGCAGGTTGAGGGGGAAAGGGGCTATATGATAAGGTCAGAGAAGTGAAGAGAGACGAGAGTCTTTCATTACTGAGCTCAGCTATTCTTGTTCATTACTTTCACAGAATTAGGGAAACCAATCCAGGAGGAAGATGAACTGGATGGACCACCTCTTTCTGGAGCACCCCCAGGAAAACCACCACGTCCTTCTGGAGCACCCCCAGGAAAACCACCACGTCCTTCTGGAGCTCCACCTCCACCCCTTTCTGGAGCTCCCAAGGGAGAAGCACCATCAGATCCACAAAACCCTGCCGAAGAAGAACCATCCCAGTAATCTAAAATGCAGTGACAGGTATGCTTCTACTTCTTTTTTCATAAAAGGCCCTAACTGCTACATTGCGCAAACTTCATTGTGTCAGTGAATCAACTGTAAACATATTCCAATTCTGTCGTCCTAGACCCCATTTCTAAAGACTTCACCTTGATATTCTGGGATAGGGTAGCAAGACCCTGTAGTCATAACAAGCTCACCAAGATTATTCTGATGTTGAGAAATACTGCCCCAAAACTTCTTTTCATTCAATGATTATCTGTCTAAAATTGGCTCGGTAGGGAGGAAGTAGAGCCATGCTCTCCTTGTGGTCCTCTTCCTCCTGTGTTCAGAGTCAATGACTTGCCCTCTCAGGTTTCCACCTGAGCACTCTTTGCTCAGTCCTGCTGCACACCAGGCCTCTCAGGTGGAGTATTTCAGCTAAATTAGTCCTGAAGTTGATGCTGCTAAATGTTATCTAGCTTTTCACACACTTACATTTCAATTAATACATGATCAACGGAAAGGCATGAAGCTAAATATTAAAGGCATATCTCATCCTAGCTCCCTACCCTCTCCCTAAAAGCCAACACCATTAACCCTTTGCTTCGAGATATCCACTTAGAAATATTTATATAAACATGTATAGCTCTTTTTTTCCACAAATGATATTATACTTTCTATGCAGATCTGTATGCTGCTCACTTCAAATCATATTTCTTAGGAAACTTACGTATCACTTCATATGTATATATGTGTATGTGTGTGTGTATATATATATATATATATATATATATATATATTCCGTGTTTTGAAATTTTGTTGTTGTTTGTTTCATTTGGTTTGGCTTTTCTTCTACAATTATATGCTAGTCCATTGTATATGTGTTCCATGATTTCTTTAATCAACACCTGTCACTGGACATTGAGGCTGTTTCCAGTTTCTCCCTATCACGAGCGATGTTGCAGTGACCATCTGTACATCACTGAACATATTCACCAGCAACCAAAACAGAAACACTCTAAGAATAATGTTTTCCCTTCATCTTGTAAGCAACAATTTAGTGCACATTCTCTGCTAGGAGAATAAACAGAGTAAATGAAGAGAAATTAGGAAGGCAAGTGGGGAGGAAGAAGGGAAAGAGAGAGAGAAGTCGAGCTCTCACCTACCACGCTGGGGTGATACCAGCAAGGGATTGGACACTTCCTGCCATGATAGCTCTTCTCTATAATCTTTCTGGTTTGTTTTTTCTTTATTTCTTTCTTTCTTTCATAGGTTAAATAAGAAGACAACAATCTTTGAAGAAGCTCTAACACTCGAACAATGTGATCATAACTTTAACTTAGATATAACAATAAAATAATAAGCATACAGTTTCTGATTGCTGTCTTTATTTCTGCATGTTTGTGAGTCTGGAATTTGAGGGCCATGAATACAATTTAAGAACATGAAAGAAATCTTCCCAAAGATGATGCCAGCAAGCTCCCCTCCTCCTTGATCCTAATCCAGCCACTGCCAGGGGGAAAAGTTCCATTAATCCACCCCTTCCCTGGCTTCTGGAGCACACATGCAAATTTTTTTTTAGGTTTAGATCCTTTACTGATATTCTAGTAGTTTCCAGAAAATAAGGAAAATATAACCAATGTGAGGAAGCTTCCGAGACTGAGAAAATTCTTAAAATTTTCAAAATAATTGGTCCTGGTTTCTAGGGAAATCAATGTGGTTCTCGGCCTCTTCTCCCTAGAATCCACTGTACCCCCTTTCCCCTTTCTTATCATTGCTCAGTTTTCTCCCTTCCTATATTTCCCCATCATTCCTTAACAAAACGGGAGTGGATTTCTTAAAGGAATCATCAGGATGTATTTTAAGGGACACAAAATTTGGAGTCTTTCAGACTTGAATTTAAGTCCTCTTTTGCTTGCCAGCTCTGGATTATCAGTAAGCTAATTTAAAACTCTAAAACCTTCAGTTTCCTTATCTTAAATGAGAATAATAATAACAACTACCTTAAAGGACAAAGATTAATGGGATAACATACATAACATTCTAATAATTATTTTACTGAAGAACAGTAGACTAAAATTGTAAGTAATTAAATACTTCCAAATTAAAATTTTTAAGGTAGCTTTGTCAAAAGGTCTAATTACAATATTCCCTGACAATACTTCTTCCTCCAGAAGTTAAAAAGAAAAAAAAAGGTATGACTTTGTCTATAGTTTTATCATTTACTATCTTACCAGTCTTCTTAGTTTTTTTTTACATTTCCTATTACCATTTTTTAAAAACTGCATATGCACTATTTTGTTGCGTATACTGATAAAGATAATATGGAAGTTTAAATTCATGACATTTGGAATTTGAAGTGGAATGTCATCCTAAACTTCTACCAGATCAGGTATGAGTTAGTTAGTTCACCGAGGGACATAGTACCTACATTATGTCAAAGTTTGTCAGTCTGCCACTCAAATTAGAATAAACTATCTTCAATGAGAAAATAAAAAAACAACCAAATTTATAAAAGGTTCAATATCTGATTCTTAGACTATCATAAAAGAAGCAAGTTTCTTATAATTGGAATCAAGAGAAAAACAGGCCAGATGCAGTAGCTTACACCTGTAATTCCAGCTCTTTCAAAGGCCAAGGCAGGAGAGTTGCTTGAGGCCAGGACTTTGAGACCATTCTGGGCAACACAGTGAGATTCCACCTCTACAAAAAATAAGGAAAATTAGCTGGGCATGGTGGCACCTGCCTCTACACCTGTAGTCCCAGCTACTTTGGAGGCTGACACAGGACAATTGCTTGAGCTCAGGAGTTCAAGACTGCAGTGAGCTATGATTGTACTACTGCACTCCAGCCTGGGCAACAGAGCAAGACCCTGTCCCTGAGAAAAAGGGAAAGAAAGAAAAAACAGAAATCAAAGCAAACTTCAGAACTGAAAATGGGAAATTTACCATAGATACATGGATTTTTAAAATAGTGTAACATAATGTAAAATTCTACTCTGATGTGAAATATTCAATGAAATTGACTTTATTTTAAGATAATATAAATTACTAAATTTGACTCAGGAAAATTTGGACAAGTTGAATAGAAAATAACCTTGAAAGAAATGGAAGAAGTTGGCAGGAAACTGTCCCCAACCACAACTTATTATCACCAACATCAATAGACACAGCAAATTTTAATATCTAATTTTATATATGATTAAAGAAAACATAACACTGATACTATTTAAATGTTTCTCAAATATTGGAAAGATTAACAACTTTCTGATTTTATTCCATGAGTTTCATTAAATAAAATACAGAGACCTGCCAAGATATTCCATTAAGAAAAATACTCATTAGTACATAAACAAGTCAATACTGTGATAAAAAAAATAATGTTATTATACCATATTGAAAGAGGATGGCAAGGAAGGCCCAGTATTAGTAAATCTCCACACCCACGCACTCAAATGTCCTCAGAAATTTCACTGAAAAATTCAAAGAAACCAGAAAAAAGCAATCCCACTGTAACCACCATGAAGGGGGCCAACCCACATACATCCCAGCCTGTTCCCTGGCTTTTCCTCCCATCAGAGGTGAAGCTTCCTTGCTCCTGTCTTTTCCCTTCACATTGAATCCCACACCACATCACCTAATCAAGGATTTTGCTTCTGTGACTCTGTCCATTTCCTCCCCTACATCTTCAACTCGTGCTCCTTTTAAGATTGAACCAGTTATCACAAATCTGCTGGAGTATCTTCTATTTTTACAAAGCTCTCTCTACACCCTTGCCTCTCTGTGTAGGATACTATTTGTCTGCCATCTTCATTGCACAAGTCCTTGAAAAGAATGTCTACCGTTATTGCTCCCACCTCCTCACCTCTCATTTCTCTTCCACAAACTCTGTAGAGGCTTTTGTGCAAACCCTTTAGTTTCTTTGATTCCATAAAAACAAAATCCAAATTTGTGACTATGCCCAAAACTCTACATAATTGGGCTATACCTGTCTCTGAACTTACTGATCTTTCTATACCTAATTGACTCCGCTCTAGCCACACTGACTGTCTTCATACTCCTCCAATATACCAAGATTGTTCCTACCTTTATCAAGAATGCTTTGTCACTTGATTCAACTCTGCTCAAATGTCACCACCTTGAAGCTTTCTTTAAATACACAAAACCCCTCAATCTCCTTAACCTGCTTTATTTTTGTATCACAATACTTGGCAATGTGAGTTAGCCAGCACCCAAGATTCCTACCTCCTGGTATGCCCACCCTCATGTAGTCCCTACCACATTTTATTAGGATGGTTAAGTGAGACCAACAGAATATGGCACAAATGGTGGAATGTCAACTCTGAGATTAAGTTAGAAACTGTGGCTTCATCTTTTATTCTTCAATTTCTCCCTCCCTATCTCTCCCTCCTTCTCTCTCTCTCTCACTCATCACTTGCTTTGGGAAAAGCCAACTGCCACATTAAGTTGCCCTATGGAGACACCATGTTTTCCAAGTGATTCTCTAAGGGTCTCCCTCATTTTTTGTCATAGAAGGAAAACACCCAGAGAGGCAGAGAAAGAAAAGTCTCCCAACTCCAATCCTTCACTGTCCACTTGATCTCTTTAACAGCCTTACTCTTCCCAAATTGTTTCTAGCAATAACACAGGTGTGGAGTTAATGATAGGCATGGGGCTGCTCCCTCCCAGTAAGTCATGCTAGGAAGTGAGATGTCCAGCTCCAAGTACTGAAGACACTTAGGTGGTGATTGTCTCATTGGAATGGGGAACTATTTTTTGCCATTTGTTTATGATTGTATCCTACAATGACCAGCATTAATGCTGGGATTTAGCTACTCGCCCAGTGAAGCAGGTCCCAGGAAAGATCATCACAAGAGATTTGGAAATAATAGAGACAGAGAAATAACAAAGACAGAGACAAAGTGCAGTTTAAAGTGATGCAGGAGTCAGGGGTCATCCAGCATTCCCATCAGCTGAGAGGCCTTGAGTGAAATCACATATTAGTATTTATTGTTAAAGCAAGCAGTTGTCCATGCTTAAAGAATATGTGTATAGCTCATTTCATGAGGTTTCAAGGCTCACCAAAGGTTTCCAGGGACCCTTACCTAATTCTGTCTAGAATAGACAGTGGCAAATTTTTTCTCAGATAAACTGTTAAGCCCTAAGTTAAAAACACACCTACTTGAGCATACAAATTAAAGATAAAAATGTGTAAAGCAGGAACATTTAGTCTCTGTACTAATCTAATCTATTTCTCTAAATACAGAGACATGTGGTCAGGAGTGAACCAGGAATAGCCTTGAAGTTTAAGATAGTTCCAGCTACATGTTGTCTGCTGGACAGGCATGTAATCAGCTTCTCAGACTTGGGCCCAAACTGAGGTCTGCCTTGCTCTAAGCTCTAAGTGATAGCTTGCAGCTTTGAAGAAACGTTGCTTTGTAGACGTCCTCTGACAATTCCTCCATTTCTTGCTAAATAGCTTCTAGTCTGTGAACTAACACACCCACAGATTCCTTTGAAAGGCAAAGCCCTGCATAACTCCTAAAACATATCCTGTCTCTTAGCTCTATTTCCCAACATCTCCTCCTTTCATTTTAGAAGTAAGTTGAAGAAGTTGAGTAGCCATCACTGTGAGGCGTTGGTCTCCTCAGTGTTGTCTTCTTCAGAGCTTTTGCCAGAGTATAAGTAAGCACAAGCAAATGATTAAAATATTTTCATAAATTACCATGGCAGAACTACTATAGATCTTAAAATAAGAAAGTGGATTAGCTGAGTCCAATCTAGATGAAATGCGATTAATAATGTCAGCCTCAGAGAATAAATTAATTTTGTGACTGAAGATATTTAATATTTCTTGTTGCAAACTTCCAATTTCTCCTTCAGTCAGATTTCCTTGATTAAGTAGAGGTTTCTTAATATTTTCCCAAGGAAACAGAGTCTGATTATATATATGAGTTGTAACACAAAATTGAATGATATTACAATCACAGCAGACTCTAATTTGCTTTTGTAGGCTTACAACTTGGTATCCCAGTAAGGTAACTGCTTGTTGTAAGTCAGACACTTGAGAAGCCAATTTTTTGGCAATTTGATTTTCGGTAGACCATAATTGATCTGATTCATGATGCCAATTTTGAGCAAATTCAGTAGTTTGCACAGTTTGATGTAAAGCCGCTCGTGCTGTAGCTGCAGAGGCAGTCGCAGCAATGATTCCTAAAATAGCTGCTATTAGAAGATCAATAAGTCTTAGGTATGCTTAAACATGTGGTTAAATAGTTTGTCTAAAAGGAACATTGCTGGGGTTTCTTTCCAGACTCTATTCATTTTAACAGGTAACCATAGTTCAGGTCTGGCTTTGAGAATATGAAGTGTTTCTGTATAAGGATTAAACTTTATGGAATTGTCAATACAGGTATAATAAGAACAGTTGTTACAAGTCACAAGGAAGGAAGGTGCATTATACTTGGCAGGGCCAATCATGAATAAGTAAGGCAGTTTAATACAGGCTTGCATATAATGAGTAGAGTTCAAATTAAAAGTCCACTCTCAACTATTATTTGTATTTAACGTGTGTGTGCTAATCCAAGCCTGTAGAGGGTGCAAAGCAACGGACAGTCTCCACAATTTGTAAGGTTTTAAGAATGGAGTGGCTGGCGCCAGAGAAAGAAAGATGACCAGAGTTAAAAGGGATAAGTAAAGACGCTTTATTGGGGCACTCCTGGGTGGGGGTAATGGGTCCCAAGAGAGGGGCCTGGGTGAGCCTCATGGGCCGAGTGGAAACAGAGAAGCCACCCTGCCCAGAAGTCTGGGTGGGCTTATATATGTTTTTAGGGGTGGAGGATAGGAGTTTCTCTGGAGGGAAGGTTTTGGCAGGAAGAGTGAGGAATTTCTTTGTTTCAGCTTTAGGGCAGGTATGGAGGAGTAGGAGGGGCTTCTTCTTTTTCCATTATGGAGGGGAGGGGTGCCTACTACCAGCCTTACATTCCGGCCTTTTAGTGATAATAAGGCTCCTCGGTCTTTTTGGCTACTTCCTGCTTTTGAGGGGCATAGTGGGGGCTATGGGCCGGAGTTGGCTGGTGTAGGGTTGACTGGAAGAGGAGAGTAGGGATGAAGAAGCATCTGATTTACTGTTACTCTGGATGATTCCTGCAGGTGGCATTGGAGAAATGAGTCACTGGGCTGTCACAGAGAAGTTGCCTGAAGAGAGAAAGACATGGGAAATAGGAGGCCAAATGTGGGGGCTGGGCTGGAAGATAATGGTCAATGAGAAAAGGCCTAATGAGAAAAGGCTGGCCATACATGAGTTTGAAATGTCTGTGAGGTGGCATATGAGTGAAATTGACCTGCCAGTCTTGTCCGGGGAGGTGACCACTCATCTGGCGGGCAGACACCACGGGGGTTTCAGACCCCCTTGAGGGTTAACAGAGGCACAAATGTCACAGTCCGAGCAAACAGTTTTGATGAGAGAATATAGGGCAGGGTGTGAAAATAGAGGCTGTAAGAAGTGGGAGAGACCCTTAGTGCAGATATGAAGTGAGGAGTGGACCTGGCCAATGAGTTTCAGGGGCTATGCCTTAGGGAGAGCCATCTTGCCTTCCTTAAGAAGGACCCACCCTTCAGTGGTGGTTGATCCCCCTTGGGTGAGAAGGCTGTCGCACTCCTCTGGAGTGTAGTGAGGTTGGAGGGAAGGAATGGAAAGGAAAAGAAGAGGAGCCGGACTAGGGGGTTTTGGGGATGTTAAGCTGCGGGCAACAGTATCAGCATAGTTGTTTCCCTTAGTGACAAGGGACCGGTCCAAATGGTGTCCCTTGCAGCGTATGATAGCTAATTGGGTGGGTAACTGAAGGGCCTTGAGGAGATGGGAGATAAGGGTGGCATTAATAACAGGGGAGCCCTTGGTGGAGAGAAAGCCCCGTTCTCTCCATATGGCAGCGAGCTATCATAAACGCATACTTGGAATCTGTGTAAATATTTACAATCTTGCCTTTGGCTAGGTGTAAGGTTCAGGTGAGAGCAATGAGTTCTGCCTTTTGGGAGGTGGTGCCCTCCGGAAGATGGGAAGCTTCTATTACCTGAGAGGCAGAGACAATGGCATAGGCCACCTGGCGTTTGCCGTCCTCACCTGTGACCAAGCTGCCATCAACAAAGAAAGTTAAGTCCGCTGTAGGGAGTGGCTTGTCTGACACATTGGGTCTAGGGGTAGTGGAGGTTTCAACCATTTCTGAGCAGGAGTGTGAGGACAGGGATAGGCAGGGAATGGGGAACAGAGTGGCAGGGTTTAGAGTTGGGGATTGAGATAAAGTAATGGTGGGATTTTCTATAAACAAGAGATGGAATTCCTGTAGTCTAGATGGTGTGAGGAGGGCTAAAGAGCAGTGAGTTAGAAGGTCCTGTAAACAGTGGGTGGAGGAGACATGTAAGTTCTGTCCCAGGGAGAGTTTCAGGGCCTCCCTGGTGAGAGTAGCAGCCACGGCTAAGGAGACAGGGGGCCCAGCCATGGACCGTAGTGTCCAGCTGTTTGGATAAGTAGGCCACTGGGGTGGAAATGGGAGTAGGTCCCAGAGGTTGGGTGAGGACACAGAGGGCCAGGCCCTGGCGCTCATCCATGTAGAGATAAAAGGGTTTTTCAGGATGAGGGAGTCTTAGAGGGGGTGCTTGTAAGAGAGAGTCTTGAAGTTTTAGGAATGTGCGGCAGACAGCTGGAGGGTTTAACAGAGGGCCAGTGGAGGCATCACGTGCTGCCTCATAGAGGGGTTGGGAAGGAGAGAAAAGTTGGGGAGCCAGTGTTGGAAGAAACAACAAACCCGAGGAAGGATAGAATTTGTTCAGCAGTGGTGGGAGGCTGGAGGTCATGAAGAGCCTGCTGGCGATCAACAGTGAGATGACAGGAAGTGGAGAGTGAGACTAAGTCCAACGTAAGTGACAGTAGGCTTAGACAGCTAAACTTTGGAGGGGGACACCTGGTAGCCCTTAGAGGCAAGAAAGTTAAGTAGAGAGGCAGTGAGTGTGTGGCTGTCAGAGTATGAGGGGCTGCAGAGTAATAAATCATCCACATATTGGAGGACAGTACTCGGCTGTAAGGGGTATTGAAGAAGATCTTGGGCAAGAGCCTGACCAAAGAGGTGGGGGCTGTCCCTGAACCCCTGGGGCAGGACAGTCCAAGTGAGTTGTCGAGACATGTTTGTGTCAGTATCTTCCCACGTAAAGGCAAAGAGGTTGTAGCTGGCTGGGTCTAAAGGAATGGTAAAGAAAGCGTCCTTGAGGTCCAGGACAGAAAAGTGGGTGGTGGAGGGTGGAATATGAGAGAGTAAAGTATAGGGATTAGGCACTGAAGGGTGTATGGGGACAACTGCCTCGTTAATGAGTCTGAGGTCCTGGACTAGCCAGTACGAGCCATTTGGCTTTTTTACCAGGAGAATGGGTGTGTTATATGGAGAGTCGGTTGGAATTAAAAGTTTTTCATGCAGAAGACATTCTATAATTGGTTTTAGACCTCTGCGGTGGGTTGGTGAAATAGGGAACTGTGGCCAGGAAGGGAAGGATGAGGGGTCTTTGAGTCGAATGAGGATGGGTGTGTGGTGTGTGGCCACCACTGGGCTGGAGGTGCCCCAAACCCGAGGGTCTATAAGTTCAGGCAGGAGGGGGTATGTAGGACTTGGTAAGGCAGGTGAGGCTGTGGGCGGAGCTGAGGAATCTGGAGAGAGAGATAAAAGAAGGGGGGCAGAGGTTCCAGAGGAAAAGTGGAGGGTTATGCCCAGCTTGGTTAATAAGTCCCTTCCCAATAGTGGAGTAGGACAGGAGGGCATGATAAGGAAGGAATGGGTGATGGGATGGTTATCTATTAGACAAGTTAGGGGACCCGTGGTGGGGGGTCGAAAGGGATTGCTGTCAATACCCACAAAGGACACCTGGGAAGGATAAGTAGGGCCTGAAAAGGAAGGCATTACAGAGTAGATAGTCCCCGTGTCAACCAGAAAGGACACTGCCTTACCCACTACCTTGATTGTTACCCTGGGCTCGGCAAGGGTTATTGGGGTTGCCAAGTTGGGGCCTCTTCAGTCTTCAGCAGCCAGACCCAAAGCTGCCATCGGCAGGTCTAGGGATGGAAGGACTGACCCTCTGGCAGTCACTTTTCCAGTGTCCCTCTTGACCACATGTCAGGCAAGGCTTGGTGGGTCGACGTGGCTGCAGACACTGCTTGGCCCAGTGGCCTTCTTTACCGCACTTAAAGCAGGTGCCTGGTGGAGGACAGCTGGTCGCCTTAGATGAGATCAATGGTTTCATGGGTCCCACCGGCCTCAGGGCTGCAACCAAGGCTTGGGCCTGTAGGTATGCCTTTTGGTGGACACGGGCCTCCTTTTGGGCCTCTGCCTGTTTATCTCGGGAATTAAAGATTTTAAATGTCATATTCACCAGGTCTCGGATAGGGGTCTGAGGGCCCTCCTCTGCCTTTTTGAGTTTCTTTCTGATGTCAGGGGAGGACTGAGTAATAAAGTGAGTTGCCAGGACAGTAGTCCCTGCAGGGGAGGTAGGATCTAGGTGGGTATATTGGATAAGGGCGTCTGTAAGGTGGCTGAGAAAGGCCGCAGGGTTTTTATCTGCCTGTTGAGTGATTTCTCTGAGTTTATCATAATTTACAGCATGGTGGGTGGCGGCTTGGAGGCCGGCAAGGACATATTGTAACATGCAGTCCTGCCGTTTCCTGCCTTTCCTGTGTTAAGTAGTGGAACTTTTTGGTGTAGGCTACAGGGTCATTAGAAAATGCACCTAGGCACTTTTTAATCTGGGCAAGGTCAGAAAGGGAGAAGGGAAATGCACCCATTAGACCCCCTCGGCACCCGCCACCTCCCATAACGGACAGAGGAGAGACTGGTCTGAGGGATTAGTGTGATGGCTGATGGGAGACACCAGGGGCAAGCAGCTGGGTGGTGTGGGAGGGTGAAGGGGCGCGTGTGGGCATGGTGGAGGTCGAGTAGGGGGAGGGCTGAGAGAGCCAGGTGGATCGGAGAAAGCAGAAGGGGCATCTGATGAGACTCCCAGTGGAGAGTTAGAGGGAGAAGAGGGGGAGGGCAGTGGGGGACCCCACGCAAGGAGGACCTGTGTGGGGTGGCAGGTCAGACAGAGAGAAGGACAGGAGCGCAAACAGAAAAAGGCTTGGACATATGGGATCTCCAACCATTTGCCGTTCCTGTGACAAAAAGTTATCAAGGTCTTGCAGAATATTGAAACTGAAAGTCCCATTTTCAGGCCATTGGGAATCATTGTCCAATTTATACATTGGCCAGGCAGTATTGCAGTAAAGAATGAGGCGCTTGGGCGGGATGTCTAAATCCAGGGCCTTCAGATTGGCCAGCAGACACCCCAGGGGCATCTCGTGGGTAATTTTAGAAGATTGGCTACACATGTTGCCTCAGCCCAGATGGGGAAACAGCCAGGAACACCTTCCTGGCTACGGAGACAGCAAAAGTCTGGGGGATGTCTCCGCCCAAGACTAGTGTGCCCGTAGGGAAAGTGGGGAGAAGAATTCAGGCATCCCCGAATAGCCTCAGCCCCTGGAACCAGGGAGCCTCTGACGTGGGCTCATGGTTTAATGGATAGGGAACAGATTCCCGGAGAGAACGGAGGCTCCTGGTGGGGGATCTGGGTTGGGTTAACACGGAGTGACTCACCCAGGCCGAGGTCATCAATCAGGGACTCATAAGGAGTCAGCAGAGGTCCCGGTCTGGAAAGCAAGAGTTCGCAGAAGGGGTTGGCACAGTCAAACGCCCCAGAGTGGGCCAGCATAGCCAAACGCCCCTCCTGGGTTTTGGCACCAAATGTAAGGTTTTAAGAATGGAATGGCTGGCACCAGAGAAAGAAAGATGAGCAAAGTTAAAAGGGATAAGTAAAGAGGCATTATTGGGGTGCTCCCGGGTGGGGGTAATGGATCCCAAGAGAGGAGCCCAGGCAAGCCTCATGGTCCCATGAGTGGAACCAGAGAAGCCACTCCGCTCAAAAGTCTGGGTGGGCTTATATATGTTTTTAGGGGTGGGGGATGGGAGTTTCTCTGGAGGAAAGGTTTGTGGGGGGGGGAAGAGTGAAAAATTTCTTTCTTTCAGCTTTAGGGCGGGTATGGAGGAGTAGGAGGGGCTTCTTCTTTGTCCATTAGGGAGGGGAGGGGTGCCTGCCACCAGCCTTACACAATTGATCATGAATAGGGCCATTTAAAATGTGAAAGGCTGGAGGGCTCACACTGTTATTGAGCCATCTAATATGACTTTGAAAGCCAGTGTCATTTACAGACATCGAAGTGGCAGTTTTATTCCAATGAGATTTTTTTAAGATTGTGACAGGAAACATGAATCCTCCCACTTGGGCTTCCACTCTGGGCTTGATTCTTCTGCTGGGAATCCATATGGTTTGTCCATGATCTGCCAAAACACAAGCATAACCTCGACCCCACACCTTTGCCCATCCTTCTCTCCATTTATTTTCTATATCATCTTTCCAACAGATAGGCTAGTGAGGAAAAGAGTCTGGTTGTCAACTCCCATTCCAATGTTTCTCTATTGCTGTTAACTTGTCTTCTTTATGAATAGTAAAAACATTTAGAGTAAATAAGGTTGGATTTATTCTATCTCTGGGGGCCGTATACCTCCCCCTTTTAGTTTAAATAACATATTTTTTAAGGTTTGATGAGTACATTCTATAATACTTTGTCCTTGAGGATCATAAGGAATGCCAGTAATGTGTTTGATATTACGCTTACTGCAAAAGGTGGCAAAAGGGTGACTAGCATAAGCAGTGCCCTTTTCAGTTTTGATGGTGTCTGGGACTCCCTTATTTGTAAAACAGGAGTATAAGTGTCAAAGTACATGTCGGACAGTTTCTCCAGGGGATGGAGTAGCCACAATAGGACCAGAATAAGTGTCTATTGTAACATGTACAATGCCAAATTTGCTGAATTCAGGAATGTGTTTAACATCTATTTGCCATTTTCATTTGGTGACAGGCCTTGGGCATTAACCCCTGCAGGAGACTAGGCTGATTAATTGTTTGCCAAGTGGGACAGTGAGAAACAATCAGCTTGGCTTGATTATTTGTTATGTGAAACTTTTTAATTAAGCCTTTAGTATTAATATGAATTAACTGATGAAATTGAGTTGCCTCTTGAACAGAACCAATAAGTAATTGATCTATTTTTTCATTGCCAGCCACCAATGGACCTGGAAGATTAGTGTGATATCTGATACGAGCAATAAAAAGTGGAAACTGGAGAATCTGTATATTCCCCTGAAGTTGTTGAAACAGCTTGGAAACTTCATCAGTTTTTGTAATAGTAATTGTTTCCAAGGCTAGAACTGCTTGCACAACATATTGTGCATCAGAAACAATATTTAAACGTGAAGTAACATCTTGCAAAAGCTGAGTAACAACCTGCAGTTCCATTTTTTGTGCTGAATCATAAAGTGCGGTCCATAATTTAGTTAAAGGACTGGAATAACCTGCCTGACCATTGCTGCTAATGTCAGCAAAAAAGGTAGGGGCATGAGGTATAGGCATAGATTTTACTATTTTAGGTAATATCCATTGAGTTAATTTTAGAAATTGGAACAATTTGTTTTTTGGATAGTGACTGTGAATTGTTCCCACAAAATCAGATATACCTGATTGCCAATCCAGATTTTGTTGATAAGCCATTTGAATTTGTGAATTAGTAAGAGGAACAACAATTTTGTCAGGATATTGGCCACTTAGTTGTTTTAGTCTTTGATGGAGTTTAAATATAATCTGACCAATTTTGTCCAAATATGTCATAAGAAGTTTCTATTGTTTATATGGGAGAAAAATTCATTCAATTATACCCTCTTCTTGAATTAAGGTAGCACAGGCAGAATGTTCTGATGGGTAAACAATGAAATCTACTCTTTTTTCAAGATCCACTCTAAAATGTTGAGCTTTGTGAAAATGAGATTGAATCCACGCAACTTCCTCTTGAGCTGCCTGAGTTAGCTTATGAGGACTATAAGGTCAGAGTCACCCTTCAGTATGTCAAACAAGTTGCTTAAAGCATAAGTAGGAATTCCTAACATAGGTCAAAGCCAATTTATGTCTCCTAGTAATTTTTGAAGATCATTCCGAGTTTGTACTTTGTCCATAGGTATTTGAACCTTTTGAGGAACTATTTTATTTCTATCAATGAGAGACCCTAGATAAGTAAATGGATAATCCTCTTGGACCTTACTTTCAGCAATTATTAAACCAAATTGAGGCAATACTTGTCTGGCCTATTGGTATAGTTGTTCCAATTTTTGTTTACATGAACATGCAAATAAAATGTCATCCATATAATGAACAATGTAACTATGAGGAAAACAGTTTTGTAGTATTTCCAAAGGCTGATTGACAAAATGTTGGCATAGGGTCAGGCTATTAAGCATGCCCTGAGGCAAGACTTTCCATTGCTACCATTAAGTTGGCTGTTGACTGTTTAAAGCAGGAATGGCAAAGGCAAATTTTTCTCAATCAGATATTTGTAAAGGGATTTTTAAATATAGGCTTTTAAATCTACTATTACAATATACCAATCTTCAGGGATTATAGTCAGAGATGAGAGTCCTGGCTTAAGAGTCCCCATTGGCTGTATAATTGCATTGATCTTTCTTAAATCAGTTAACATTTGCCATTTATCAGATTTCTTTTAATAACAAACACAGGGGAGTTCCACGGACTGGTGGACTCCTCTATATGTCCTCCTTGTAATTGTTTTTCTACTAATGTTTGAAGAGCACCCAACTTTTCCTGGTTTAGCAGCCACTGCTCTGTCCATATAGGCTTCTGTGATATCAATTTTTGAGCCAGTGTATAGTGGTGCCCTTCAACAGCAGTGGCCACTATCCAAAATATGGATAGTTTACACCATGTCAAGAAGAGTGCTCTTCTGATGCCACGAAAGTCTTATCCCCTTGGCCTTTCTTACCCAAAACAAAACAAGGATTATAATTCACATTAAGTATCATTTCTTTAGCAGGGGCAGAAAGAGTAGGTACACTGATGGAAGCTCCCAACTGTTGTAACAAATCTCTTCCCCATAGATTAATAGCTATGTCACCTATGGAAGGTTTTAAGGTGGCTGTTTGTGTATCAGGGCGACAGCAATTTAATATTTGTGGACTTTGAAATATATTAGTCATAGTTCCAATTCCAGTAAGTACTGTAGGAACCTGTGGTAAAGGCAAAGCAGTTGACCAACAGCCTTTAGAAATAATTGTAACATCAGCTCCAGTATCTGCAAGTCCAACAAAAGATTTGCCATTTAGTTTGATCTCTTGTTGAGGTCTCTGGTCATTAACAAAAGTTTGCCAACGTACTGTAGTACCAGTACTTCCAAACCCTCCTTGTCTTTGAACATTAGATTTTCCAATTTGCATATAAGGTAATACCAGAAGTTGTGCAATATGGTCTCCAGCCTAGATAGGATAATCAGAAGTACAACTCAACATGACTGAAATTTTCTCCTGAATAGTCTGAATCAATTACACCCAAATGCACTGAAATTCCTTTCATAGGAAGAGAACTCCAGCCAATAATTATCCCTACTGTAGCTGTAGGAATTGGACCAAATACACTTGTAGGTACTTTAGAAACGCCAGCAGATGGCGATAGAAGACAACTATCACGAGATGGCAGCTCCTCTGCAGCCCTTCTCCTCCTGGTGGGCATCAGGTCAGCAACCTTTAATTTTGTGGAATCCAAGTTTGAAATTGTTGTGGGGGCTCCTGCCCAGGGCTTTCTATCACCACATTGTTCTCCTGAGTCTGCAGCTGCCAAGTTGGGAACTGTTGGACAAGATTGCTTCCCATATTGATTTTCTTGGGGTCCCAGGCAGGGCCCCACCCCTATCTCCCTGGTCCGTAAGGGGGTGGCCATCAGTGTGAAATTTAGAATGGAAATTATTAGCCCAGTGGTACCATTTACCAGAGAGGGTGAAAAGTGCTGGAGTACGACCAACCAGCTAGCTATTATTAGTTGGTCTTAGTCGTTCTCTGCAAACTTTTTTGAAATGACATTTTCAACCACAATTAAAACATTAAGAGGCCATTTTTTGTCTGCTGGGGGGCTTCTTCCCCCGAATAGCCTCACCCAACAGTTGGATTTTATAAGTGTCTGACCCAACATCCCAACAGGCTTCTATATATTCCTCTAATGGGGTTACATTGGACTTTAAAGCGTGCAAAATCCACTAACACTCAGCATTAGCATTACCAAAAGCCAACATATGTAACACCGTATTTCCTAAATCAGGAGGCCTGTTGTTTGCACAATATCTTGCCACCTAGTAATAAAATTCACATAAGTTTCATTAGCAATTTGTTTAACATTGACACATAAAGGCACAATTTGTCCAGGTAGGGTTATCTTTCCCCATGCTCTAAGACAGCATTGCCGGACTTGAGCAATAGCCTGATCATTATGTTTCAATTGAGCATCTATACCAAAATATTTTCCTTGTCCTGTCATTTGTGCTGCCAAAATATCCTTTGGCGAATCTTGGGATTGATTAAGCCACGCTTGCTGACAAGCCTCATCCCCCCACCAGGTGGTAAACTGAAGAAACTCAAAGAGAGATAAGATTGTCCTAGTAAGCATTTCCCAATCCCAAGGAATTAATCATTCTGCTTCAGCCAATCCCTCAAGCAAGCCCTTGATGTAAGGAAAGTTTGTACCATGAGACATAGGCGTGCTTTAATTCTCTAAAAGTTTTAAACGGCATAGTCTCATGAACCTAACGTGGGCTTCGAGGTGCTCTTTACATCCAGCCCTGATCATCAGAATCTGAGCTTGGCTGTACTATAGGAACCTGGAAAGGATAAGCTTCCAGGTCTCCTTTTAACTGTGCCTCTCTAATAAATCCTTGTATGTCACCCTGAGCACTTTTTTGTTTTTTAGGAGCCTTCCTTAAAGACTTTTTCAAAGGAGGATCATGTTTCAGGGAAACATCCCCATTAGAAACCAGTGGTGCTGATGGAATAAGCTTGGAGCAGCAAATGGGAAGGGAGCCCAAGAAATCTCTAGCTGCTGTTTCCTCCCTTTTTCCAGTCCCATAAAGAGTAAAGGTGCTTGCCTTTATGCCTGGCCAGGCATGGTGGCTCACACCTGTAATCCTAGCACTCTGGGAGGCCGAGGCGGGTGGATCACTCGAGATCAGGAGTTCGAGACCAGCCTGAGCAAGAGTGAGACCTTGTCTCTACTAAAAATAGAAAGAAATTATCTAACCAACTAAAAATATATATAGAAAAAATTAGCCAGGCATGGTGGCGCATGCCTGTAGTCCCAGCTACTCGGAAGGCTGAGGCAGTAGGATCACTTAAGCTAAGGAGTTTGAGGTTGCTGTGAGCTAGGCTGATCCCACAGCACTCACTCTAGCCCAGGCAACACAGTGAGATTCTGTCTCAAAAAAAAAAAAAAAAAAGAGTAAAGGGAGGAGGAGGCAATAATTTATCCTCAGGATCTTTGCACTCCTTCATTCTTTCTGTAGATCTGTATTGAGGGCCAGTAGCCAAACTTAATGACTTTCTCTCATCCTGGCCTGACACATATGGAAGATGGAAAGATCATAAATAACTTTCTCTTCCATATAAAAGACAGGCCCCAGATCTTTCACTGCGTTTATTTTAGGACAAGAGTGAACCCTCCCAATCTCAGAGTCTGAGTCTGATTGAAATGGTTGCAGGGCCTGAGTAATGAAGGAGCAGAGTTGCCACACAAGGAGAGGGACTTCTCCCCTCTCCAATACACACATCATAAAGTTCTGAGAGCCAGCTGCCATTGTCATAGCCTTACCAGACCCAGAGGGGGAAACCATTGACAGTGTTTAGAAATTAAATGAAACAGTTCCTCAAAAGTTTTCTGTTTGGCAACCACCCCAGAACTCTATAATAGAGTCTGCAACACTTCAATGCACTCAGTAAATTTAGATGGATTCTCCCCCATTTTGTTTCCCTGACCTGACTAATCCCTGAAGTATAACTCACCCTTCCTGGGCACTGCAGCTTGCAGCCTTCTCCAGATCTCTTGAGATGCTGTACAAGAATCCCTTCAGCTCCAGTGAAGCCATCGGCCTTTAGGACCCTACTCACTGTAACATTTCCTGGGGGATAGCTACTCTCCCAGCAAATCAGGTCCCAGGCAGGATTGTCGCAAGAGATTTGGAAATAATATAGACAGAGAGATAACAAAGACAGAGACAAAGTGCAGTTTAAAGTGATGGGGGAGTCAGGGGTCCTCCAGCATTCCTGTGAGCTGTGAGGCCCTGAGTGAAATCCCACATCAGTATTTATTGTTACAGCAACCAGTTGTCCTTGATCAAAGAATATGTGTACAGTTCATTCGTTGAGGTTTTAAGGCTCCCCAAAGCTTTCAAGGGACACTTACCTAATTCTGTCTACAAGAATACATGGTTGCAAAATTTTTCAAACATAAACATGTTAAGCCCTAGGTTAAAAATAGACCTAGCTGAGCATACAAATTAAAGATAGAAATGTATAAGTCAGGAACACTGAGTCTGTAAACTAATCTAATCTAGTTCTCTAAATGCAGAGACATGTGGTCAGGAGTGAAGCAGAAATAGCTTTGAAGTTTAACATATTCCCATCTGCAAATTGTCTGCTGGGCAGCCATTTCAATCAGCTTCTCAGCCTTGGGCTGAGCCTTGCAATAAGCTCTAGGCGATAGCTTGCAGCTTCGAAGAAATGTTGCTTTGCAGATGTCCTCTCACTGCCTCCCTTTGTTGCTAAACACCTTCTAGTCTGTGAACTAACATGCCCACAGATTCCTTCAAGGCAAAGCCTTGCAAAACTCCTGAAACCTCTCCTGTCTCTTAGCCCTGTTTCCCAACACTTTACCATTACTCTGCACCTAAATTCATTTGTTAAGTCCACTTACATTTCTTCCTTGCAAAACCTTTTTGTTCTTCATGGAGTTAATAATTATCTTTTTGACTTCACTTGTTTGGTCTTCTTTAAACATCCAAGTCTTTCTGTAACCTCCAACAGACCTGTAAAATCCCTCTGAGTACAATTTTCACCACTTTCACACATGTGAGATTTTCTACCTCTCTACTGGAAATTCCCTTTCCACCTGTTTAATAGGATGGTGCATGACCTCACTTAATGCCTTCTTCTTTCTTGGTATTCTTTCATGAAACACATCCTACCATAGCTTCTTGGAAATGAGCACATGAGGCAATATATTTTAAGATCTCCCATGCCTGAGAATGTATTTAGTCTATCCCAATACTTGATTGATAATCTGACTGAATACATTACTCGAGAATGGAGATTATTTACTCATAATGTTTAAGACACTATCCCACTGTCTTCTGACTTTCAATGTTCCAATGTTCCTCTATCATTCTAATTCTCAATCCTTTGTATATAACTTTTTATTCTTACTAGAATATTCAGAATCTTCTTTGTATACCTATAATTTCATCAGATACATTCATGTGTGTCTTTTTCCCATTTATTGTGCAGGGCAGTCAGCATTAAAAGAGGGCCCACTATACTGGGCCCTCCAGCTTAGAAGGGCCTGCCCACCAACACTAAAATTAAATTCATGGTTTATTCCTTTTACTTCAGTAAATATATTTTAAAAAGCCAGGTGCAGTAGCTGATGCCAGCACTCTGAAAGGCAGAAGTAGGAGGATCACATGAGCTCAGGAGATGGAGACCAGCCTGGGCAAAGGAGAGACCCCGGTCTCTACTAAAAATAGAAAAAATTAGCTGGGCAACTAAATATAGAAATAAATGAATCTGGCATGGTGATACATACCTGTAGTCCCAGCTACTCAAGAGGCTGAGGAAGGAGGATTGGTTGAACCCAGGAGTTTGAGGTTGCTGTGAGCTAGGCTGTTGCCATGGCACTCCAGACAGGGAGAAAGAGTGAGAATCTGTCTCAAAAAAAAAATGTAAAATTTCAGCAAGTAAATACAAAACAGGAATTTTGAGAGAATGACAGAGGCTGAGCTGTGGACCTCTAGGCCAAGGAATACAGGATTGAGAATGCACAAAGAGAACAATTTAATAGCTTCTGCTCTGGGGCACCAGAGGAAAAATGAATGCTACTGCCTAAAGTTTTTCATTGCTGGCTAGTCTGAGTGCCATTGTGTTTACCATTAATCAATCACAGCCAGTTACAGATCTCTTTGTTCCTTCCACACTACTTCACTTGACCACTCTAAAAATATATATATATTTAAGGAAAAAAAAGTTAGTCACTACAAATAGAATGAAATAGTACAATACATCTAGTCAGGCAGGTTGACCCACCCTCCACCATAATTCACTCCCTTCCATGCCTATGCTCAATAGCATAGTTTAGGGAGGTGCTTAGAAATTGCTGGAAATTTCATATCAGCAGTCAGGTGTGAGGTAGGAACACTTGCCTAACACACACCTGTAGAAGCTTGGCAAGGTCAGCCCTGGACCCGAACTAAGCTTCCTCCCTGCTATTCCAGAAGACAGCCCTGACCCCTGCCCTCCTCCCACCTCTCAATTTGCAGGCTCAGGGACGGTGCAGGGTAATACATGCTCCTCTAGGCTCTAGGGTCTAGGCCAAAGGGCAATTTCCAAGTCACAGCCTGCAGGATTTGAGTGGAAAGGTGACCTGAACCTGGGGTCCAGCGTGGTATGTAACATGTGAATATTTGAGAGTATCTGGTCCTGCATGTGTTGTCAGTCTGTATCCCTGCACTGGACCCTGCAAATGTTAAGTCAGGGCTTCTGTATAATCACTGGGCCCTTTATGTGAAGAGTCATCCTTAAGCTCTAGGAAATGTGCAGTGTTTCATTGATAGTATCTTTCCCTGTTTTCTTTGTCTGAAATACATGTTAATTCCATTTTTTTATCTCACATAAGGGTACCATCTTTTTGTCTTTTTCCCTATTTCATAGAGGAATTCCTTAACTTTATATTACACTGAATTTATTCTCAACTGAATTTACAAGTGCCAATATTACATTTTTTCTCTTTTTTACTAGTCAACCCTTTATTCAATAACATCCTCCTGTGTATCAAACCAGAAGTTTCTATTCTTATCTCTCAGAATGTGTAGAAACTGACTACAAGAGAGAAAGTCAACACATTGCATTGGAGACTTTGAAGGGAGAATCAGACTACCTAATTGGAGAATATAATTATCCATAGTGGTGGTGAAAAATATTTCCTAGAATAAATAAGGCCTTAACTGAATCTTATAGAACATTCTAGAAAAGGAGAAGAGCACAGAAGAAGTTTTAAAGACATAGAATACCATGGCTCATTCAAGAATCTGTGTCCTCATCTTGTTCGCCTATGGAAATCCCATGGTGGTTTGCATGGCCACTTTTGTTTTAACAAGTCCTAAAGAGATTAATAAACCTAGAATATTTTAGGTCACCTATGTTATACAACACCCAGTCTTCCCTGGTTGCACTGAGATCCAGAGAGTCTTAGACAATTTTTGAGGGCCTCAGCAGGTTGATAGGACCTGGATACTTGTCCCCTCCAAATTTCATGTTGAAATTGGATCCCAGTGTTGAATCTGGAGACTGGTAGGAGACGTTTGGGTCATGGCAGTGAATCCTTTCTGAATGTCTCAGTGCCCTCCCAGGGACAATGAGTGAGTTCTCATTTTACAGATTCACACAAAAATTGGTTATTTAAGGGGGCCTGGAATCACATCCTCATTCTCTTGCTCTGGCCCTTGCTTTGTGACATGCCTGTTCCCCCTTTGCCTTCTGCCTTAATTGGAAGCTCGCCAAAGCCCTCGCTAGACACAAATGCTGGTACCATCCCTTTTATACACATTCTGCTGAACCATGAGCCAGATAAACATCTTTTCTTTATAAATTACCTCATATTCCTTTACAGAAAGGCAAAACAGACTAATTCACGGGGTGAGGGTCAAACTTCTGTCATCCATGCATACCCAAATATATTTTCTTCTCACATTTCTCACAGCTAAACAGAAATGATCCCTATATCCTCAAATAATTTAGGGAAATATCATAAACATATGTACATACACAACATGAATGGTGGAGTTTGGGCTAAAATAATAGCCAGAGATATTGACCATGTTCACTTCTTCCCATAGGATCCCTGCTGACAAAAACATACGCAAAGACACACACACACATGCATGCACACACAAACATGGCACAACACGGTGAGAGGGCTCGGTAATAGTACCTCTAACCATACTAGAAAACAAACAATGACCACTTCGATTCTAATATCTGTGCTGATTGGTGGCATTCTGTTACTTCAAAACTTTGCCCAAATCACAAGTTTTACCTTTTAAATATGAAATATAGTGCCCATCCAATCCTGCTTGGCTAAAGTCCCAGAGAGAAATAAAACATGCCGTTGACTTAATGTGAGCAAAGTACACCCAGGCTGTTAGAGGGTAAGGTCCACCTAGGAGGAAAATCAAAGGTACCATTGTCCTGGTTCATCTTCAAAAAGGGAGCTGCCCCGTTTCTCTCAGCACATAGTTGGGGGAACAAACCCTGAACGTCCTCCAAGATGATACTGGTCCTGCTCTCAGTGGCTTTGCTGTGCTCAGCTCAGAGCACAGATAAAGGTAAAAAGAGAAAACAAGTGGGAGGTAGGGAGTAGTGGAGGCACTGTGACTGGGCTTGTGGCTTCAGAGACCACATGGCAGAGGGGCAGGAAAGCAAGAGGGCAGGGGGATGGGAAGGGACTACAGTGTTGTCATGCCAAATATAAGACCTGTTATGTCCTTAATTTATGCCAAGGACTTATACTTTATTTAAAGTACTCTGGAGTCCAGTCCAGAACATTGACCAAAGTAATGACAAGGTAAGATCTGTATTTCTAGAAACATCTCTGTCACTGTGCTGTGAGGGATGAAGGGGAGGATGGAAAGACTGATCCAAGGAAGCCCCATTGTGAAGTTACTATAGTGGTCAAAGTCGACAATGCGGATGGTGGCCTTGCTGTACACTGGCTGCAGGATCGATGACAGAGATGGACATATATCCAAGCTAGTTCAGAGATGGTCATTCAGATAATAAATTTGTCTCTCTCTACATAGAGATACACAAATGTTAGGGCCTAATATTGTCAGTGTTCTCCCACTCACCTTTAATATTTCCATCTGCTGTGAGCTGTGTATGTAATATCATCCAAATAACTACTCCTGGGTTGCCTTCTTGAGAAAGAATGTCGATATAAGCAAAGTAATTAGAGAAGAAAGAATAGTGAAATATCACATTGAAATACCCAGAGGACTCACCCTAAATTAGCACTAGGTTTGAGAGATCCCAGGGAGGACAAAAAAGGCTTTTCTATTTTGAGGTCATGGCTGACACTCTGCACAGTGACAACCCTGCTGCCTCCTCACCACTTCCTCCCTTTCTAACACCACCACAGGTAGGGGAGGGGAGTTAACTTCGGGAATACATAGAGGATGGACAGAAGTCCCCTATCCTTGTAAAACACTGAGAGCCCGGATAGATTTGTGATGTGACATTAATAGCATCTTGTGATTCTTTTCCTAGATGTCCTGTTTGAAGAGTCTCCTTTCCATTTACCAGGTAAATTCCAATAATCCTAAATCAGCTCTCTGTTCCTAGTTTCTCTTAGGATTTTTCAGCTCCCCAGGGTCATCTCACCACCATTTCCTCATCAGGAATTGATTACTGTGAGTGCTCCTATAGACTCAGGCAAACCTCACCTAACTGTGACTCTGGGGACCATGAGCAGGGCCACCACTCTGAGTGACAGATCCCATGGCTGAGATGACAATAGGTGTTGCCTAATACCCCCAGCCAGGTTTGACTGCTGAGAGAGGCTAGAGAAAGGGGAAGTGTCCTCACTCTGACTCCTCCATCACCCTGAGAGCCTCAGCTGCTTCTTTCTTCTCCAGTGTTCCTCTCATGCTTCTATGGCTTCAGGAAGAAATGCAAATAAATCATTATCTGGTTCCCTTTTCTCTGCATTGACACACTTACCTGTGTCCTGTTCCCGATGAAAATGTGCCACAGCTATCGAGTGAATCAGTGTGGGCCTCCACCTTGCCTTTCTCTTCTCTGTTTCTTTACTTGGATCTTGTAACCTAGTGAACCAGCTCTAGTTTTCCCCATCAGGCTCAGTTGACCAGAGTTGGAGTCACAGTTAGCAAGTCATTACAGCAGGCTGAAACATAACTGGCAACTGATATTCATGATTGCTTTGCTTCTCTTCTGACCTTGGCGACATCCTCTGGGGATTCTAATTTGTTCAAGACATGGTTTTGTGCCAATTTTAAGCACCCATGCTTGTCCCATAAGCAAAATAAAGAGAGAGAGAGAGGGAAAGATTCAATATCAAGTGTACAAATTAAGAGGAGATCTGCATAGGAAGCAGTGGGCAGGAGGGAGGGTGGTCATTGAGAGCCAAGCTGTGGAGAAAAGGGGCTATGTGATAAGGTCAGAGAAGTGAAAAGAGAGGAGAGTCTTTCATCACTGAGCTTGGCTATTCTTGTTTATTACTTTTACAGATGTATGGACTTCAAGCCAGAAACCAGAGAAGTCCCAGGGATCAACTCCTGAAGGACACCCATCTGAACCCCCTCCCTATGATGGTCCTCCACAGAAACCACCTGGACCAGGACACTACCACCCCCATCCTCTTCCACCTCATCATGGAAACCATCATGGACCACCTATACACGGAGGCCATCACCATCCTCCTCGGGTACCTCCTTTTGGAGTGCTCCCAGGACCACCACCACCACCACATCCTTCAGGAGCACCCCCAGGACCACCACCACCTCCTTCTGGAGCACCCCCAGGACCACCACCACCACCACCTCCTTCTGGAGCACCCCCAGGACCACCACCACCACCACCTCCTTCTGGAGCACCCCCAGGACCACCACCACCACCTCCTTCTGAAGCAACCCCAGGACCACTGTCACCACCACCTCCTTCTGGATCGCCCCCAGAACCACCACCTCCTTCTGGAGGGCCCGTGGGAGAATCACCACCACCTCCAGAAAAACCAGCCATCACAGTAATCTAAAATTCACTGACAGGTATGCTTCTACTTCATTTTTTATCAAAGGCCCTAAGTGCTACATTTCTAAAACTTTATTGTGTCAGTCAATCAACTATAACCATGTTCAAATTGTATAGTCCTAGAACCTATTTCTAAAGATTACTGTTTCATATTCTGGGATGGGGTACCAAGCCCCTATATTCATAACAAGCTCACCAAGATAATTCTGATGTTCAAAAATACTGCCCCCAAACTCTTTTCATTCAGTGATAACCTGTCTAAAATTGGCTTGGTAGTTAGGAAGTAGAGCCACGTTCTTCTTGTGGTCCTCTGCCTCCTGTGCTCAGAGTCAATGACTTGCCCTCTCAGGTTTCCACCTGAGCACTCTTTGCTCAGTCCTGCCGCACACCAAGCCTCTCACATGCAGTACTTCAGCTATATTAGTCTTGAAGTTGGTGCTGCTAAATGTTATCTAGCTTTCCATACACTTACATTTCAATTACTACATGATCAATGGAAAGGCATGAAGCTAAATATTAAAGGCATATCTCATCCTAGCTCCCTAACCTCTCCCTAAATGCCAACACCATTAACCCTTTGCTTTGAGACATCCTGTTGGAAATATGTATATAAACATGTATAGCTCTTTTTTTTCCACAAATGCTATCATACTTTCTATGCAGATCTGTATGTTGCTCACTTCAAATCATATTTCTTAGAAAACTTACATATCACTTAATAGAGATATATAGATCTCTTCCATGTTTTGATATTTTTCTTGTTTGTTTGATTTGGTTTGGCTTTTTTTTTACAATTATATACTAGTCCATTGTATACTTGTTCCATGATTTCTTTAATCAACCCCTGTCACTGGACATTGAGCCTGGTGTCAGTTACTCCCCATCACCAGCTATGTTGCAGTGACCATCTGTATGTCACTGAACATATTCACCACCAACCAAAACAGAAACACTCTAAGAATAATGTTTTCGCTTCATCTTGTAAGGAACAATTTAGTGCACATTATCTGCTCTGTGAATAAACACAGTGAACAAAGAGAAATTAGGAAGGAAAGTGGGGAGGAAGGATGGAGAAAGAGAGACAAGGTGGGCTCTCACCTACAACTCTGTGGTGATACCAGCAAGGGATTGGACATTCCTGCCATGAAAGCTCTTCTCTATAAACTTTCTTGTTTGTTTATTTGTTTCATAGAGTGAATAAGAAGACAACAATCTTTGAAGAAGCTCTGACACTCGAACAGTGTGATCATAACTTTAACTTGGATATGCCAATAAAATAATTAGCATCCAATTTCTGATTTCTGTCTTTATTTCTGGGTGTTTGTTAGGCTTGAATTTGAGGGCCATGAATACAATTTAAGAACATCCAGGGAGAATCAAGGTGGTGGACTAGAAAAACCACCAGCTTGGCCAGGTGTGGTGGCTCATGCCTGTAATTCTAGCACTCTGGGAAGCCTAGGCAGGTGGATTGTTTGAGCTCAGGAGTTTGAGACTAGCCTGAGCAAAAGCGAGACCATATCTCTACTAAAAGTAGAAAGAAATTTTATAAACAGTTAAAAATATATATAGAAAAATTACCCAGGCATAGTGGTGTATGCATATAGTCCCAGATACTCGGGAGGCTGAGGCAGGAGGATTGCTTGAGCCCAGGAGTTTGAGGTTGCTATGAGCTAGGCTGATGCCACGGCACTCTAGCATAGGCAACAGACTGAGACTCTGTCTCAAAAAAAAAAAAAAAAGATAGAAAAACCGCCAGCCAGAGTGTCTCTGCATGTGTTAGAGCTGGTTCCCCTCTGCCCCGGGAACAGAAAGACAGAGTCACTGAGGCTGCAAAAGGCAAAGGAGTTTTTTATTGACTAGCTCGAGCTAGGGCCCAAGCCCCGAGCACCAACGCAGTGGTCTCTTTTATGGGCAGGGACCCCACACAGCGGGGCTGCATGTCTTTTATATTCTTTGCTGGAGCCCGTTGCAGATAAGAGATTCCCCCCCCTCCCCAGGGCTCCAGGAACATACGCATACGCCCTGCACAAGCTGTTCACGTGCTGATTACGCCTTGGCCTTGGTCTTTTTATCAGGAAGTTACTTGCAGTTGTTTTTTTACATTGGAGCATGTTTTTAGCTCTTATCATAACCAAGCATTAAGCAAGCAAGCCTTGTTTACAGAAGCGGAATTTGGCTGTTAGCTAAAAGCAAAAACAAGTCACCATCACATAAACTAAAATATTGTTTTAGTTCTGCCCTATACATGAAAGACAGATTTTAGAAGAAAGTGGAAAAAAATATACAGGCATACAAACATAGATCAGACAAGGATCAGAAGGAAATGTGCCTGAAACTATAGGAGACTCACATGAAGAAGTTGTGGAGGAGAAACGGAAGGAGAAAGGCCCCCAAGATGCTTAGAGATCAGCAACAAGGGTAGGTGGAGCAGCTACATTTCCCCTCCCTTATGTTTTGGACTGTGGCTGGGCTCCTGAGTGGAGAGACCTGCCCACACCAGCCCGGAGACAGCCATCGCCAGTGAGCCATGAGCCTCTTGCGGACAGGGCACCAGGCTCCTGTCTCCCTCAGGGCACCTCCTGGTCTGCAGAGCCGAGCCAATCGGCAGGCACCATATTGCTTCATTCTCCACTCTCCCTTTGCCTACTGGACGCTGCCAAGAAAAACACTTTAGCCACCACCTGGAGGCATCTGCAAGGAATGGGACCTTTCCTTTTGGGGACATACAACAGACTGAGAGGCACTCAGATTGTGAGCTCCCTACCCACCAGCCCTCCCAGGTGCTGTTTGCCTGGTGACTCCAGGAGAGTAGAGCAAATCCTGAGGTGGAGAGACACTGATCCAGCTAGGGCACTCCGTGGGTGACTTGAGACCAGCACTCCTCTCCATTGAAGGGTCAGGGATTGATCTCCAGGGCCCAGAGGACAGGCCTGCAGACCGGATCCCGTACACCCAGGCCTCAATTGCATTGCCCTGGGGCAAAGAAGGGTTATTTGCGAACTACCCTTCTGAGTGTGTGTGCCTTCAGGGGCAAATCAGCATGGCTGAGGGGCAACTCTCCTCTCACAGGAAGGCTGTGCACCCAGCCCAGGCTGCGATCCTGGGCAGGGAACCTCCTGGCCTGTATGACAGCCAGGGTAGTTCCACTGGCTTGAGGTCATGCCTGCTGGCAGAGGCCCCAGAGAAACTCCAGAAGAAGGGATGGTGGAAAGGAGCAAGGCCTGCTCTAGACTGTAGGTCTCAGACAGCCCCACTCCCACATTCAGACTTTTCTGCTGATAGGGGCCATTCCAGCCCCTCCCTGAAAGCTTTGCCCAGAGGCAAAGAACATACCTTTGACCCCTGTTAACAGCATTTGAGGAGCTTGAGGGCAGGCTCACCCAACCTAGCTCTACCCAGACTCACTACCCGACCTGCCCTCACTGAGATCCAGAATAAGGACACACCTGGAAGTCCCAGGGCCCCACCCACCACGTTAGGCACTAGAGTGCCTCTCCAGAGGAACAAGAGCTGGTTACAGGACCCAAAACAACAGTACAGCCTGCTCCTCCACACAAGCACCACCTACTGACAGGGAGGTCATTCTGCACACCCTTTTACTGCATCTACTGACTCATCATATAGGGTGTGGCCCAATCCCATCCACAAACAGCACCTACTGGCTCAGAGACTAAACAGGGTGTGTCATCATCCAAACAAAAATCTAAAGGTAAGAAGCAACAGCTGATCCAGATGGGAAGGAATCAGCAAAAGAACTCTGGAAGTACGAAGAATCAAATGGAAAGCACATCCCCAAAGAGAAACACCAGCTCTATAGCAATGGACATTAACCAAATTCAGAACACTAAAATGACAGAAGAAGAATTTCAAACATGGATCATCAGAAAACTAAATGATACGCAAGAAAAAATGGATAACCAACACACAGAAACCACAAAAAAAATCCAGGACTTGGAAGAAAAATTCACTAAAGAAATCAAAATAGTAAATAAATATCAAACCAAACTCCTGGAAATGAAGAATTTATTCAGGGAACTACAAAACACAGTGGAAAGCCTTGAGAGCAGGGTAGATCAAACAGAAGAAAGAATCTCAGAGATCAAAGATAACACCTTCGAATTAAATAAGTCAGTCATGGAGATAGAGCAAAAAAATAAAAGATCAGAGTCTGCAAGAAATGTTGGATTACATGAAGAAGCCTAATGTGAGAGTTATGGGCATTCCTGAGGGTGAAGAAAATAATACACAAGTGTTGGATAAGCTATTTGAAGATATAATTGAGGAAAATTTCCCAGGCCTTGCCAAAAATCTAGATATACAGGTACAAGAAGCCCAAAGGACCCCTGGCAGATTCATTGCAAATAGGAGTACACCACATCATGCAGTCATCAGACTGACCAAAATATCCACTAAAGAGGCCCTTCTTTGAGCTGTCAGGTGAAAGAAACAAGTAACATGCAAAGGGAAGCCCATCCAAATAATGCCAGATTTCTCAACTGAAACCTTACAAGCAAGAAGAGACTGGAGCCCCATTCTCACTCTTCTAAAACAGAATAAAGCCCAGTCTAGTATCTTGTACCCAGCAAAGCTAAGTTTTGTATATGAAGGAGAAATTAAGACATTCTCAGATAAACAAAGATTGAGGGAATTCACCAAGACAAGACCAGCCCTCCAAGTACTCAAAACAGAGTTGCACATGGACCAGCACAAGAAACACTCACGAATGTAAAACTACTCAAAAGCTAAAGATCAAAGGCCAGATACCACAATGGCTCAACAGAGAAAGCATAGTAATGAAGTTCTACCCAACAGGATGAACACAAATCTGCCCCACCTATCAGTTCTCTCAATAAATGTGAATGGCTTGAACTCCCCACTCAAGGGACATAGGCTGGCACAATGGATAAAAAATTAAAAGCCAAGTAACTGCTGTCTCCAGGAAACTCATCTAATCTGCAAAGATGCATTTAGACTGAAAATAAAGGGATGGAAATCGATATTTCAAGCAAACAGAAGCCAAAAGAAGGCTTGTATGGCAGTTTTAATTTCATAACTTAGTTTTTAAATCAACCAAAGTAATGAAAGACAAAGATGGTCACTATATAATGGGGAAGGGTACAGTTCAACAAGAAGACATAACTATGCTTAATATGTATGCACCCAACATAGGCACACCCAGATTCATAAAGCAAACCCTACTTGATCTAAACCAAATGATAAACAGCAACACCATAATAGCTGGACATTAAAGCACCCCACTGACAGCACAGGACAGATCCTCCAAACACAAAATAAACAAATAAATAATGGACTTAATCAGAACGCTAGAACAAATGCACCTGACTGACATTTACAGGACATTCTATCCAAAATCCACTCAATATACATTCTTTTCATCAGCTCATGGGACATTCTCTAAGATTGACCATATCCTAGGATACAAAGCATGTCTTAAAAAATTTTTCAAAATAGAAATTACACCATGCGTCTTCTCAGATCACAGTGGAATAAAAGTAGAAATCAACCCTAACAGAAATTCTCATTTCTACTCAAAGTCATGGAAGCTAAACAACCTTCTCCTGAATGATCATTTTATAAATGATGAAATCAAGATGGAAATCAAAAGGTTCTTTGAACTAAATGACAAAGGAGACACAGTTATCAAAATCTGTGGGACACAGCTAAAGCAGTCCTGAGAGGAAAGTTTATTTCCATAAATGCTTATGCCCAAAAGACAGAAAATTTACAAATAAACAACTTAATGAATAAACTCAAAGATCTGGAGAAAGAAGAACAGACCAACCCAGAAGAAGGAGTGAAATTAATAAGATCAAATCAGAACTAAATGAAATGGGCAACAGGAAAACTATACAGGGGGTTACTAAAACAAAAAGTTGGTTCTTTGAAAAGATAAACAAAATAGACACACCTTTTTCTAGACTAATTAAGAGCAGAAAAGAAAAATCTCCAATAACCTCCATCAGGAACATGAAAGGAGAAATTACAACTGATGCCACAGAGATACAAGGTATCATGTATGAATTCTACAAAAACCTTTATGCGCACAAACTGGAAAATGTGCAGGAAATGGACAAATTTTTAGAAACACACGGCCTCCCTAGGCTCAACCAGGAAGAAATAGAATTCCTGAACAGACCAATATCAAGAACTGAAATCAAAACAGCAATAAAAATCCTTCTCCCAAAAAAATTCCCAGACCAGATGGTTTTGCACCCAAATTTTACCACACCTACAAAAAAGAACTGGTGCGTATCCTACAAAAGTTATTCCACAACATTGAGAAGTACGGAATCCTCCCCAACACAGTTTATGAAGCCAACATAACTCTGATACCCAAACCAGGAAAGAACGCAACGAAAAAAAAGAAAACGACAGACCAACATTCCTTACGAATATAGATGCAAAAATTCTCAATATAATCCTAGCAAATTGAATCCAGGTGCTTATCAAAAAAATAATCCATCACAACCAAGTGGGCTTCATCCCAGAGATGGAGGGATGGTTCAATATATGCAAATATATGAATGTACTTCACCACATAAATAGAAGCAAAAACAAAGACCATATGATCCTCTCAATAGATGCAGAAAAAGCATTTGACAAAATTCAACACCCTTTTATGATAAGAAAACTTAACAAAATAGGCATAGACAAGGCCTACCAAAAAATGATACAAGCCATTTATGACAAACCTACAGCCAACATCATACTGAAAGGGGAAAAACTGAAACCATCCCCACTTGGAACTGGAACCAGACAAGGTTGCCCACTGTCCCCACTGCTATTCAACATAGTGCTGGAAGTCCTAGCGAGAGCAATCAGGCAAGAGAGCAGAATCAAGGGTGTCCATATGGGGAAAGAAGAGATCAAAGTCTCACTTTTTGCTGATGATAAGATATTATATCTAGAAAACCCCAAAGATTCAATGAAGAGACTCCTGGAATTGATAAATGAATTCAGTAAAGTCTCAGGCTACAAAATCAATAAACACAAATCAGAGACATTCACATATGCCAATAACAGTCAAACTGAGAACAAAATCAAAGACTCAATACCCTTCACAATAGCAACAAAGAAAATAAAGTATGTAGGAATATATTTAACTAAGGAGGTAAAAAACCTCTACAGGGAGAACTATGAAACACTGAGGAAGAAAATCGCAGAGCACGTAAACAAATGGAAAACTATACCATGCCCGTGGATCAGAAGAATCAACATTGTTAAAATGTCTATACTACCCAAAGTGATCTACAGATTCAATGCAATCCCTATTAAATTACCAACATCATTTTTCACAGATATAGAAAAAATAATTTTACATTTTGTATGGAACAAGAGAAGACCCCGGTTAGCAAAAGCAATTTTAGGCAGCAAGAACAAAATGTGAGCGTTAATTTACCAGACATCAAACTATACTACACGGCTATGGTTATTAAATCAGCTTGGTATTAGCACAAGAACAGGGACACAGACCAGTGGAACAGAACTGAGAATCCAGATATAAAACCATCCTCATATAGCCATCTAATCTTTGACAAAGCAGACAAAAGCATACACTGGGGATAAGATTTCTTGTTCAATAAATGGTGCTGGGAAAACTGGATAGCCACATGTAGAAGACTGAAACAGGACCCACACCTTTCACCTCTCACAAAAATCAGATCACAGTGGATAAAAGATTTAAACCTAAGGTGCAAAACTAATAGAATTCTAGAAGAAAATGTGGGAAAAACTCTTATAGACATTGGCCTAGGCAAAGAATTTATGAAGAAGACCCCAAAGGCAATCACAGCAACAACAAAAATAAATAAATGGGACCTGATTAAATTAAAAAGCTTCTACACAGCCAGAGAAACTGTCACAGGAGTAAACAAACAAACTACAGAATGGGAAAAATTTTTCACATGCTACACATCAGATAAAGGACTGATAACTTATTTAGAACTCAGGAAAATCAGCAAGAAAAAAATCAAACAACCCTATCAAAAAGTTGGCAAAGGACATGAATAGAAATTTTCCAAAGAAAACAGAAGAATGGCCAACAAACATATGAAAAAATGCTCAACATCTCTAATCATCAGGGAAATGCAAATCAAAACCACAATAAGATATCACTTAACTCCAGCAACAATGGCCTTTATCAAAAAGTCCCAAAACAATAAATGTTGGTGTGGATGCAGAGAGACAGGAACACTCATACACTGCTGGTGGAACTGCAAACGAGTGCAACTTCTGGGGAAATCAATATGAAGATACTTTAAACAGATAAAAGTAGACCCACCATTTTATCCAGAAATCCCATTATTGGGCATCTACCCAAAAGAACAAAAGACATTCTATAAAAAAGACATCTGCACCCGAATGTTTATAGCAGCACAATTCACAATTGCAAAGATGTGGAAACAACCCACGTGCCCATCAATACATGAGTGGATTAATAAAATGTGGTATATGTATACAATGGAGTACTATTCAGCTATAAGAAATAAGAGTTATATATCATGTCTTATATTTTCCTGGATAGACCTGGAACCCATTCTACTAAGTGAAGTAACCCAAGACTGGAACAATAAGCACCACATGCACTCACCATCAAATTGGTTTCACTGATCATCAACTAACAGCACATTTAGGAATAACATTCATCCAGTGTCGGGCAGATGTGGGGGGAGCGAGGGGATGGGTGTATGCATACATAATGAGCTTGATGCACACCATCTAGGGGAGAGACACACTTGAAGCTCTGATTGGGGGACGAGCGGTGGCAAGGGCAATATACGTAATCTAAAATTTTGTACCCACATAATATGTTGAAATAAAAAAAATTATGAAAAAACAATAATTTAAATCACACAAAAATAAGGATATCCAGGAACCCTTCCACTCATGCTGTCAGCAAGCTCCTCTCCTCCTTGATCCTGATCCAGCCACTGCCAGGGGAAAAAGTTCCCTTATTCCTCCCTTTTCCTGGTTTCTGTAGAACACATGCTAATTTTTTATTATAATTAGATCTTTAACTGATTTTTCTAGTAGTTTCCAGGAAATAAGGAAAATATAACCAATGTGAGGAAGCTTCAGAGACTGAGAAAATTCTTAAAATTTTCATAATCATTGGTCCTGGTTTCTAGGGCAATCAATGTGGTTCTTGGCCTCTTCTCCCTAGAATCCACTGTACCCCCTTTCCTCTTTCTTATCATTACTCAGTTTTCTCCCTTCCTATGTTCCCCCATCATTCCTTAACAAAACGGGAGTGGATTTCATAAAGGAGGCATCACGATATATTTTAAGAGACAAGAAATTTGGAGTTGTTCAGACTTGAGTTTAAGTCCACTTTTGCTTGCTAGCTCTGAATTCTCAGCTAACTTAAAACTCTAAGACCTTCCATTTCCTTATCTAAAATGAGAATAATAGTAACGACTACCTTAAAGGACAAATGTTAATGAGATACCATACATAACTTTCTAATAATTATTTTAAGGATGAACAGTAGACTAAAATTGTAAGGAATTAAATGCTGCCAAATTAAAATTCTTAAGATAGCTTTGTCAAAAGGTCTAATTACAATATTCCCTGACAATATTTCTTCCAGATCTTAAAAAGGGGGAAAAAAAGCATGACTTTGTCTATACTTTAATCATTTTCTATCATACCAGTCTTCGTAGATTTTTTTTTTTTACATTTCTTATTAGCAATTTTTAAAAAGTGGGTACCTCCTGGTTTGTTGTGTATGCTGATAAACAAAATACGGAAATTTAAATTCACGACATTTTGAATTTGAAATGGAAAATCATCTTAAACTTCTACCAGATGAGGTTATGAGTTAGTTAGTTCACAGAGTGATGTATTACCTACATAATGTCAAAGTTTGTCAGTCTACCACTCAAATTAGAATAAACTCTCTTGGATGAGAAAATAAAAAAACAACCAAATTTATAAAACACTCAATAGCTGATTCTTGGACTATCATAAATGAAGCAAGCTTATTATAATTCAAATCAAGAGAAAAATGGGCCAGACGCAGTGGCTTACACCTGTAATTCCAGCTCTTTGAAAGGCCAATACAAGAGAGTTGCTTGAGGCCAGGAGCTCAAGACCATGCTGGGCAACATAGTGATACTCCATCTCTACAAAAAAAATATAAAAATTAGCTGGGTGTGCTGGCACCTGCCTGTAGGCCTGTAGTCCCAGCTATATGGAAGCCAGAGACAGGAGGATTCCTTGAGCTCAGGAATTCAAGGCTGCAGTGAGCTATGATTGTGCTACTTTACTCCAGCCTGGGCAACAGAGCAAGACCCTGTCGAAAGACAGACAGAAAGAGAGAGAGAGAGAGAGAGAGAGAGAGAGAGAGAGAGAGAGAGAAAGGAAGGAAGGAAGGAAGGAAGGAAGGAAGGAAGGAAGGAAGGAAGGAAGGAAGAAAAAGAAACAAAGCAAACTTCAGAAATGAGGTGAAATTTTCCATAGATACATGGATTTTTAAAAGAGTAGTGTAATAGAATGTAAAATTCTATTCTGATGTAAAATATTCGATGAAATTGACTTTATTTTAAGATAATATAAATTACTAAATTTGACTCAGAAAGGTTAGGACAAATTCAATAGAATATAACCTTGAAAGAAATAGAAGAAGTTGACAGGTAACTGTCTCCAAGCACATCTCAATAACACCAACATCAATGGACACAGAATATTTTATGCCTGATTTTATACATGATTAAGGAATACATAATGCTTATACTACTTAAATTTTTCTAAAATATAGGAAAGATTAATGAGTTTCTGAATTTATTCTGTAAGGTTCACTGAAAAAAGACATATAGACCTGCCAAGATATTCCATTAGGCAACATACTCATAAGTGCATAAACAAGTCAACATTATGATAAAAAATAATGTTAATATACCATATTGAAAGAGGATGGCAAGGAAGGCTCAATATGAGTAAATTTTCACCCCCCCCCCACACACACGCCCCAATGTCCTCAGAAATTTCACTGAGAAGTTCAAAAAAAAAGAAAAGTACAATCTCACTATAACCACCACCAAGGGGAACAACCCACATACACCCCAGCCTGTTCCCTGGCTTTTCTTCTGCCATCAGAGGAGAAGCTTCCTTGCTCCTGTCTTTTCCCTTCACACTGAATCCCACACCACATTGTCTACTCAAGGATTTTGCTTCTTTGACGATGTCCCTTTTCTCCCCTACATCTTCAACTTCGACTTCTTTATAAGATTGAACCAATCAGCACAAATCTGCAGGAGTATCTCCCATTTTACAAAGCTCTCTCTACACCCTTACTGCTTCTCTATCTAAGATACTATTTGTCTGTCATCTTCATTGCAAAAGTCCTTGAAAGAATGTCTATAGTTATTGCTCCCACTTCCTCACCTCCCATTTTCTCTTCCACAAACTCTGTAGAGGCTTTTGTGCTCACCCTTTCATTGCTTTGATTCCACAAGAACAAAATCCAAATTTGTGACTATGCCCAAAACTCTACAGAATTGGGCTGTACCTCTCTCTGAACTTATTGGCCTTTCTATACCTAATTGACTCCACTCTGGTCACACTGGCTGTCTTCATACTCCTCCAATACATCAAGATTGTTCCTACCTTTATCAAGAATGCTTTGCCACTTGATGCAACTCGGCCCAAATGTCACCACCTTGAAGCTTTCTTTAAATACACAAAACCCCTCAATCTCCTTAACCTGCTTTATTTTTGTATCACTATAATTGGCATTGTGATTTAGCCAGCACCCAAGATTCCTATCTCCTGGTATGCCCACCCTCATGTAGTCCCCACCACATTCTATTAGGATGGTTCCATGTGACCAATAAACTAGGGCACAAATGGTGGTATGTCACCTCGAGATTAAGTTAGAAAAGAAACTGTGGTTTCATCCTTTATTCTTCAATTTCTCCCCCCCTCTTTCTCCTCCACCCAATCATTTCTTTTGGGAAAAGCCAACTGCCATATCAACTTGCCGTATGTAGAGATCATCCTTTTCAAGCAATTCTCTGAGTCTCCCTCACTTGTTGTCATACAGGGAAAACACTCAGAGAGGCTGAGAAAGAAAAGTCTCCCAACTCCAAGCCTTCACTGTTGACCTGACCTCTTTACCAACCTCACTCTTCCCAAATTGTTTCTAGCAATAACACAGGTGTGGAGTGAATGATAGGCATGGGCCTGCTTCCTCCCAGTAAGTCCTGCTAGGAAGTGAGATGTCCAGCTCTAAGTACTGAAGACACTTAGGTAGTGATTGTCTCATTAGAATGGGGAACTGTTTTTTGCCATTTGTTTATAGTTGTATCCTGCAATAACCAGCGTTAATGCTGGGAGTTATCTATTCTCCCAGCAAAAGAGGTCCCAGGCAGCATGATCACAAGAGATTTGAAAATAACAGAGAGAGAGAAATAACAAAGACAGAGACAAAGTGCAGTTTAAAGTGATGGGGGAGTCAGGGGTCCTCGAGCATGCCCATGAGATGCGAGGCCATGAGTGAAATCCCACATCAGTATTTATTGTTACAGCAAGCAGTTGTCCTTGGTTAAAGAATATGTGTACAGCTTGTTCATTGAGGTTTCAAGGCTCCCCAGAGATTTCCAGGGACCCTTATCTAATTCTGTCTAGAATAGTCGGTTGCAAAATTTTTCTAAGATAAACATGTTAAGCCTTAAGTGAATAATAGACTTAGCTGAGCATACAAATTAAAGACAAAAATGTAAAAAGCAGGAACACTGAGTCTGTATACTAATATAATTTATTTTCATAAATACAGAGACATGTAGTCAGGAATGAAGCAGGAATAGCCTTGAAGTTTAAGATATTCCCAGCTGTACATCGTCTGCTGGGCAGGCATTTCAATCAGCTTCTCAGCCTTGGGCCCAAACAGAGCTCTGCCTTGCAATAAGCTCTAGGTGATAACTTGCAGCTTTGAAGAAACGTTGCTTTGGAGATGTCCTCTGACAGTTCCTCCCTTTGTTGCTAAACAGCTTCTAGTCTGTGAACTAACACACCCACAGATTCCCTTGAAAGGCAAAGCCCTGCAAAACTCCTGAAAACTCTCCTGTCCGTTAGCTTTATTTCCCAACATCTCCCCCTTTGATTTTAGAAGAAAGTTGATGAAGTTGGATAGCCATCACTGTGAGGCATTGGTCTCCGGAGTCTTGTGTTCTTCTGAGCTTTTGCCAGGTTATAAATAAGCATAAGAAAATGATTAAAATAATTCCAAAAATTACTATAGCAGAACTCCCATAGATCTGAAAATGAGAAAGTGGATTACCTGAGTCCAATGCAGATGAAATGCCATTAATGATGTCAGCCTCAGAGAGTAAATTAAGTTTGTGACTAAAGGTATTTAATATTTCTTGTTGTAAATTTCCAATCTCTTCAGTCATATTTCTTTGACTAATTAGATGTTTCTTAATGTTTTCCCAAACAAACTGAGTCTGATTATATATATGAGGTGTAACAGAATTAGAGATATTCCAGTCAAAATGGAGTCTAATTTGTTTTTGTAGGCTTACAACCTGGTATCCCATTAGGGTGACCGCTTGTTGTAAGTCAGGCACTTGAGTAGCCAATTTGTTGGCAATTAGAATTTGATTTAATTCATGATACCAATTTTGAGCAAATTCAGTAGTTTGCACAGTTTGATGTAAAGCCGCTCCTGCTGTAGTTGCAGAGGCGGTTACAGCAATGATTCCTTAAATAGCTGCTATTAGAAGATCAATAAGTCTTTGGTATGCTTAAACATGTGGTTAAGTAGTTCGTCTGAAATGAACATTGCTGGGGTTTCTTTCCAGACTGTCTTCATTTTAACAGGTAATCATAGTTCGGTTCTGGCTTTGAGAATATGAAGTGTTTCTGTATAAAGATTAAACTTTATGGCATTGTCAATACAGGTATAATAAGAACAGTTGTTACAAGTCACAAGAAAAGCAGGTGCATTGTACTTGGCAGGGCCAATCATGAATAAGTAAGGCAGTTTAACACAAGCTTGGATATAATGAGTAGAGTTCAAATTAAAGGTCCACTCTCTGCAATTGTTTGTATTTAATGTGTGTGTGCTAATCCAAGTTTGCGGAGGGTGCAAGGAACTGACAGTTTCCACAATGGATTATGAATAGGGCCATTTAAAATGTGAAGGGCTGGAGGGCTCACACTGTTATTGAGCCATCTAATATGACTTTGAAAGCCAGTGTCATTTACAGACATCGAGGTGGCAGTTTTATTCCAATAAACTTTTTTTAAGATTGTGACAGGAAACATGCATCTTCTGTTTTCTCCACTTGGGCTTCCACTCTGGGCTTGATTCTTCTGCTGGGAATCCATATGGTTTGTCCATCATCTGTCAAAACATAAGCATAACCTCGACCCCACACCTTTGCCCATCCTTCTCTCCATTTATTTTCTATATCATCTTTCCAACAGATAGGCTAGTGAGGAAAAGAGTCTGGTTGTCGACTCCCATTCCAATGTTTCTCTATTGCTGTTATATTGTCTTCTTTATGAATATTCAAAAAAATTAGAGTAAATAAAGCTGGATTTATTCTATCCCGTATACCTCCCGTATACCTCCCCCTTTAGTTTAAATAACAAATTTTTTAAGGTTTTATGAGTACGTTCTGTAATATCTTGTCCTTGAGGATTTTAGGGAATACCAGTAATGTGTTTGATATTCCACTTACTGCAAAAGGTTGCAAAAGGATGACTAGTATAAGCAGTGCTGTTGTCTGTTTTGATGATGGCTGGGACTCCCTTATTTGTAAAACAGGAGTATAAAGTGTCAAAGTACACATCAAACAATTACTCCAGAGGATGGAGTAGCCATACTAAGACCAGAATAAGTGTCTATTGTGACATGTACAATTCAGGAATGTGTTAAACATCCATTTGCCATAATTCAATTGGTGACAGGCCTCGGGCATTAACCCCTGCAGGAGACTAGGCTGATTAATTGTTTGCCAAGTGGGACAGTGAGAAACAATAGGCTTGGCTTGATTATTTGTTATGTGAAACTTTTTAATTAAGCCTTTAGTATTAATATGAATTAATTGATGAAACTGAGTTGCCTCTTGAACAGAACCAATAAGTAATTGATCTATTTTTTCATTGCCAGCCACAAATGGACCCGGAAGATTAGTGTGAGATCTGATACAAGCAATAAAAAGTGGAAACTGGAGAATCTGTATACTCCCCTGAAGTTGTTGAAACAGCTTGGAAACTTCATCAGTTTTTGTAATAGTAATTGTTTCCAAGGCTAGAACTGCTTGCACAACATATTGTGCATCAGAAACAATATTTAAACGTGAAATAACATCTCGTAAAAGCTGAGTTCCCCGTAAAAGCCTGCAGTTCCATTTTTTGTGCTGAATTATAAGGTGTGATCCACACTTTATTTAAAGGACCAGAATAACCTGCCTGACCATTGCTGCTACTGTTAGTAAAAAAGGTAGGGGCATGAGGTATAGGCATGGATTTTACTATTTTAGGTAATATCTATTGAGTTAATTTTAGAAATCGGAGCCATTTGTTTTTTGGATAGTGACTGTTAATTGTTCCCACAAAATCAGATATACCTGATTGCCAATCCAGATTTTGTTGATAAGCCATTTGAATTTGTGAATTAGTAAGAGGAACAACAATTTTGTCAGGATATTGGCCACTTAGTTGTTTTAGTCTTTCATGGCGCTTACATATAATCTGACCAATTTTGTCCAAATATCTCATAAGATACTTCTGTTGTTTATATGGGAGAAAAATCTATTCAATTATACCCTCTTCTTGAATTAAGGTAGCACAGGGAGAATGGTCTGGTGGGTAAACAATGAAATCTACTCTTTTTTCAAGATCCACTCTAAAAAGTTGAGCTTTGTGAAAATGAGATTGAATCCACGCCACTGCCTCTTGAGCTGCCTGAGTTAGCTTATGAGGACTATGAAGGTCAGAGTCACCCTTCAGTATGTCAAACAAGTTGCTTAAAGCATAAGTAGGAATTCCTAACATAGGTCAAAGCCAATTTATGTCTCCTAGAAACTTTTGAAGATCATTCCGAGTTTGTACTTTGTCCATAGGTATTTGAACCTTTTGAGAAACTATTTTATTTCTATCAATGAGAGACCCTAGATAAGTAAATGGATAATCCTCTTGGACCTTACTTTCAGCAATTATTAAACCAAATTGAGGCAATACTTGTCTGGCCTATTGGTATAGTTGTTCCAATTTTTGTTTACATGAACATGCAAATAAAATGTCATCCATATAATGAATAATGTAACTATGAGGAAAACAGTTTTGTAGTATTTCCAAAGGCTGATTGACAAAATGTTGGCATAGGGTCAGGCTATTAAGCATGCCCAGAGGCAAGACTTTCCATTAGTACCATTTAGTTGGCTGTTGATTGTTTAAAGCAGGAATGACAAAGGCAAATTTTTCTCAGTCAGATATTTGTAAAGGGATTGTAAAAGGCAAGCTTTTAAATCTACTATTACAATATAACAATCCTCAGGGATTAGAGTCGGAGATGGGAGTCCTGGCTTAAGAGTCCCCATTGGTTGTATAATTGCATTGATCTTTCTTAAATCAGTTAACATTTTTCATTTATCAGATTTCTTTTTAATAACAAACACAGGGAAGTTGCATGGACTGGTGGACTCCTCTATATGTCCTCCTTGTAATTGTTTTTCTACTAATGTTTGAAGAGCAAACAAATTATTCCTGGTTTAGTGGCCACTGCTCTGTCCATATAGGCTTTTGTGGTGTCAATTTTAGAGCCAGTCCATAGTGGTGCCCTTCAACAGCAATAGCCACTATCCAAAATTTGGATAGTTTACACCATGTCAAGAAGAGTGCTCTTTTGATGCCATGAAAGTCTTAGCCCCTTGGCCTTTCTTACCCAAAACAAAATAAGGATTATAATTCATATTAAGCATCATTTGTTTAGCGGGAGCAGAAAGAGTAGGTATACTAATGGAAGCTCCCCTTTGTTGTAACAAATCTCTTCCCTATAAATTAATAGCTATGTGAGCCACATAAGATTTTAAGGTGGCTGTCTGTGTATCAGGGCCACAGCAATTTAATATTTGTGGACTTTGAAATATATTAGTCATAGTTCCAATTCCAGTAAGTACTGTAGGAACCTGTGGTAAAGGCAAAGCAGTTGACCAAAAGCCTTTAGAAATAATTGTAACATCAGCTCCAGTATCTGCAAGTCCAACAAAAGATTTGCCATTTAGTTTGATCTCTAGTTGAGGTCTCTGATCATTAACAAAAGTTTGCCAATACACTTTAGTACCAGTACTTCCAAACTCTCCTTGTCTTTGAACGTTAGATTTTCCAATTTGCACATAAGGTAATACCAGAAGTTGTGCAATATGGTCTCCAGCCTAGATAGGATAATCAGAAGGAGAACTCAACATGACTGAAATTTCTCCTGAATAGTCTGAATCAATTACACCCAAATGCACTGAAATTTCTTTCATAGGAAGAGAACTCCGGCCAATAATTAACCCTACTGTAGCTGAAGGAATTGGACCAAATACACTTGTAGGTACTTTACAAATGCCAGCAGATGGCGATAGAAGACAACTATCACGAGATGGCAGCTCCTCTGCAGCCCTTCTCCTCCTGGTGGGCATCAGGTCAGCAACCTTTTATTTTGTGGAATCCAAGTTTGAAATTGTTGAGGGGGCTCCTGCCCAGGGCTTTCTATCACCACATTGTTCTCCTGAGTCTGCAGCTGCCAAGTTGGGAACTGTTGAACAAGATTGCTTCCCGTATTGATTTTCTTGGGGTCCCAGGCAGGGCCCCACCCCTATCTCCCTGGTCCGTAAGGGGGTGGCCATCAGTGTGAAATTTAGAATGGAAATTATTAGCCCAGTGGTACCATTTACCAGAGAGGGTGCAAAGTGCTGGAGTACGACCAACCAGCTAGCTATTATTAGTTGTTCTCCGGGGTTGTCTGCAATCTTTTTTCAAAGGAATTTTCAGCCGCAATTAAAATATTTAGAGGCCATTTTTTGTCTGCTGGGGCTTTTTCCCTGGACAGCCTCAGCCAACAGTTGCATTTTATAAGTGTCTGACCCAACATCCCAACAGGCTTTTATATATTCCTCTAAAGGAGTGCCATTGGACTTTAAAGGGTGCAAAACCCACTGAAATTCAGCATTAGCATTAGCATTATCAAAAGCCTACATATGTAACAGCATATTTCCTAAATGAGGAGCACTAACCGTTTTTTGCACATCTTGCAATCTAATAATAAAATCCACATAAGTTGCATTAGCAGTTTGGTTAACATTTACACAAGAAGACACAGTTTGTCCAGGTGGGGTTATCTTTCCCCATGCTCTAAGACAGCATTGCCAGACCTGAGCAATAGCCTGATCATTATATTTCAATTCAGCATCTATGTGAAACCATTTTCCTTGTCCCATAATTTGTACTTACAAACTATCCTTCGGTGAATCTTGGGACTGATGAAGCCACACTTGCTGAGGAGCCTCATCCCCCCACCAGGTGGTAAACTGAAGAAACTCAGAGGGAGATAAGACTCTCCTAGCAAGCATTTACCAATCCCAAGGAATTAATCATTCTACTTGAACCAATCCCTCAAGCAAGCCCTCGGTGTAAGGAGAGTTTCTACCATATGAGATACAGGCACGCTTTAATTCTTTCAAAGTTCCAATGTTCCTCTGTCATTGTAATTCTCAATCCTTTTCACATAACTTTATATTCTCACTAGAATATTCAGAATCTTCTTTTTCTCCCTTAAATTTCATTAGATGCAAATTGATGTGTGTCTTTTTCCCATTTATTGTGCTAGACACTCAGTTTTCCAAGAGGGGCCCCTATGCTGGGCCCTGCAGCTTAGAAGGGCCTGCACTCCAACACCAAAACTGAATCCATGGTTTATTCTTTTTACTCTCAGTAAATACATTTTAAATGGCCGGGCGCAGTAGCTAACACCTGTAATACTAGCACTCTGGGAGGCAGAGGCAGGTGGATCACTTGAGCTAGGAGATGGAGACTAACCTGGACAAGAGTGAGACCCCTGTCTCTACTAAAAATGCAAAAAATTACCTGGGCAACTAAATATAGAAAAAAAAAATTTAGCCGGGCATGGAGGTTCAGGCCTGTAGTCTCAGCTATTCAGGAGGCTGAGGCAGGAGGATCGCGTGAGCCCAAAAGTTTGAGGTTACTGTGAGCTAGGCTGATGCCATGGCACTCTAGCCAGGGAGACAGAGTGAGAACCTGTCTCAAAAAAATTTTTTATTAAATTTCACCAAGTAAATACAAAACAGGAATTGTCGGACAGTGACACAGTCTGAGCTGTGGCCATCTAGGCCTAGGGATATAGGATTGAGAATGTACAAACAGAACAAATTAACAGCTTCTGCTCTGGGGCACCAGAGGAAAAATGAATGCTACTACTTAAAGTTATTCATGCTGGCTGCTCTCAGTGCAGTCGTGTTTACAGCTAATCAATCACAACCAGTTACAGATGCCTTTGTTCCTTCTCCACTACTTCAGTTGACCAGCCTAAAAAAAATAAATTAAGAAAACAAAACAAGAAGTTAATCACTACAAACAGAATGAAATAGTATAATACGGCTGACAGACAGGCTGACCTACCCTACGCAATGTTCACTCCCTACCACTCCAATGCTCAATAGCGTAGTTTAGGGAGGTGCTTGGAAATTGCTGGAAATTTCATATCAGCAGTCAGGTGAGAGGGAGGAACACTTGCCTAGTACACTCCTGCAGAAGCTTGGCCAGGTCAGCCCTGGGCCCCAACTAAGCTTCCTCCCTGCTATTTCAGAAGACAGCCCTGACCCCTGCCCTCCTCCCACCTCTCAACTTGCAGGCTCAGGCTAGGTTTGGGGAAACAGGCTCCTTTAGGCCCCAGGGCCTAGCCCATAGGGCACTTTCCAGGTAACAGGCTGTAGGATTTGACTGGAAATGTGACCTGAATCTGGGGTCTATCTTGGTATATAACCTGCGAACATTTCAGAGTCTCTGGTCCTGCATGTGTTGGCAGTGTGTATCCCTGCACTGGACCCCACAAATGTTACGTTGGGGCTTGTGTATAATCACTGGGCCCTTTCCCTGTGAAGATTCATCCTTAAGTTCTGGGAAATGTGTAGTGTTTCATTGATAAAGTCTTTCCCTGTTTTCTTTGTCTGAAACTCATTCTAGTTCAATTTTTATTCTCACCTAAGAGTATCATCTCTTTGCCTTTTTCCCTATTTCATAGAGGAGATATTTACCATTATATTTCACGGAATGTGTCCTCAACTGCATTTACAAGTGCCAATATTTCTTTCTGTTTTCTGCTCATTCCTTTATTCAATAGCATCCTCCTCTGAATCAAGGCGGCAATTTCTATTCTTACCACTCAGAATGTGTTAGGTACCATCTCTTAAAGTTTCTACTGCTCCTTATCTGGTCTCTGTTTCCTCTAAAGTCTCCTTTTTCTGTTTATTTGAGTTTTGTTCCATGAAGTTTGTCTACAGATGCTTTGATGTCCCTTAATTCTTAAGCGTTAGACACTAAGATGATCGGAAAGCTCTATGTGCATTGCAAGGGTTTTGTAGACTCATGTGCCCCACAGTAGTGGGATTGAATGCCCTGGCAGTGATTTTGTGAAGACCTTTGGATGCTGTCTCTGAAACAGCACTGACCCTTCAAGAATATCCTGTCCCTTGACCTGCCGACAAATTCGTCACTGCTGGCACTTTGGAGCTGGCCAGCGTAAGAGGTAGGGCCTCCCTGCATTCATTGTATGGGCTTTCACCTGACTGCCCTGTTTTCACCATAGACTTTTACTCGAGGCCTCTTCAATGACCCCAATTGTCCCCACTTCCAGCAACTCTCTATCTCAGTTTTTCTAAGTAAAACTACTGTCTCTTTCACAGGAACAAAGGAGGATGTGAGCCCATCACGTTCCCACCACCTGTCAAACAACCATCTTCACCCTGCCCCCTCCCACATCATGTTCAGAGCTCCTGGTGCCTGCAGTCCCTGAGCATGGCCAGGGCCCTCTGAGACCAATCAGTACCCATTGATGTCACACCGCTTCCTTCCCCAACAGATCATCACAGGTACCAGATGGTTACCTTTCACCTTTCTGCTTTGCCACGGACCATTCTTCCATTGATGTCTGCTTATAAAGTGTCAACAAGGAACAAAATTATGATGGATATCAACACAAGGCAACTAAGCCATCTCTTCCCTCATAAATAAAATACATTCTCAAAATTCAATTCAAACAAACATTTACTGAGCCCACATTAAATGGGCCACAGCTATGAAATTCCCCACCGCCAGTTCTGTATGATTCTGTCCACCCAGCAAGGATCAATGCCTGTTGCCCCTCAGCTGAGCACATCCTATGTTTCTCCTGTTCTCTAGGATTATGTAATCTTTTATAGTGTAGTGGTAGACTTGTTCTAAAGCTCAGAATCTTCTTAGAAAGCGATGGATAGCACAGTGATAGTCACAGCTAATGGAGAATTTGCTCATTGTCTAAAATAAAATATTAACAAACAAACAAAATGCCAGGAGTTACCAAGAAAAAAAGGAGAACCTAGTGTTCAAAACATCATGCCCACCTTTTCTCACTTATCACTGTGACCTTCGGAATTGTACTTAATTAATTTCTTTAAGCTGTGATTCTTTATCCTCCCTCTATCTCTGTGTTCCTTTAGTGAGATACACACATTGCCTAGGTAGGCATTTTACCACATGAAGAAACTACTGTAGGGACTTCCAAAAAAGCCAGGAGTAAGGTGAGGTACTAAAATTGAGAACTCTAGATTCAGAGCTCTTAGGCATTAATGTTTTTGATGGGATTATATCATGTTCTATGCATCAGAAAACCTGAAACTCTCCCTTTGTCATGCTCTCCCTTAGAGAAGACTCCATGAGCTGGACTGGAACCATATCCTAGAGAGACAGAAGGGAAGAATCGTGGAAGACTCAAGGCAAGATGCTTTGTTTATCCTATGTCTATGAGGTTACGAAAAATCTAGTCAATTACGCTGGAAAGATACCCCTCAGAGAGGAAACACCTTGTGGTTAACCTGCTTATTACATTTTAAACCTGATACCACCATTTGGAAAGGGTTAAGTTTGGAACTCTTTTCCAGTGGATTAAAAACAGCATTGAAAATGGTATCACATCTTTCCTAAGATACCAGAGCGAAGAGAGAAGAAACTTACAAGCATGGACTTAAAACATTCCAAGCCTTTAGACAAAGCTTCATTTCTGAAACCAATTACAAGTCAAAGAGTTTTTAAACTCACCTATAACCTATGGGCCACCCCACCACCCCAGGTTTGAGATGGCCCACCTTTTGGGTCCAAAATATATATGCCTTCCATGTATTAATTTATAACTTTACCTGTAATTTCTGTCTCTCCCTGAAATGTATAAAACCAAACTGTAACCCACCCACAGCAAGTTCACTTGCTCAAGGCTTTGAGGACCAAACTCTGATCTTTTTCTTTTGCCCAAATTCCTTTCTAAGGGGCCCTGCTGAGTCACACCTACAAATGAATAAATCTCACTAAACAGGTTTTGTGAACCCAATATAATGTGGTTCACTTGCCAACCTGATTCCCATATAGCATCACATAAAAGACAGAAGATGCTTACCTTAACTCAGGCATTCCTTTAGGCAGACTCCTGATCTTTTAGACAAAGCCTTACTCTTTCAGCCAATTGTCAGCTAAAGAATCCCTAAATCAACCTAAGACATGTAAGCCACCCTGCTTCAAGATGTCCTGCCTTTGGGGACCAAACCAATGTATGCCTTCCAAGTACTGATTTCTGACTTTACTTGTAATTCCTGTTTCCCTGAAATGTATAAAACCAAACTATAACCCAACTACAGGTGTCCACTTGCTCAAGGCTTCTTGGGCATGGCTCTGGGCCAGGGTCCTCAAATTTGGCTTGGAACAAACCTCCTTAAGTTATTTTACAGACTTCTACTTCTTTTCCTTTGACAAAGATCATCTTTACTGAGACACGTCCCTTAAGTGTTCCGCATAAACTAGTGCTTGCAAGGTTGAAGAATGTTCTGCTTTCGGTCCCAATCAGAGAGCTTCCCATTCTTCCAGAAAGAGAGAGACATGTGGTGGTAGAAAGAGCAAAGGTATGAAATTTATATCTTACTACAAGTGTGGTGGGAAAACCTCCAAAGATTTCAAGCAAAAATGTGACATTATCTGATTTCTATTTTTGAAAGATCATTCTTGCTGTTGTGAGGAGAATTGATTGGGTCAAGAATATTACCAAGAACAGTCAGAGGCTGTGAAGGTCCTCTGAGGAGACAATTATGGCCTGAATCAGGGCCTTGTAATAGACATTATGTAGTGGTCATACTTAGGCAGTATTTTCAAAGTAGATCCAACTGGATTTGCTAACAGCAGTGCCTGGGGGAGTGAAAGGTAAAAGTGACTCCCATATTTTTAAACAACTGGCTGAAACAACAGTCATTAAGCAAGAAAAGATTTGCAGGTATTATAGGCTGAATTGTCTCCCCCCAATTGATACGTCAAGCGCTAAATGTCCTATAGTGTTTGGAGACAGGGCCTTTAAAGAGTTCTTGAAGGTAAAATGAGGCTGCTGTGTTGGGCCCTAATTCAATGTGATGAGTGTCTCTATGCAGAGAGAACATTTGGACACAAAGAGAGACACCAGGGGAACTGTGCACAAAAGAAACTCCACAAGAGGACACAGCAAGAAATCAGCCATCTCCAGGACAAAGAGAGAGGTCTCAGAAGACACTGAACCTGCTGACACCTTGATCTTGGTCTTCAACGTTCCAGAACTCTAAAAAAATGAATTTGTGTTCTTTTAGCCACCCAGTCTGTGGCATTTTGTAAGGGCACCTAGAGCAAACTAATATCTGGGAGAGCAGGCTTTAGGATGTGGAAATCAAGAATCCTGTTGGGGACTTGTTAAGTTTAACATCCTTACTGGAAGGCAGTGGATGACTGGAGGGATGCAACTCACACAGAGGATCCTCGACTCCTGCTGCAATCCTGCAACTCACTCTCACCACACCTACCTCACAGACAGCGTCTCTTTCACTGTTCCGTAACTTATGTTCAACTGTCTCTGATGGTTCACACCTGATATTTATTCTTTCCTGATTCACTAATCTCTAGCACTTATTGCTGACATTGGAGAAGTTCAGGGAAATGGTCTGCACTGGTGATATCTCAAGTATCACCTCTTCTCTTCCTGTACTCAGCAAGCCAAGGTAAGCCTGCCTTCCACCAGGACTGACGCCTCTGCAGTCACCCACACAATGAGGCAAGTCTGCCTGGCACTGCCCTCTGCTCCTCCTCTCTGAGCCTCCTTTCCCACCTGAAAATCTATCGTAAGCCACCTGGGCAGGACCACTCACGTTCAGTTCTCACTTAAGATAGTGTCCAGTGAAAGTAGGGACAGTCATCCCAATTGCATGCTGGGACTTGCTAGGCACCAGCAGCTACTCCCTGCCTCCCATAAAGCACATAAAGCCCACCTAGAACTGTTCTGCTTTCTCACATAACCAGAGAAGGCTTGACAAATACTAACATATCCCCGCTTCAGGATACATGCATCATTATGCCATGACAAAAATAAAATCTGCCTGGTACAAGGGCAAAGTAAACTGGAGCACACCCCATTGAATTAGCAAGCCTTGCTGTCATATTACCTGAAACCCTTGGGAAGGACCAAAGGAGACCCTCATGTGCACAGTGCAGGTTCCACTGGTGCACACTGGTCAAGGGACCTGTCTTTAGGATTTCCCATCACATGACTTTTCCTGCCATATCTCTAACCAAGCTATCCTCAAATTACCAGCAACCCTGCACAAAAAAAACTGAATAATTACACAAGTCAAAAAAAGGTCTGAAACACTAAGTGGCACCTGGTGATACTGACTCATCTAGATCTTTCATGAATCGATGAGCAGTCAACTACCAGATGTAACAGAAGAATCGTCAGCTGAAAGGAGAGCTACCAGTTCAGAGGTCCTAAAAATGGAAATTTGAAATCATACTACATTGTTGTCAAAGTTAAAAAATAAAAATAAAGCTGGTGCAGAATACAAAAGGCTATGATTTAACAGAGTAAGCAAGAAATTCTTCCAAACTGTGTAACCAAAAAACAGCTAGACATAGGAGGAAAAATAAACAGAAGATTGATGGATTCAGAAGATAAAATATTAACATATGAGTTTCCGAAGGAGAGTGGGCAGGAAAGATTATCAGAATATTCCTGAGAAAATCCCTACTAACGAACAATTTGAGAAAACAGATAACATAGAAACTGACAGGAAAACAGAAAGTCACCACAATGCATTTGAGACTTTGAAGGGAGAATTAGACTACCTAACTGGAGAATATAATTATCGGTGGTGGTGATGAAAAACATTTTCTGGAAGAAATAAGGCCTTAACTGAATCCTATAGAACATTCTAGAAAAGGGGAACAAGTTTTAAAGGCATGAAATAGCATGGCTCATTCAGGAATCTGCATCCTCATTTTGTTCTCCTGTGGAAATCCCATGGTGGTTTACATAGCCACTTTTGCTTGAACAAGTGGTGAAGAGATTTATAAACCTAGAATATTTCAGGCAGCCTATGTCCTACAACACTAAGTCATCTCGAATTGGACTGAGATTCAGAGACTCTTGGACAATTCTTGAGGGCCTGATCAGGGTTATATGGTCTGGATATTTGTCCCCTCCAAATCTCATGTTGAAATTTGATCCCAGTGTCGAATGTGGGGCCTGGAGGGAGGTCTTTAGGTCATGGCAATGAATCCCTCCTGAATGTCTCAGTGCCCTCCCAGAGACAATGAGTGAGTTTTCATTTTACAGGTTCACACAAAAACTGGTTGTTTAAGGGGCCTGGAATCACATCCTCATTCTCTTGCTCCGGCTCTTGCTGTGTGACACAGCAGGTCCCCCTTTGCCTTCTGCCTTCATTGGAAGCTCCCTGAAGCCCTCACTAGATGCAGATGCAGGCGCCATGCTCCTTATACACATTCTGCTGAACCATGAGCCAAATAAACCTCTTTTCTTTATAAATAACCCAGCCTCATGTATTCTTTATAGCGAGGCAAAACAGCCTAACTCACAGGGTGAGGTCAAACTTCTGTCGTTGATCTGTTCCCAAATATATGTACTCCTCACTATTCTCACAATTAAAAAGAAAAGAACCCTTTATCCTCAGAAAACTTAGCTAAATATCATAAAGATATGTACATACACATTATGCATGATAGAGTCTTGGCTATAATAATAGCCAGAGATATTCATCATGTTCAATTCTGCCTATAGGATCATTGCTGACACACACATACACATAAATGCACACATACACAGAAACACACCACAACACGGTGGGAGGACTCAGTAATAGTCCCACCAATCAGGCTGGAAATCAAGCAATGACCACTTTAATTCTAATATCTGTCCGATTACTTGTTTTCAGCTTATTCAAAAAGTTTGCCCAAGTTACAATATGTACCTTTTAGAAATGAGACACTAACGGCATCCTAGCTGACCCATAATGCAGAGCTAAAGTCCCAAAAAGTAGCAAGGGATGCAGTTGACCTGTTGTGAACAAAGCAAGACCTATTCAGTCAGGTGATGAGGTCCACCCAGGAGGGAGCTCAAAGGTGCCATTGTTCTGGTTGTCTTCATAAAGGGAGCTGCCCCAATTCTCCCAGCACAGAGTTGGGGGAGCAAACCCTGAGCCTCCTCCAGGATGATGCTGGTCCTGCTCTCAGTGGCCTTCCTGGCCCTGACTACAGGTGTGAACGCCAGTGAAGGTAAAGCAATGGGAGTGACGGTGCTATTTCTGTGCTAAGGGTTTAGAAGATCTCAGTGGTGTCACTGGAATTAACCTCAGCTCAGAGCACAGATAATGGCAAAAACAGAAAACAAGCGGGAGCTAGGGAGTAGGGGAGGCACTGTGCCTCAGTTTGGGGCTTGGAGACCACAGGGCGGAGGGGCAGGAAGGCAAGAAGTCAGGGGATGGGAATGGGCTACAGTGTTGTCATGCCAAAGATAAGACCTGTTATGTCCTCAATCTATGCCAAGGACTTATACTTTATTTAAAGTACATTGGGGTCCAATGGAGACCATTGACGAAAGGAATGACAAGGTAAGATGTGCATTTCTAGAAAGGTCTCTGTGACTGTGCTGCCAAGGATGGAGGGGAGGATGGAAAGACTGAGCCAGGGAAGCCCTCTTGTGAAGTTACTATAATGATCGGAGTCAACAGTGGGGACAGTGCCCTTGCTGTACACTGGCTGCAGGATCGATGAAAGACATGGACACAATTCCAAGCTAGTTCAGAGATGGATATTCAGATATCAAATTTGTCTCTCTCTACATAGAGATACACAAATATTGGGGCCTAAGATTGTCAGTGTTTTCCCACTCACAGTTAATATTTCCATGTGCTGTGAGCCGTGTGTGCAATATCATATCCAAATATCTACTCCCAGGTTGCCTTCTTGAGAAAGCATGCTCATATAGGCAAAGTAATTAGAGAAGAAAGAGAGCAGAAGAATACTGAAATATCACATTGCAATGCCCAGAGCACTCACTGTAAATTAGCACTAGGTTTTAGAGATCCCAGGGAGGACAAAAAGGGCTTTTCTATTTTGAGTTCATGGTTGACACTCTGCACAGTGACAACCCTGCCACCTCCTCACAATTTCCACCCTTTCCAGCAGCACCACAGGCAGGGGAGGGGAGTTAACATCGGGGATACACGGAGGATGGACTGAAGTCCCCTAGCCTTATAAAACACTTGAGAGCCCTGATAGCTTTGTGATGTGACATTAATCGCATCCTGTGCTTCTTTTCCTAGATGTCCACTCTGAAGAGTCTCCTCTGGTATCATCAGGTAAATTCTAATAATGCTCAATCAACTCTCTATTCCTAGTTTCCCTTAGGACTTTTCAGCTCTTAAGGGTCGTCTCACCATCACTTCCTCATCAGGAATTCATTACTGTGAGTGCTCCTATAGACTCAGGCAAACCTCACTCAACCCTGACTCTGGGGACCATGAGCAGGGCCACCACTTTAAGTGACAGATCCCATGGCTGAGATGACAATAGGTGTTGCCTAATACCCCAGGGCAGGTCTGACTGCTGCAAGAGGCTAGAGGAAGGGGAAGTGTCCTCACTCTGACTCCTCCGTCACCCTGAGAGCCTCAGCTGCTTCTTTCTTCTCCAGCGTTCCTCTCATGCTTGTATGGCTTCAGGAAGAAATGCAAATAAATAGGGACTACTTCTCTTTTCTCTACATTGACACACTTACCTGTGTCCCTGCTCCTGATGAGAATGTGCCACAGCTACTGAGTGAATCAGTATGGGCCACCACCTTGTCTTTCTCTTCTCTGTTTCTTTATTTGGATCTTGGAACCTGGGGAACCAGCTCCAGTTTTCCCCATCGGGCTCAGGTGCCCAAAGTTGGATTCACAGTTAGCAAGTCATTACAGCACCATGAAACATAACTGGCAACTGATATTCATGATTGCTTTGCTTCTCTTCTGACCTCGGCGACATCCTCTGGGGATTCTAAGTTGTTCAAGACCTACATTTGTGCCAAGTTTAAGGACCCAGGCTTGTCTCACAAGCAAAAATAAAAGAGAGAGAAAGTGAGAGACATTCAATATCAAGTGTACATATTAAGAGATCTGTATATGAAAGCAGTGGGCAGAAGGGAGGGTGGTCATTGAGAGGCAGGTTGTCGGGGAAAGGGGATATGTGTTAAGGTTAGAGCAGTGAAAACAGAGGAGAGACTTTCATCACTGAGCTCAGCTATTCTTGTGCATTACTTTCACAGAAGTAGGGCAACCAAGCCAAGAGGCAGACAAACCTGATGGACCACCTCCTTCTGGAGCGCCCCCGGGACCACCACCACCACCTCCTTCTGGAGCGCCCCCGGGACCACCACCACCACCTCCTTCTGGAGCACCTGCAGAACCACCACCACCACCTCCTTCTGGAGCTCCTGCGGGACCACCACCACCACCTCCTTCTGGAGCTCCTGCAGAACCACCACCACCACCTCCTTCTGGAGCTCCTGCAGAACCACCACCACCACCTCCTTCTGGAGCACCTGCAGAACCACCACCACCACCTCCTTCTGGAGCTCCTGCAGAACCACCACCACCACCTCCTTCTGGAGAGCCTGCGGGAGAAGCACCACCAGCTCCAGAAAACCCTGCCAAAGAAGAGCCATCCCAGTAATCTAAAATGCAATGACGGGTATGCTTCCACTTCATTTTCTTTTTTTTAGTTTTTTTTTTATTCTTTTTTTCAGCATATTGTGAGGGTACAAAAGTTTAGCTTACGTATATAGCCCTTGCCCCCCGCCCCCACCCCGAGTCAGAGCTTCAAAGGTGTCCATCCCCTAGACAGTGCGCATCACATTCATTATGTATGTATACACCCATCACCTCCCCAACCCACATCTGCCCAACACCCAATCAATGTTATTCCTAAATGTGCTCTTAGGTGATGATCAGTGAAACCAATTTGATGGTGAGTACATGTGGTGCTTATTTTTCCATTCTTGGGATACTTCACTTAGTAGAATGGGTTCCAACTCTTTCCAGGAAAATACAAGAGGTGCTATATCACTATTGTTTCTTATAGCTGAGTAGTACTCCATGGTATACATATACCACATGATATTAATCCACTCATGTAGTGATGGGCACTTGGGTTGTTTCCACATCTTCACAATTGTGAATTGTGCTGCTATAAACCTTCTAATTCATTTTTCATCAAAGGCCCTAACTGCTACATTGCTCAAACTTTATTGTGTCAGTGAATCAACTGTAAACACATTCAAATTGTATCATCCTAGACCCCATTTCTAAAGATTTCTGTTTGATATTCTGGGATAGGATAGCAAGACCCTGTATTCATAAAAACCTCACCAAGATAATTCTGATCTTGAGAAATACTGCCCTAAAACGTCTTTTTATTCAATGAATACCTGTCTAAAGTTGGCTTGGTAGGGAGGAAGTAGAGCCATACGATCCTTGGGGTCCTCTGCCTCCTGTGCTCAGAGTCAATGACTTGCCCTCTCAGGTTTCCACCTGATCACTCTTTGCTCAGTCCTGCCTCACACCAAGCCTCTCAGGTGCAATATTTCAGCTAAATTAGTCTTGAAGTTGATGCTGCTAACTGTTATCTACCTTTTCACACACTTACATTTCAATTAATACATGATCAATGGAAAAGCACGAAGCTAAATATTAAAGGCATATCTCATCCTAGCTCCCTAACCTCTCCCTAAAAGCCAGCACCATTAACCCTTTGCTTTGGGACATCCTCTTGGAAATATGTATATAAACATGTATAGCTCTTTTTTTTTCCACAAATGATACCATACTTTCTATGCAGATCTCTATGTTGCTAACTTCAAATCATATTTCTCAGAAAACTTACATATCAGTTCATAGACATATATAGATCTCTTCCGTGTTTTGACATTTTTGTTGCTGTTTGTTTGATTTGGTTTGGTTTTTTTTTTTTTTTACAATTATATACTAGTCCATTGTATGTTTGTTCCGTGATTTCTTTAATGAACCCGTCACTGGACACTGAGGCTGGTGTCAGTATCTCCCTATCACGCGCGACGTTGCAGTGACCATCTGTATATCACTGAACACATTCACCAGCAACCAAAACAGAAACAGTCTAAGGATAATGTTTTCTCTTCATCTTGTAAGCAACAATTTAGTGCACATTATCTACTAGGTGAATAAACAGAGAGAACGAAGAGAAATTAGGAAGGCAAAGGGAGAGGAAGAAGGGAAAGAGAGAGAAAAGGCGGGCTCTCACATACCACACTACAGTGGTACCAGCAAGGGATTGGACACTTCCTGCCATGATAGCTCTTCTCTATGTACATTCTTGTGTGCTTGTTTTCCTGTTTGTTTGTTTCATAGAGTGAATAAGAAGACAACACTCTTTCAGGAAGCTCTCACACTGGAACAATGTGATCATAACTCTCACTTGGATTTATCAATAAAATAATCAGCATGCAATTTCTGATTGCCGTATTTATTTCTGGGTGTTTGTGAGTTTGGAATTTGAGGGCCATGAATATAAAATTTAAGAACATAAAGGAAACCTTCCCAGTGATGCTGCCAGCAAGCTCCCCTCCTCCTTGATCCTGATCCAGCCACTGCCAGAGGAGAAAGTTCCATTATTCCACCCCTTCCCTGGCTTCTGTAGCACACATGCTAATTTTTTATTATGTTTAGATCTTTAACTGATATTCTAGTAATTTCCAGGAAATAAGGAAAATATACACAATGTGAGGAAACTTCAGAGACTAAGAAAATTCTTAAAATTTTCAAAATCATTGCTCCTGGTTTCTTGGCCTCTTCTCCCTAGAATCCACTGTACCCTCTTTCCCCTTTCTTATCATTGCTCAGTTTTCTCCCTTCCTATATTCCCCCGTCATTCCTTAACAAAAGCAGAGTGGATTTCATAAAGGAGACATCGTGACATAATTTAAGGGACAAGAAATTTAGAGTCCTTCAGACTTGAGTTTAAGTCCTCTATTGCTTGCTAGCTCTGGATTCTCAGTAAGCTAACTTAAAACTCTAAGACCCTCAGTTTCCTTACCTAAAATGAGAATAATAATAACAGCTACTTTAAAGAACACAGATTAATGGGTTAACATACATAACATTCTAATGATTATTTTAGGGAAGAACACTAGACTAAAATTGTAAGGAATTAAATGCTTCCAAATTAAAATTTTTAAGATAGCTTTGTGAAAAGTTCTAATTACAGTATTCCCTGACAATATTTCCTCCAGATGTTAAAAAGAAAAAAAAAAACCATGACTTTGCCTATAGTTTTATCATTTTCTATGTTGCCAGTCTTCTTAGCCTTTTTTTTTTACATTTCTTATTAGCATTTTTTAAAAACTGGGTACCCACTAGTTTGTCGTCTATGCTGATAGACAAAATATGGAAGTTTAAATTCATGACATTTTGAAATTGAAATGGAAAGTCATCTTAAACTTCTACCAGATCAGGTATGAGTTAGTTCATAGAGTGATGTAGTACCTACATAATGTCAAAGTTTGCAGTCTACCACTCAAATTAGAATAAACTCTCTTGGATGAGAAAACAGAAAAACAACCAAATTTATAAAAGATTCAGTAGCAGATTCTTACACTATCACAAAAGAAGCAAGCTTCTTATAATTTAAATCAAGAGAGAAACAAGCCAGATGCAGTAGCTTACACCTGTAATTCCAGCTCTTTCAAAGGCCAAGGCAAGAGAGTTGCTTGAGGCCAGGAGTTCCAGACCATTCTGGGCAAAAGAGGGAAACCAGAACTGTACAAAAAATAAGAAAAATTATCTGAGCATGCTGGCACCTGCCTGTAGGCCTGTAGTCCCAGCCATTTGGGAGGCTGAGACAGGACAATTGCTTGAGCTCAGGAGTACAAGGCTGCAGTGAGCTATCATTATACTACTGCACTCCAGCCTGGGCAACAGAGCAAGAACCTGTCTCTGAAAAAAAAAAAAAAATGAAAGAAAGAAATAAACAACAGAAAACAAAGCAAACTTCAGAAATGAGAAGGGGAAATTTATCATAGATACATGGATATTTAAAAGAGCAGGGTAATATAATTAAAATGCTATTCCGATGTAAAATTTTAATGAAATTGACACTATTGTAAGATAATATAAATTGCTAAATTAGGACAAGTTCAATAGAGAATAACCTTGAAAAAAATGGAAGCATTGGATAGGAAAGAGCCTCCAACCACAATTCAGTATCACCAAAATCAAAGGACACAGCAAATTTTATATCAAATTTTAAATATGATTAAAGGAAACATAATTCTTATGCTATTTAAATGTTTCTCAAATATAGGAAAGATTAACAAGTTTCAGAGTTCATTCTATGAGATTCTTTACAGAAAATACATAGACCTCCCAAGATATTCCTTTAGGAAAAATATTCATTAGTACATAAACATGTAAACACTGTGATAAAAAATAATTTTAATATACCATATTGAAAGAGGATGGCAAGGAAGGCTCAATATTAGTAAATTTCCACTGCCCCACACACACCAATGTCCTCACAAATTTCACTGAGAAGTTCAAAAAAACTGAAAAGAACAATCTCACTATAACCACCACCAAGGGGGCCAAGCCACATACACCACAGCCTGTTCCCTGGCTTTTCTTCTGCCATTAGAGGTGAAACTTCCTCTCTCCTGTCTTTCACCTTCACCCTGAATCCCATACCACGTCATCTAATCAAGGATTTTCCTTCTGGAACTATGGCCCTTTTTGCCCTAAATCTTCATTTCATGCTCCTTTGAAGATTGAGCCAATCAGCACAAATCTGCTGGAGTATCTCCTATTTTTACAAAGCTCTCTCAACACCCTTGACTCTCTGTCAAGGATACTATTTGTCTGCCATCTTCATTGCACAAGTCCTTGAGAAGAATGTCTATAGTTTTTGCTCCCACCTCCTCACTCCCATTTTCTCTTCCACAAACTCTGGAAGAGAAGGGAGGCTTTTGTGGTCACCCCTTCATTTCTTTGATTCCATAAGAAAAAAATACATATTTGTGACTATGCCCAAAACTCTACATAATTAGGCTATACCTGTCTCTGAACTTATTGACCTTTCTATACCTAATTGACACCACTCTAGCCACACTGACTGTCTTCATACTCCTCCAAAACACCAAGATTGTTCCTACCTTTATCAAGAATGCATTGCCACTTGATTCAACTCTGCTCAAATGTCACCACGTTGAAGCTTTCTTTAAATACACAAAACCCCTCAATCTCCTTGACCTGCTTTATTTTTGTATCACTATAATTGGCATTGTGAGTTAGCCAGCACCCAAGATTCCTACTTCCTGGTATGCCCAACCTCATGTAGTGCCCAACCTCATGTAGTGCCCATCATATTCTATTAGGATGGTTCTGTGTGACCAATAGTATATGGCAGAAATGGTGGTATGTCACCTCTCAGATTAAGTTAGAAAAGAAACTGTGGCTTCATCTTTTATTCAATTTCTCCCTGCCTCTCTCTCACTCTCTCTCTTACTCACTCATCACTTGCTTTGGGAAAAGCCAACTGCCACATCAAGTTGCCCTATGGAGAGGCCATCCTTTCCAAGCGATTCTCGAAGACCCTCCCTCATTTGTTTCATAGAGGGAAAATACCCAGAAAGGCAGAGAAAGAAAAGTCTCCCAGCTCCAGTCCTTCACTGTCCACCTGACCTCTTTAACAACCTCACTCTTCCCAGATTGTTTCTAGCATCACCACAGGAGTGGGCTGAATGATAGACGTGGGTCTGCTCCCTCCCAGTAAGTCCTACTAGGAAGTCAGATGTCCAGCTCCAAGTATTGAAGACACTTAGCTGGTGGTTGTCTCATTAGAATGGGGAACTTTTTTTGCCTTTTGTTTATAGTTGGATCCTACAATGACCAGCATTAATGCTGGGAGTCAGCTACTCTCCCAGCAAAACAGGTCCCAAGCAGGAGATTGGATCATCCTAAGAGATTTGGAAAAAACAGAGACAGAGAGATAACAAAGACAGAGACAAAGTGCAGTTTAAAGTGATGGGGGAGTCAGGGGTCCTTGAGCATGCCCATGAGCTCTGAGGCCTTGAGTGAAATCCCACATCAGTATTTATTGTTACAGCAAGCAGTTGTCCTTGGTCAACGAATATGTGTACAGCTCATTCCTTGAGGTTTCAAGGCTCCCCAAAGCTTCCAAGGGACCCTTAACTAATTCTGTCTATAACAATAGATGGTTACAAAATTTTTCTATGATAAACATGTTAAGCCCTAAGTGAAAAATAGACCTAGCTGCGCATGCAACTTAAAGATAAAATCTATAAGCCAGGAACACTGAGTCTGTAAACTAATCTAATCTATTTCTCTAAATGCAGAGACATGTGGTCAGGAGTGAAGCAGAAATAGCCTTGAAGTTTAACATATTCCGAGCTGCACACTGTAGGCTGGGCAGCCATTTCAATCAGCTTCTCAGCCTTGGGCAAAACCTAGCTCTGCCTTGAAATGAGCTCTAGGCGATAGCTTGCAGCTTCCAAGAAATGTTGCTTTGCAGATGTCCTCTCACTGCCTCCCTTTGTTGCTAAACACCTTCTAGTCTGTGAACTAACATGCCCACAGATTCCTTCAAGGCAAAGCCCTGCAAGATTCCTGCAACCTCTCCTGTCTCTTAGCCCTATTTCCCGACACATTTACATTACTCTGCACCTAAATTCATCTGTGAATTCCACTTACATTTCTTCCTTGCAAAGCATTTTGTTTTTCACGGAGTTAATAATTATCTCTTTAACTTCACTTGTTTGGTCTTCTTTAAACATCCAAGTCTTCCTGAAACCTCCAACAGACCTGTAAAATCCCTCTGAGTACAATTTTCATCGCTCTCACACATGTCAGATCATCTACCTCTCTACTGGAAATTCCCACCTGTTTAATAGGATAGTGTATGACCTCACTTAATGCCTTCTTCTTTCTTGGTATTCTTTGGTGAAACACATGCTACACTAGCTTCCTGGAAATGAGCACATGAGGCAAAATATTTCTAGATCTTCCATACCTGAGAATGTATTTAGTCTAGCCCGATACTCGATTGATAATCTGACTGAATACAGGACTCGAGGATGGATATTATTTTACTCAGAATCTTTAACACACTGTTCCACTCTCTTCTGACTTTCAGTGCTCCAATGTTCCTCTGTCATTCCAATTCTCAATTCTTTTTACATAACTTTTTATTCTCACTAGAATATTCAGAATCTTCTTTTTATCCCTCAGATTTCATTAGATGTAGATTGATGTGTGTCTTTTCCCCATTTATTGTGGTAGACACTCAGTTTTCCAAGAGGGGCCCTTATGCTGGGCCCTGCAGCTTAGAAGTGCCTGCACTCCAACACCAAAACTGAATCCATGGTTTATTCTTTTTACTCTCAGTAAATATATTTTAAATGGCCGGGCGCAGTAGCTGACATCTTTAATACTAGCACCCTGGAAGGCAGGGGCAGGTGGATCACTTGAGCTCAGGAGATGGAGACTAACCTGGACAAGAGTGAGAACCCTGTCTCTATTAAAAATAGAAAAACTAACCTGGGCAATTAAATATAGAAAAAAATAATTTAGCTTGGCATGGAGGTTCGCGCCTGTAGTCTCAGCTACTAAGGAGGCTGAGGCAGGAGGATTGCATGAGCCCTGAAGTTTGAGGTTACTGTGAGCTAGGCTGATGCCATGGCACTCTAGCCAGGGAGACAGACTGAGAACCTGTCTCAAAAAAAATTGTTTTTTAAATTTCACCAATAAATACAAAGCAGGAACTGTGGGAGAGGGACACAGTCTGAGCTGTGCCCCTCTAGGCCTAGGGATGTAGGATTCAGAATGTGCAAACAAAACAAATGAACAGCTTTTGCTCTGGGACTCCGGAGGAAAAATGAATGCTACTACTTAAAGTTATTCATGCTGGCTGGTCTGAGTGCAGTTGTGTTTACAGCTAATTAATCACAACCAGTTACGTATCCCTTTGTTCCTTCTCCACTACTTCAGTTGACCAGCTTAAAAAAAATAAATTAAAAAAAAAGTTAATCAGTACAAATAGAATGAAATAACAAAAAGGTGATCACTAAAAATAGAATGAAATAGTATCATACAGCTGGCAGGCAGGTTGACCTACCCTACATGAATTTCACTCCCTACCACTCCTATGCTCAATACCGTAGTTTAGGGAGATGCTTAGAAATTGCTGGAAATTTCGTATCAGCAGTCAGGTGTCAGGGATGAAAACTTGCCTAGTACACTCCTGCAGAAGCTTGGCCAGGTCAGCCCTGGGCCCCAACTAAGCTTCCTCCCTGCTATTCCAGAAGACTGCCCTGACCCCTGAACCCTGCCCTTCTCCCACCTCTCAACTTGCAGGGTCAGGGTTGGTACAGGGAAACGTGCTCCTTTAGGCTCTAGGGCCTAGGCCAAAGGGCACTTTCAAGGTCGAGGCTGCAGCATTTGAGTGGAAAGGTGACTTCAACCTGGGGTCTTGCTTGCTCTATAATGTGTGAACATTTCAGAGTCTCTGGTCCTGCATGTGTTGGCAGTGTGTACCCCTGAAAAGGACCCCACAAATGTTAAGTCAGGACTTGTGTATAATCACTGGGCCCTTTCCCTGTGAGGAGTCATCCTTAAGCTCTGGGGCATGTGTAGTGTTTGACTGATAAAATCTTTCCCTGTTTCCTTTGTCTGAAATTCATTGTTCAATTGTTTTTTTCTCACCTAAGAGTATCTCTCTTTGCCTTTTTGCCTATTTCATAGAGGAGATCTTTACCTTTATATTTCATTGAATGTGTCCTCAACTGCATTTACAACTGCCAATATTTCTTTCTTTTTTCTGCTCATTCCTTTATTCAATAGCATCCTCCTCTGAATCAAGGTGGCAGTTTCTATTCTTACCACTCGGAACATGTTAGGTACCATTTCTTAAAGTTTCTACTGCACCTTATCTGGTCTGTGTTTCCTCTAAAGTCTCCTTTTTCTGTTTCTTTGAGTTTTGTTCCATGAAGTTTGTCTACAGATTCTTTGATGTCTCTTTATTCTTGAGCATTAAACACTAAGATGATCAGAAAGCTCTATGTGCATTGCAAGGGTTTGTAGACTCATGTGCCTCACAGTAGTGGGATTGAATGCCCTGGTAGCGATTTTGTGAACACCTTCCGATGCTGTCTCTGAAACAGCACTGACCCTTCAGGAAAATTCTCCTGTCTCCTGACCTGCCAACAAAGTCTTCACTGCTGGCACTTTGGAGCTGGCCAGGGTAAGAGGCAGGGCCTCCCGCATTCATTGTATGGGCTTTCACCTGACTGCCCTGTTTTCACCATAGACTTTTAGCATGGCCTCTTCACTGACCCCAATTGTCCCCATCTTCAGTGCCTCTCTGGCTCAGTTTTTCTAAGTAAAACTACTGTCTCTCTCGCAGGAACAAAGGAGGATGTGAGCCCATCACTTTCCCGCCACCTGTCACACCACCATCATCACCCTGCCCCTCCCACATCATGTTCAGAGCTCCTGGTGCCTGCAGTCCCTGAGCATGGCCAGGGCACTAGGAGACCAATCAGCACCCATTGCTGTGGTGCCACTTCCTTCCCAACAGATCCTCACAGGTACTTGAGGGTTACCTTTCACCTTTCTGCTTTGCTGCAGACAATTCTTCTGCCTGTTTTCAGTTGTGCATTTTTGTTTCTTGTTGGTTTTGTTCAGGGATGGTCTTAGAGAAGAAATGACTTAAGAAACACATTTACTACTAAAACTATGTCACCCTCAGCTATATTTTAGGAAAGCAGTTGCCTATATGCTAAGGAATCAAGCTAAAAGGTGGCCAAAGCTTCTCAACCAAGGCTTCTTTACTCAACATTTGACTTACATAGCTCACCTCAGGGTAACCAATGCCAGCCAGCTTGCTAAAAATCAGTGCACATATCACACTGTTTACCTTAATGTACTTCTCAGTGGCGATGGACGTTGTTTCCATCTTACATAAAATACTCTCTCATTTTGGTTCCATAACACTGTAAGCACTTGCTTTATATTTTTACTCTCTGGTTGCTCCACTCATTACTTACAGTGCCCTCCCTATACACAGAATTTTATCAGGAGCTTAGGATGCAGCGATCAATACAAAATAACAGTCCCCACCATTCGGAAGCTAAAACCTTGTGGGTCCCTTGCAAAAATACCTGTTTCCATCTTGCCATGAAGTTGTGAGAGTACTCTCATGTTATCTTGGTCTCTTACCTCTTCTCAATAAATAGTATTTCCTTACAAAAACTCATCCTTGCCCATGGCTTCAATTATTATCCCTGTGCCAAAGGCACAAAATGATATCTCTTGCCAAGACTTATACCCCAAGCTTGAGAACTAGATCCATTTGGTATATCCATTTCAATATTTTAAAGATAAAACTCCATATTTCCCAAACAAATATAATTCCTATAACCCTAACCCTAGTGAGCACAACCCAACCATCCCTGCAATACAAAATCTATACCTTTGGCTCTGTCTCATTCCACATACAAAGTCTACCATCAATTTCTGTTCCCTATCCTGTGCGATAATAAATTCATGCCCATTTAAGCCACTAAGTTTGTGGCAATGACTCATTGCAGCAATAAGGAAACTAATATACTTTCTACAGATTCATCTCATGCTTTCCTGTGGTTCCTAGAAAGGGTTGATATCTGTTTATAAGGTATCAATAAGGAATAAAATTATGATGGTGTCAAAATAAGGAAACTAAGGCATCTCTTCCCTCATAAATAAAAAACATTGTCAAAATTCAATTCAAACGAACATTTATTGAGCCCACATTAAATGAGGCACAGCTATGAAATTCCCCACGGACATTTCTGTATGATTCTTGCCACCCAGGAAGGATCCATGCCTGTTGCCCCTCAGCTGAGCACAATCCTGTATTTCTCTTGTTCTCTATGATTATGTAATCTTCTACAGTGTAGTGGTAGGCTTGTGTGAAAGCTCTCAAAATTCTTAGAAAGCAATGGATACCACAGTCATAGTCACAGCTAATGAAGAAATTGCTTCATTTTCTAAAATAAAAAATTAACAAACAAGCAAAATGCCAGTAGTTACCAAAGGAAACAGGAGAACCTAATGTTCAAACTATCATGCCGATCTTTTCTCACTTATCACTGTGACCTTGGGCATTGTACCTAATTAATTTCTTGAAGCTGTGATTCTTTATCCTCCCTCTATCCCCGTGTTCCATTAGTGAGATACACACATTCTCAAGGTATCCATTTTACTACATAAAGAAACCACTGTAGGGACTTCCAAAAATTCCAAGAGTAAGGTGAAGTACTAAAATTGGGAACTCTTGATTCAGAGCTCTTAGGCATTAGGGTTTTTGACAGGATTATATTATGTTCTGTGCATCAGAAAACCTGATGCTCTCCCTTTCTCATGTTCTCCCTTAGAGAAGACTCCATGAGCTGGACTGGAACCACATCCTAGAGAGTCAGAAGGGAAGAATCTTGGAAGACTCAAGGCAAGATGCTTTGTTTATCCTATGCCTATTAGGTTACTAAAAATCTAGCCAATTGCACATGAAAGATATTACTCAGAGAGGAAACAGGTTGTCTTTAACCTGCTTATTATATTTTATAGCTCATAGCACCATTTGGAAAAGGTTAAGTTTGGAACTCTTTTCCAGTGGATTAAAAACAGCATTGAAAATGGCAGGCCGGGCGCGGTGGCTCGCGCCTGTAATCCTAGCACTCGGAGGCCGAGGTGGGTGGATTGCTTGAGGTCAGGAGTTCGAGACCAGCCTCAGCAAGAGCGAGACCCCATCTCTACTAAAAATAGAAAGAAATTATCTGGCCAACTGAAATATATATATAGAAAAAATTGGCCGGGCATGGTGGTGAATGCCTGTAGTCCCAGCTACTGGGGAGGCTGAGGCAGTACAATCGCTTAAGCCCAGGAGTTTGAGGTTGCTGTGAGCTAGGCTGACGCCATGGCAATCACTCCAGCCTGGGCAACACAGCGAGACTCTGTCTCAAAAAAAAAAAAAAAGAAAGAAAATGGTATGACATCTTTCCTAAGATACCAGGGCCAAGAGAGAAGCAACTTACAAGCATGGAATTAAAACATTCCAAACCTTTAGACAAAGCTTCATTTTTCTAACCAATTACAAGTCAAAGAGTCTTTAAAGCCCCTACAACCTGTAAGTCACCCCACCACCCCAGCTTTAGATGGCCCACCTTTTGGGTCCAGAAAATATATGCCTTCCATGTATTGGTTTATAACTTTACCTGTAATTTCTGTCTCCCTGAAATGTATAAAACCAAACTGTAACCAACCCACAGCAAGTCCACTTGCTCAAGGCTTTGCAGACCAAACTCTGATCTTTTTCTTTTGCCCAAATTCCTTTCTAAGGGGCCCTGCTGAGTCACACCTACAAATGAATAAATCTCACTAAACAGGTTTTGTTAACTCTATATAATGTGGTTCACTTGCCAACCTGATTCCCATATAGCATCACATAAAAGACAGAAGATGCTTACCTTAACTCAGGCATTCCTTTAGGCAGACTCCTGGTCTTTTAGACAAAGGCTTACTCTTTCAGCCAATTGTCAACTAAAGAATCCCTAAGTCCACCTATGACTTGTAAGCCCCCCCTGCTTCAAGATGTCCTGCCTTTTGGAGTCAAACTACTGTATGCCTTCCAAGTACTGATTTATGACTTTACTTGTAATTCCTGTTTCCCTGAAATGTATAAAACCAAACCGTAACCCAAGCACAGGTGTCCACTTGCTCAAGGATTCTTGGGCATGGCTCTCAGCCATGGTCCTCAAATTTGGCTCAGAACAAACCTCCTTAAGTTTTTTACATGGTTTTTCTTCTTTTCCATTGACAAAGTCAATCTTTCCTGATAAACGCCCCTTTAGTGTTCCAGGCAAACTAGTGCTTGGAAGGTTGAAGAATGCTCTGCTTTCTGTCCCACTCAGAGAGCTTCCCATTCTTCCAGAAAAAGAGAGACATGTGGTGATGGAAAGAGCAAAGGTATGAAATTTATATCTTACTACAAGTGTGCTGGGAAAACCTCCAAGGATTTCAAGCAAAAAAGTGACATGATCTGATTTCTGTTTTTAAAAGATCATTCTTGCTGTTATGAAGAGAACTAGTATGAGATGTGATGGGGGCAACAATATCACCAAGAACAGTCAGAGGCTGTGAAGGTCCTCTGGGGAGAGAATTATGGCCTGAACCAGGGCCTTGTAGTAGACATTATGTAGTGGTCATACTTAAAAAGTGTTTTGAAAGTAGGGCCAACTGGATTTGCTATCAGTAGTGCCTGGGGGAGTGAAAGGTAAAAGTGACTCCTATACTTTTAAACAACTGGGTGAAACAACAGTCATTAACCGAGAATAGATTGGCAGGTGTTATATGGGCTGAATTGTTTCCCCCAGTTGATACATTCAAGCACTAACTGACCTCTAGTGTTTGGAGATAGCACCTTTAAAGAGTTGTTGAAGGTAAAATCAGGTTGTTGTGTTGGGCTATAATTCAATCTGATGGGTGTCTCTATGCAGAGAGAACATTTGGACACAAAGAGAGACACCAGGGGGCTTGTGCACAAGACAAAGTTCACATGAGGACACAGCAAGAAATCAGCCATCTCCAGGACAAAGAGAGAGGTCTCAGAAGACACTGAACATGCTGATACCTCGATCTTGGTCTTCATCGTTCCGGAACTCCAAGAAAATAAATTTCTATTGATCCACCCACTCTGTGGCATTTTGTAAAGGCACCTAGAGCAAACTAATATCTGAGAGAGTAGGCTTTAGGATGTGGAAATCAAGAGTCCTGTTGGGGACTTGTTAAGTTTAACATCCTTACTGGAAGGCAGTGGATGGCTGGAGGGATGCGACTCACCCAGAGGAGCCTCAGCTCCTGCTACAACCCTGCAACTCACTCTCACCCCACCTGCCTCACAGACAGCGTCTCTTTCAGTGATCCGTAACTCATGTTTCGCCTTTCTCTGATGACTTCACACCTGATATTTATTCTTTCCCAATTCACTAATCTCTAGCACTTATTGCTGACATTGGAGAAGTTCAGGGAAATGGCCTGCACTGATTGATATTTCAAGTATCACCTCTTCTCTTCCTGTACTCAGCAAGCCAAGGTAAGCCTGTCTTCCACCAGGGCTGACGCCTCTGCGGTCACCCACACAATGAGGTAAGTCTGCCTGGCACTGCCCTCTGCTCCTCGTCTCTGATCCTCCTTTCCCACCTGAAAACCTACCATAAGCCACCTGGGCAGGGCCACTCACGTTCAGTTCTCACTGAAAATACTGTCCGGTGAAAGTAGGGACAGTCATCCCAATGGCACGCTGGGACTTACTAGGCACCAGCAGCTACTCCCTGCCTCCCATAAAGCACATAAAGCCCACCTAGAACTGTTCTGCTTTCTCACATAATCAGAGAAGTCTTGACAACTACCAATATATATGTACTTCAGGATACATCCATCATTATGCCAGGAGAAAAAAAAACAATCTGCCTGGTACAAGGGCAAAGTTATCTAGAGTAAATCCCGTTGTATTAGCAAGCCTTGCTGTCATATTACCTGCGACCCTTAGGGAGGGCCAAAGGAGACCCTCATGTGCACAGCGTAGGTTCCACTGCTACACACAGTCAAGGGACCTGTCTTTGGGATTTCCCATCACATGACTTTTCCTGCCATATCTCTAACCAAGCTATCCTTAAATTACCACCAACCCTGCACAAAAAATGAATAATTACACAAGTCATAAAAAGGTCAGAAATGTTAAGTGGCAGCTGGTGATACTGACTCATCTAGATCTTTCATGAATCGATGAGCAATCAACTACCAGATATAACAGAAGAAACGTCAGCTGAAAAGAGAGTTACCAGTTCAGGGGTGCTAAAAATGTACTTTTGGAAGCATACTACATTGTTGTCAAAGTTAAAAAATAAAAAATAAAACAGATGAAGAATACAACAGGCTCTGATTTAACAGAGTAAGTAAGATATTCTTCCAAAATGTGTAACCAAAAAAAAGCTAGACATAAGAGGAAAAATAAACACAAGATTCATTGATTCAGAAGACAAAATATTAACATAGAATTTCAGAACAAGAGTGGGGAGGAATAAGTATGAGAACATTCCAGAGAAAGTCCCCCATTGAAGAACAATTTGAGAAAACAGATAACATAGAAACTGACAGGAAAACAGAAAGTCACCACAACGCATTTGAGACTTTGAAGAGAGAATCAGACTACCTAACTGGAGAATATAATTATTGGTGGTGGTGATGAAAACTTTCCTGGAAGAAATAAGGCCTTAACTGAATCCTATAGAACATTCTAGAAAAGGGGAACAAGTTTTAAAGACATGAAATAGCATGGCTCATTCAGGAATCTGCATCCTCATTTTGTTCCCCTGCAGAAATCCCATGGTCGTTTTCATGGCCACTTTTGCTTGAACAAGTCATGAAGAGATTAATAAACCTAGAATATTTTAGGCCACCTATGCCCCACAACACCAAGGGCACCGAATTGGACTGAGATTCAGCTATGCTTGGACAATTCTTGAGGGCCTAAGCATGGTGATATGGTCTGGATATTTGTCCCCTCCAAATCTCATGTTGAAATTTGATCCCAGTGTCGAATGTGGGGCCTGGAGGGAGGTCTTTAGGTCATGGCAATGAATCCCTCCTGAATGTCTCAGTGCCCTCCCAGGGACAATGAGTGAGCTCTCATTTTACAGGTTCACACAAAAACTGGTTGTTTAAGGGGCCTGGAATCACATCCTCATTCTCTTGCTCCGGCTCTTGCTGTGTGACGCTGCAGGTCCCCCTTTGCCTTCTGCCTTCATTGGAAGCTCCCTGAAGCCCTCACTAGACGCAGGTGCTGACGCCATGCTCCTTATACACATTCTGCTGAACCATGAGCCAAATAAACCTCTTTCTTTATAAAGTACCCAGTGTCACGTATTCCTTTATAGCAAGGCAAAACAGACTACCTCACAGGGTGAGGGTCAAACTTCTGCCATCGATCTGTACCCAGATATATGCTTTCCTCACAGTTCTCACAGTTAAACAGAAATGAACCCTGTATCCTAAAAAAATTTAGCTAAATATCATAAGGATATGTACATACACACCATGAGTGATGGAGTCTCGGCTGTAATAATGGCCAGAGATATTGACCATGTTCACTTCTGCCTATAGGATCCCTGCTGACACACAGATACACATAAACACACACACACACACACACAGCACAACACGGTGGGAGGACTCAGTAATAGTCCGACCAATCAGACTGGAAATCAAACAATGACCACTTTAATTCTAATATCTGTCCAATTACTTGTTTTCAGCTTATTCAAAAAGTTTGCCCAAGTTACAATATGTACCTTTTAGAAATGAGACACTAACAGCATCCTAGCTGACCCATAATGCAGAGCTAAAGTCCCAAAAAGTAGCAAGGGATGCAGTTGACCTGTTGTGAACAAAGCAAGACCTATTCAGTCAGGTGGTGAGGTCCACCCAGGAGGGAGCTCAAAGGTGCCATTGTTCTGGTTGTCTTCATAAAGGGAGCTGCCCCATTTCTCCCAGCACAGAATTGGGGGAGCAAACCCTGAGCCTCCTCCAAGATGCTGCTGGTCCTGCTCTCAGTGGCCTTCCTGGCCCTGACTACAGGTGAGAACGCGAGTGAAGGTAAAGCAACGGGAGAGACAGTGCTGTTTCTGTGCTAGGCGTTTAGGAGATCTCAGTGGCATCACTGGAACTAACCTCAGCTCAGAGCACAGATAATGGCAAAAAGAGAAAACAACCCGGAGTTAGGGAGTAGGGGAGGAACTGTGACTCGGTTTGGGACTTGGAGACCACAGGGCAGAAGGACAGAAAGGCAAGAAGTCGGGGGATGGGAATGGGCTACAGTGTTGTCATGCCAAAGATAAGACCTGTTATGTCCTCAATCTATGCCAAGGACTTATACTTTATTTAAAGTACATTGGGGTCCAATGGAGACCATTGACCAAAGGAATGACAAGGTAAGATGTGCATTTCTAGAAAGGTCTCTGTGACTGTGCTGCCAAGGATGGAGGGGAGGATGGAAAGACTGATCCAGGGAAGCCCTGTTGTGAGGTTACTATAGTGATCAGAGTCGACAGTGGGGACGGTGCCCTTGCTGTGCACTGGCTGCAGAATCAATGAAAGACATGGACACACATCCAAGCTAGTTCAGAGATGGACATTCAGATAATAAATTTGTCTCTCTCTACATAGAGATACACAAATATTGGGGCCTAAGATTGTCAGTGTTCTCCCACTCACATTTAATATTTCCATGTGCTGTGAGCTATGTGTGTAATACCATATCCAAATATCTACTCCCAGGTTGCCTTCTTGAGAAAGCACATTGATATAAGCAAAGTAATTAGAGAAGAAAGAGAGCAGAATACTGAAATATCACATTGCAATGCCCAGAGCACTCACGGTATGTTAGCACTAGGTTTTAGAGATCCCAGGGAGGACAAAAAGGGCTTTTCTATTTTGAGTTCATGGTTGACACTCTGCACAGTGACAACACTGCCACCTCCTCATGACTTCCTCCCTTTCCAGCAGCACCACAGGCAGGGGAGGGGAGTTAACATCAGGGATACACGGAGGATGGACTGAAGTCCCCTAGCCTTATAAAACACTTGAGAGCCCTGATAGCTTTGTGATGTGACATTAATCGCATCCTGTGCTTCTTTTCCTAGATGTCCACTCTGAAGAGTCTCCTCTGGTATCATCAGGTAAATTCTAATAATGCTCAATCAACTCTCTATTCCTAGTTTCCCTTAGGACTTTTCAGCTCTTAAGGGTCGTCTCACCATCACTTCCTCATCAGGAATTCATTACTGTGAGTGCTCCTATAGATTCAGGCAAACGTCACCCAACCCTGACTCTGGGGACCATGAGCAGGGCCACCACCTTGTCTTTCTCTTCTCTATTTCTTTACTTCGATCTTGGAACCTGGGGAACCAGCTCCAGTTTTCCCCATCGGGCTCAGGTGCCCAGAGTTGTAGTCACAGTTAGCAAGTCTTTACAGCACCATGAAACATAACTGGCAACTGATATTCATGATTGCTTTGCTTCTCTTCTGACCTTGGCGACATCCTCTGGGGATTCTAAGTTGTTCAAGACCTACATTTGTGCCAAGTTTAAGGACCCAGGCTTGTCTCACAAGTGGAAAAAAAAGAGAGAGAAAGAGAGAGACATTCAATATCAAGTGTACAAATTAAGAGATCTGCATAAGAAAGCAGTGGGCAGAAGGGAGGTTGGACGTTGAGAGGCAGGTTGTCGGGGAAAGGGGATATGTGATAAGGTCGGAGAAGTGAAAACAGAGGAGAGACTTTCATCACTGAGCTCAGCTAGTTTTGTGTATTACTTTCACAAAAGTAGAGCAACCAAGCCAAGAGGCAGACAAACCTGATGGACCACCTCCTTCTGGAGCACCCCCGGATCCACCGCCACCACCTCCTTCTGGAGAGCCTGCGGGACCACCACCACCACCTCCTTCTGGAGAGCCTGCGGGACCACCACCACCACCTCCTTCTGGAGAGCCTGCGGGACCACCACCACCACCTCCTTCTGGAGAGCCTGCGGGACCACCACCACCACCTCCTTCTGGAGAGCCTGTGGGACCACCACCACCACCTCCTTCTGGAGAGCCTGCAGGAGAAGCACCACCAGCTCCAGAAAACCCTGCAGAAGAAGAGCCATCCCAGTAATCTAACATGCAGTGACAGGTATGCTTCCACTTCATTTTTCATCAAAGGCCCTAACTGCCACATTGCTCAAACTTTATTGTGTCAGTGAATCAACTGTAAACATGTTCAAATTTTATCATCCTAATTTCCATTTTTAAAGATTTCTGTTTGATATTCTGGGATAGGGTAGCAAGACCCTGTATTCAAGAAAGCTCACCAAGATAATTCTGATGTTGAGAAATATTGCCCCAAAACTTCTTTTCATTCAATGATTACCTGTCTAAAATTGGCTCCGTAGGGAGGAAGTAGAGCCATGTGATCCTTGTGGTCCTCTTCCTCCTGTGCTCAGAGTCAATGACTTGCCCTCTCAGGTTTCCACCTGAGCACTCTTTGCTCAGTCCTGCCACACACCAAGCCTCTCAGGTGCAGTATTTCAGCTAAATAAGTCTTGAGGTTGATGTTGCTAAATGTTATCTAGATTTTCATATACTTATATTTCAATAACTAAATGATCAATGGGAAGGCATGAAGCTAAATATTAAAGGCATATCTCATCCTCGCTCTCTACCCTCTCCCTAAACACCAACACTATTAACCCTTTGCTTTGGGACATCCTCTTGGAAATATGTATATAAACATGTATAGCTCTTTTTTTTCCACAATTGATATCATACTTTCTATGCAGATCTGTATGTTGCCCACTTCAAATCATATTTCTTAGGAAACTTACGTATCACTTCATAGTCATATATATATATATCTCTTCCATGTTTTGACATTTTTGTTGTTGTTTGATTTGGTTTGGCTTTTTATTTATAATTATATATTAGTCCATTGTATATTTGTTCCATGATTTCTTTAATCAACCCCTGTGACTGGACATTGAGGCTGATGTCAGTTTCTCCCTATCACACGCGACGTTGCAGTGACCATCTGTATGTCACTGAACATATTCACCACCAACCAAAACAGAAACACTCTAAGAATAATGTTTTCTCTTCATCTTGTAAGCAACAATTTAATGCACATTATCTGCTAGGAGAATAAACAGAGAGAACGAAGAGAAATTAGGAAGGAAAGGGGGGAGGAAGAAGGGAAAGAGAGAGAAAAGGTGGGCTCTCACATACCACACTACAGTGGCACCAGCAAGGGATTGGACACTTCCAGCCATGATAGCTCTTCTCTATGTACTTTCTTGAGTGTTTGTTTGTTTCACAGGGTAAATAGAAGACAACAATCTTTGAAGAAGCTCTCACACTGGAGCATATGATCATAACTCTAACTAGGATATAACAATAAAATAATCCACATGCAATTTCTGATTGCGGTCTTTATTTCTGGGTGTTTGTGAGTTTGGAATTTGAGAGCCATGAATACAATTTAAGAACATCAAGGAAACCTTCCTAATGATGCTGCCAGCAAGCTCCCCTCCTCCTTGTTCCTGATCCAGCCACTGCCACGGGAAAAAGTTCCACTATTTCTCCCCTTCCCTAGCTTCTGTGGCACACATGCTAATTTTTTATTCTTTAGATCTTTAACTGATATTCTAGTAGTTTCCAGGAATTAAGGAAAATATAACCAATGTGATTAAGCTTCAGAGACTGAGAAAATTCATAATATTTTCAAAATCATTGGTCCTGGTTTCTAGGGAAATCAATGTGGTTCTCGGCCTCTTCTCCCTAGAATCCACTGTAACCCATTTCCCCTTTCTTATCATTGCTCAGTTTTCTCCCTTCCTATGTTCCCCCATCATTCCTTAACAAAAGCTGAGTGGATTTCATAAAGGAGGCATCACAACGTATTTTAAGAGATAAGAAATTTGGAGTTGTTCAGACTTGAGTTTAAGTCCTCTTTTGCTTGCTAACTCTGGATTCTCAGTAAGCTAACTTAAAACTCTTAAGACCCTCAGTTTCCTTATCTACACTGAGAATAATAATAACAACTACCTTAAAGAACACAGATTAATGGGATAACATACATAACATTCTAATGATTATTTTAGGGAAGAACAGTAGACTAAAATTGTAAGGAATTAAATGCTTCCAAATTAAAATTTTTAAGATGGCTTTGTCAAAAGTTCTAATTACAATATTCCCTGACAATATTTCTTCCAGATGTTAAAAAGAAAAAAAAAAAGCATGACTTTGTGTATAGTTTTATCATGTTCTATGTTACCAGTCTTCTTAGACTTTTTGTTATACTTCTTATTAGCATTTTTTAAAAACTGGGTACCTGCTAGTTTGTTGTGTATGCTGATATGCATAATGTGGAAGTTTAAATTCCTGACATTTTGAATTTCAAATGGAAAGTCATCTGAAACTTCTACCAGATCAGGTATGAGTTAGTTCATAGAGTGATGAAGTACCTACATAATGTCAAAGTTTGTCAGTCTACCACTCAAATTAGAATAAACTCTCTTGGATGAGAAAACAGAACAACAACCAAATTTACAAAAGATTCAATAGCTGATTCTTATACTATCATAAAAGTAGCAACCTTCTTATAATTTGAATCAAAAGAAAAATAGGCCAGATGCAGTAGTTGCACCTCTAATTCCAGTTCTTTCAAAGGCCAGGGTAGGAGAGTTGCTTGAGGCCAGGAGTTCCAGACCATTCTGGGCAAAAGAGTGCAACTCCATCTCTACAAAAAATAAGAAAAATGAGCTGGGCATACTGGCACCTGCCTGTAAGCTTGTAGTCCCAGCTATTTGGGAGGCTGAGACAGGACAATTGCTTGAGCAGCAGTTCAAGGGTACAGTAAGCCTTGAAGTAGTACTGCACTCCAGCCTGGGCAACAGAGCAAGACCCTGTCTCTGAGGAAAAAAAAATGAAAGAAAGAAATAAAAAACAGAAAACAAAGCAAACTTCAAAAATGACAAGGGGAAATTTACCATAGATACGTGCATATTTAAAAGAATAGTGTAATATAATGTAAAATTCTATTCCTATGTGACATAGTCAATGAAATTGTCATTATTGTAAGATAATATAAATTGTTAAATTAGGACAATTTCAATAGAGAACAACCTTGAAAGAAATGGAAGAAGTTGACAGGAAACTGCCTCCAGCCACAGTTCACTATCACCAAAATCAATGGACACAGCAAATTTTAATATCTAATTTTATACATGAGTAAAGAAAAGATAATTCTTATACTATTCAAATGTTTCTCAAATATAGGAAAGATTAACAACTTTCTGAGTTTATTCTATGAGTTTCATTAAACAAAATACAGAGACCTGCCAATATATTCCATTAGGAAAAATACTCATTACTACATAAACAAGTCAACACTGTGATAAAAAATAATGTTAATATACCATGTTGAAAGAAGATGGCAAGGAAGGCTCAATATTAGTAAATTTCCACCCCTGCATACACACCAATGCCCTCAGAAATTTCACTGAGAAGTTCAAAAACACCAGAAAAGAACGATCTCACTATAACCACCACCAAGGGGGCCAACCCACATACACCCCAGCCTGTTCCCTGGCTTTTCTTCTGCCTTCAGAGGTGAAACTTCCTTGCTCCTGTCTTTTACCTTCACCCTGAGTTTAGGATGCAGCGATGAATACAAAATAACAGTCCCCACTATTCGGAAGCTAACTCCTTGTGGGTCCTTTGCTGATACACCTGCTTCCATCTAGCCACGAAGTTATGAGAGTTCTCCATGTTATCTTGGTCTCTTACCTCTAATTAATAAATAGTATTTCCTTACAAAAACTCATCCTTGTCCATGGCTTAAATTACTATCCACGTGCCAAAGGCACAAAGTTGTATTTCTTGCCATGACTTCTACTCCAAGCTTGAGGTCTAGATCTATTTGACATCTCCATTTACATATTTTAAAGATATCACTCAATATTTCCCAAACAAATATAATTCTGATAACCCTAACCCTAGGGAGCACCACCCAACCATCCCTGCAATACAAAATCTATAGCTTTGGCTCTGTCTCATTCCACATACAAAGTCTACCACAGATTTCTGTTCCTTATCCTGTGAGATAATGAATTCATGTCCAGGCCACTAAGTTTGTGGCAATGAGTCATTGCAGCAATAAGGAAACTAACAGGCTTTCCACAGATTCATCTCATGCTTTCCTGTGGCTCCTATAAAGGACTGATGTCTGTTTATAAAGTATCAACGAGGAATAAAATTATGATGGATATCAACACAAGGCAACTAAGCCATCTCTTCCCTCATAAATAAAATACATTCTCAAAATTCAATTCACACATTTATTGAGCCCATATTAAATGGGGCAGAGATATGAAATTCCCTAGCCCCATTTCTGTATGATTCAAACCACCCAGCCAGGATCAATGCCTGTTGCCCCTCAGCTGAGCACATCCTGTGTTTCTCTTGTTCTCTATGATTATGTAATCTTCCATAGTGTAGTGGCAGGCTTGTTCAAAAGCTCAGAATCTTCTTAGAAAGCGATGGATAGCACAGTGATAGTCATAGCCAATGGAGAATTTGCTTCATTGTCTAAAATGAAAAAATAACAAACAAACAAAATGCCAGGAGTTACCAAGAGAAACAGGAGGACCTAATGTTCAAAACATCATGCCCATCTTTTCTCACTTATCACTGTGACGTTGGGCATTGTACTTAACTAATTTCTTTAAGCTGTGATTCTTTATCCTCCCTCCATCTCCTTGTGCCTTAAGTGAGATACACACATTGTCTAGGTATCCAGTTTACTGCATGAAGAAACCACTATAGCGACTTCCAAAAATGCCACAAGTAAGGTGAAGTACTAAAATTAGGAACTCTTGATTCAGAGCTCTTAGGAATTAGGGGTTTTGATGGGATTATATCATGTTCTGTGCATCAGAAAACCTGATGCTCTCCCTTTCTCATGCTCTCTCTTAGAGAAGACTCCATGAGCTGGACTGGAACCACATCCTAGAGAGACAGAAGGAAAGAATATTGGAAGACTCAAGGCAAGATGCTTTGTTTATGCTATGGCTATTAGGTTACTAAAAATCTAGTCAATTGCACTTGAGAGACAATCCTCAGAGAGGAAAGAGTTTGTCTTTAACCTCCTTATTACGTTTTATAGCTGATACCACCATTTGGAAAGTATTAAGTTCAGAACTCTTTTCCAGTGGATTAAAAACAGCATTGAAAATGGTATCACATCTTTCCTAAGATACCAGGGCCAAGAGAGAAGAAACTTACAAGCACGGACTGAGATGTGCTAAATGCTTGCTGCGCCAGTCATGGGATGATCTGCAATTAAGTAAAGAAAGTGGTTTTCATTCATCATGTATTTAGCAATCTGTTAACAGCCTCCAGTTAGTGCTAGTAAATTGTAGGATTCCACTGGGTCTGTGGCACCAAACCTTTCTTCTCCTAATTGCCAAGATACACTGCCAGGGCTGAAACCCTATCAATGTAAACGGAATGCAAATGCACTCCATGAAAAGGGTTGGTTAAAGGTCTGGTCTCCACTCACATCAGAAGTCCCTAAACGTAGCAGGTGTACTGGGCCCATGTTCACATGCTAGTACCATACCCCCAAGAGTGGATCCAGCTAAGCAGACATGGTGCCAGATGAGAAGGGTACAAATAGGGACAGAGTACCAGAGACCACTTCTTAAGTCTGTCCTGGAATCCCTCCCAAGAACAATCACTCAACGACCAGGAATAAATATCAAACACGGAAATGTATGGCCTTACCTGTTGTTCCAGTTATGGGCCCTTCAGAATGATCAGCAGCGACAGCTTCCAGAAATGAAAGAATAGATCTCTTAATTTAAAAGGCAAAACCACCAGGGAAATCATCCTTCCTATTACAAACCAGAGATTCTCAGTGTGTTGGTAATTGCCACAGTCTGAAACCTTCTCTTGATAGGCAGGAGTGGAAAGAGGTGGGGGCCTGTCCTCTAGCAGAAATGACAGAGGGGTCTGAGCCACGAGGCTGCCTCTTTCTCTTCAGTCAAACGTGAGAATTTTCCTGACACCCCATGGGTTGTGAAGGAAGGATGGGCATAGCTAACTTTGACCTTTTACTGCAGGCCGGGAAGCTAGAACGCTACAAATTCTGAGGGTGAGCACCATTCTGCAGGAGAGGTGTACCCTGCAAAGCAGACAATTAGTGACAGAGCAAGAATTCAGACTCACCCAATTATTCCCATTCTAACGGGCCCTTCAGCCTTCACTAAAATACAATGTCTAGGTTCCTCCAACTACTACTGCAACTCCCCAACACACTTAGGGCAGTGCTAGCATATAGTTAGGTATTATTTATAGACATAATCAGATTAAGAAATTTACTTCTGTAGACAAGGTCCAAGGCTTAATTTCAGCGAAATCTGTGGCTTTCCTCAAACTATTGAGGTTTGTTTATGAGGGAAGAAGGCACTGAAATTTTTAGACCCCTTAACTGATAGACAGAAAAACAAAAAACAACTTGGACGCTTGACACAGGCAGTGGGTAGAGGTAAAACCACTACTCAGTTCATGAAAATTTTAAATCCTTTTTTTCTGTTCAGTCCAAATTCACTTAACATTTTACACTTACACATATCTGCTCTCCTGAAGCTCCCTGACAGAACTGCATGGTAATCATCTGAAAAAGAAAAGGAAATTAACCCCATTCTTGTTGCCACATCCTGCAACCCCGTGGAGACACCAAGGAGTTTGTCCTCTTTAGAGAAGCCCAGAAGTTGGTCCCAGAGATCAGGTCGAGGCAGACCGCAGGGTTGGAGCCATGTTAGTATTCAGATTTCATTCTTTTTTTGTTTGTTTGTTTATTTGTTTTGTTTTAGAAAACTGATAATCTTTATTGTAATGAAAGGATTCAACATAGTTCTTTCTATGCATGTAAATATAACTCAATTTTTAAATTTAGACACAGAAGTAAACAGTGCATAACACAATGTCTACCATTTAGTAGACTAAAAATTGGTAGCTGGTATCACTATTCTTGTCACTATTTTTAGGTGTCTATGGTATAGTGGGTCTGACAATGACTTTGACTTAGGCTCAGAATATGTCTTGGCTCAGTTCTGTACTGTCTGTGTGAACGTGGGAAAATTTGTTACTTCTGAAATTAAAATTTTCTGCCTCTTTGTGTGTGTGAAATCCTTTTCAAATTCTTTTTTTTTTTTTTTTTTCTTATTTCAGCATATTGTGAGGGTACAAAAGTTTAGGTTACGTGTATTGCCCTTGCCCTCCACCGCCCCCCTGAGTCAGAGCGTTTGAAGCAGATTTCATTCTTGAAAATTCTCTGGGAAAATTCTTAAATCTGCCTCAAGTTTCAAAGAACTTTTGGCAAAAGTTTGCTCCACCTCAAAGAACAAGGCAGCCCAGGTATCCCTGAATGTATAAATTACCATCGGACATTCCTCAGCAATGAGATGTAAGCAAGGAAATGGAGGCGGGGAGAAATCTCTGCATGTCTGGCGACAGGAATCCTTACCTGAGGTCAGGGTGACTCCTTCCACAGAGGAAGTGGCAGCCTCCACGTCAGAAGCGGATGCTGGGAAGACAAGGTGGGACACAGGTGTGGTCACAGGGGATGGAGGGAATCAGGTCCACTGGAGGAAACCAGGCCTTCCCTCCCGAGGGCAAAAGATGGGAGCCCACCCAGGCCCGCCCAGGCCACCTCTGAAGCCAGACCCTCACTTACAGCCGGCATGCCTGTTCTCCTGGGTGGCGGAGTCCATGGCCATACGTGGTTGTATTGCAACACTGGCTGCTTCTAGAGAAACCAAAAGGAAAAGAACAGCTCAAGTATTTCCCAGTAGGAACATTTCCACCCTCTCCACACCCTTTTCATTCCCAGCCAGATCTTTTTCTGGGAAAAACACAGAATATAAGGTGGCACACTACATCACTCGTGGCCTCATCACGTCCCATGTGGCCTCATCACAAGTCTCTTCCGCCACCTGCCGCCTGGGGGTGTGCTCAGTGCCCCTCCTTGGAGGGGTCGTTTAGGAACGGGTGCTCAGTATTGTGCCTCTAAATATGCATTGGTCAGACGGGAGCTGAACAACATTCCAAGACTCCCCCTCTATAATTTTCCAGGTTCCTGAAAGCTAAAAATAGAAACCAAGGAAAATAGCTATTTCTAAGGAGTAAAGACACTAAATGGGCTACTTTTGCCGCTTTTTCATTTACTAGACTGTGTAGGTCTTCCTTTTCCAGCCTGTCCCATAGAACGCACAATCCAGGCATTCCAGGGCTTGCTAAACACACAATCATACCCGTGTATGTCTGTTGAGCAACAAGGAGGGTCTCCTTGGCCCACAGTGAAAGAGACGTGCGTTGTCACTGGGGCAGGTTATGGGCACCCTGCCAGCGAGGCCAGAGTCCTTAGCTCTCTGACGTGGTCGCTTTGCTTCATCAGACATTCACAGCAGCAAAGAAGCCCAAACCCAGCATCTCACAAACTGAGATGGAGCAGAGAGGGAGCTGGGAGGAAGAGGGCAGCAAAACATAACCATTCTAATGCAAATGAAAAAGCTCCCTTCCTCCAGAGAAATCCACCTGAATTCAGGAAGAGCTTTTAGAAAAGAAAGCTTTTGGGTGAAAGCTTCGTGAAGACAGCTATTTCTTTCCTTTCTCAGCGTGACTCCCAGGTTTCCACCCCAGACCCACTGATTGCGATTGCCCGCGACCGAGCTAGCTGCTGCAGCGCTCCAATGCACTGCGCTCCACCGTCACTCGGGGATACCCCTAGAACTTTCTAACCTGAGATAAATACAATAACATCTCTTTAGCACCCAACAGGGAACGGAACCCACAGAAAAACCTCAGAAGTTCTCTAGTCAAGTACCCTAATTCCGTCTGGCCCACCCTGTTACCTTTATGAAGTCAGTACAAACATATTCCAAATCTTATTTTAGCCACTCAACTACTCAAACCCTAAAAGCTCAGTGGCCCTTCCCACCTTAAGACCAAGTTGATATAAATCTTACCCAATGCCACTTTCCAACTTTTATAGCAGGTCTCTCTCTCTCTCCCCGCCAAGTGTGCACGCACACACATTCACACTCCATGAGAGGATTTTAGCCTCGTTTTCAAATGCCTGCAGAAGGTCCACTTACCAGGAGGTACTGAGGGAAAAGCCACAGCCAGGACACACAGGGCAGCGAAGATCACGGCCTTGCTGAGCATGGTGCTGGCCAGGAGGGCAGGAGGCTGGGCGGCTGGGCGGGCCCTGGAGTGAGCTCACCGAGAACCTGCCTGGGCTTTTATAGAACCCTCCTCAGCCCCTGTCCCTGAAGGAGGCATTCCCAGGTGCTTGTGAAAGAAAAAAACAAAAGCCTCGCCCACACCAGGAGAATGCCCCTGGAGGAAATGGGAACTGAGGGGAGGGGGGAGCAGGGAGTTGTTTGGAGGAGAATTCTGATAAGGTCCTTTTCAAATGGGGTTGCATCACCCCATTGCCATCAGCACCTTTTATCTGCTTCTCTAAGGGGCAGGGGAGAAATTCTCATCCCACCTAATTGCTGAGGTGACCCTCGCTCCTGGCCCAAAGTTGCAAGATTGTCATGTAGGCTGGAACCAAATATTGGCTTTACTGAGCACCCAAATTGCCACTTTGTGTCAGAGGATGGGACCAAGTATCAGAGTAGAAGCCTGAGGGCTACTGCGTCTCTAAGAGAGCGCCCTAATGCAAACAGAATTCTGTGCTTGGCAGAGCCCTGTAAGAGAATTGTAGATGATGGTATTAACTACTACGTAATAATAATGAGAGAAATGTCTAAAATTACATGCTATTCCACATGTGCTACTACCTCCGGTGATTCTCACTAGGCTTCTACGCAGGAAGCATTATGATCCCCATTTTTCTGGTGAGGAACCGTGAGGCTGAGAGATTAAATGATTCCAGATTCATCTAAAGATATTCTTGCTCCTCAGAAGTGTCATTAGCATTGAGTACTTTTTGGCTGTGTGGACCTGTTTCCTGCTGGTGACTTTCTCAGTCCTCCTGGGGCCAGTGTTAAGCTGAGATGTGTCCCTGGCTGCAGCTCCGACTCTTTAACCCTCACAGCGGAGATGCAAAACACGAGAAAATGCAGGGGCAAGGCACCAGCCCCTTGCTCAACTAAAAGTCACCATTTGTGCCTGGAAAGGTCATTAACTGATATTTACAGGGTCAAACTCCCATGAGGCTTTTACATCTCAATTTTCTTTATTGTGAAGTTCACGACTGCCCCATAATCCTCAGAAACCTCAGGGTTCACAATATCTTCTTGGAAGGAAACTCTCAGTAATAATAGTAACAGCTAACATCTATCAAGTGTATAATTATGTGCAATAGGCATGTATTACTTTATCATAATACCAACACTATGATAATCTTATTATTCCCCTTTTGTAGATAAGGAGGCCATGGCACAGAGAGGTTAGTTAACTTAAGAAAGATCACACAGTAAATGTTAGCCATTCAGGAGGCAAATCCACTGGCAGTTTGAAGCTACTGCTGGCTTTGTCTTGTGAAGTGTGGTACTACACAAGACATCACAATAAAGGAAGGGAACATACACACACACACAGGGGAGAATATTTTGTTTTTCTGGAAACTCAGTTTCCTTGGCAAGCCCTGTGCAATGAAGTATATTTAAACACAATAGTCAGGAGCTTGAGAAGCAAGAAACTCATGAACAAATTGTAGGCAAAGAACACCAGCAAACAGCAGGACTCAAATGAGACGACAGTGCAATAAGTCACAGGCCAGTAGAAGAAGGAGGAATTTTATCTGCGTCAGGCATAATATGAGACTATGTCCTACCACTGAAACTTATAAGAATTGCCTTTCAGGCCAGGCACAGTGGCTCTAGCCTATAATCCCAGCACTCTGAGAGGCCAAGGTGGGAGGATCAATTGAGGCCAGGAGTTCAAGACCAGCCTGAGCAAGAGCAAGACCCCCCCTCTACAAAAAATAGAAAAAGTAGCCAGGCGTGGTGGCACACATCCGTAGTCCCTGCCACTCAGTAGGCTGAGGCAGGAGGGTTGCTTAAGCCCAGAAGTTTGAGGTTGCAGTGAGCTATGATGATGCTACTGCACTCTATCCTGGGTGACAGGGTAAGACTCTTTCAAAAAAAAAAATTAGAATTAACTTTCAAATGTGCAAAGTAGAATTTCTGAAGTCCTTGAGGAGATCTAGACGAGCAGTTAAAACGATATTGAAGGAGCAACAATGACCTACTTCCTCTAGAAATTATGACTTGTTCCTGATCATTTAAAATGATGAACACTGCTTTAGATATCCTTCCAAAGGTCATGGCACCGTGTTATTACCTCAGTTTCCACCAGAGTCAGAGGAAGAGTGGCCACCTGCTGACCATTGTGTTGAGACATGGCTGCAATTTGCTCTCCGCTTGTGGAGATATTAAGTAATTGACATAGTAGGTCCTGGAGAAGAACCAGGGCTCTGCTACGGAGAGGGCTAATTAAATTATAAGGTTTTCCTTGTAAGATTTTTTAAAAAGGGATTGTAGTTCTGTTGTTATATTGATATAATGTTTTGACTTCTTTGGCTTTTTACATATGCTATCAAATGTTATGAATCATGTAATCTTAAGGTTTGAGGGTACCTTAAATTGCATCCGGCTCATCAGACATCCAAGGTCTTTTTGTTAAATAGAAGATTATGTTTCTCTCATGTAGCCACCCATGGTGATGGGGAACTCAGCACCTTGAGGAGAATAATTCATTGTTGGACAATTATTTTTTTCTAATAGCTGAAATGTGCATTCCTGTAATTTCCGCCTTTTTGCCCCAATTCTATTCTTGGGGGTTATATATATAAAATTAGGCCCTTCCCTGCTCTTCAGATGTCAAGGCAGCTGTCATCTTCATCTCATTTTCTAATTTCTTCATCATTCTAAAAAGAAAGTATAAGTTTGCTCCTAGCTTTTCCCCTGAAGTTTTCTCACTACCTAGCACAGTGTCGTGCACATAGGGGGAGAAAAATATATTTATTAATAAATTAATGACTAAACGACTCCTGGTCACTGGTCTGTGATCTCATTTTTCCATGGTCTTCTAAAAATGAAACACTAGAATTAAAAGAAATTATCACAGGTTTGATCCAATTAGAGCAGGAAAAAAAAAAAAACCTACCAGCATCCTTCTATCTGGAAAATATGTGTTATTAATTTGGTTGTATTAAATTGATTTGTATATTAATACCAAAAGGTAGGTCTCACAGAAAGTATGGAAGGTTTTTTGACAGCACTCAGAACATTCCAAAGCCTTTGCATCTGCCTCCTTCAGAGTGCGAGGAGTTTCTGGGAAGTGAATTGGGCTGGGGTGATGTCCTGCAGCTGTCTCCCTGTGCTTCCCTAACTCCCACACCCAAGGGAACCAAGCTCTGAAGCACCTGCGAGCATGCAGGCCGGCATCCGGCCCAGGGCAAGGTGCTTCTTTCCCTCCAAAGCTCCACAGTTACCTCCCACTTAGGGAGCAGTTTTCAGAGACTAAGACTCAAATTTTTCTGCTGGGGAGTAGGGATCCCAGAATGGGGTAAAAATGCTGTGATTTGGGACCTCTGACTCCACAGATTAGATATGAATAAAGATTAGCCCAGTGTCCTAGCATCAAATCAAGCATTTTTCGAGTATCTGCTCAGTGACACTGTTACACTCAGTATCTTGGGCAATTCAAAAGAAGCCTCCAAATTGATTCTTTCTTTAAAGGTATAACCATGGAATAAGTCAGAATCTCTGTAACACAAAAGCAGTTGATAATAAGATACTAAGAAATCTAATCATGTGCTTATAGTACCAGAAAAGTCTATTTTTTGAAGGAATGCGTACAGAGTGACTGTGCAGTGCCGTGACGGGGACAGAAGAGGCCCTAGGCAAAGAGGTGCCGCACAGACCCTGGGTCTGGCTGCCTGGCTGTGAACCTGGCTCTGCTAAGAACAGGTGGGTGGCCTGGGCAAGATACCTAACTCACAGAACCTCAGTACTCTCTCTCATGTAATGGAGGTAAAAGTCAGTTTTACTTCACTGGTTGCTGTGAGGATTAAATGAATGTATTACTATAAAATGCCTAGAATAAAGAAAATGCACAATAAACATTAGCTGTTATTATTAAGTGTTAAAGATGAAAAAGGCTCAAGTCCCCAATGAGTTGATAATATTGTTATATGATGGGAACAGGAAAGAGCATGATCCTGGAAATGTCCATGGGGAAGATGTAACAAGTTGAAATTAGAGTAAGATCTACTTGAATTCAGTAAACATATCTCCAGGGTATAGACAGGCAGAAAGGCCTCCAGGCAAAAGGAACTAACAATGCCTTGAATGATGGGAAAATGTGCATGAATAGCAATGGTCCTTAGGACATGAATTCCCAGAGCTGAAACCCCCGTGCTAAAAATGAAAAGACAGAAACAGAAGAAGAAGACAAGAGAATGAGAGTTCCTAAGATTTGGCAGGAAGGCTTGCCTGGGAGTGAATGAACCAGGAAGAAAGCACACCGCAGTACACCAGGAATGGATTTCAGTGGGTTTGCCTGAAGTTTTAGGCCCCATGTTTTCTCTGGCACTGGCACAAATGCCTATGGGAAATTTTGAGACTGACTATAACTCAAGATCAGATCCTTTTAGCTGATTATAGTAGGATGGTAGGGGGTGGGGGGCTCCCATCAACTAATTGATAAGAAACAAAATAATTATAACAATGAGATACCACCTCATGGTAGATTGGTGGTTGCCAGAGGCTATGGAGAGGAGAAATTGTCTTACAAGATAGAAAATTTCTAGAGATCTGTTGCAATGGGAATGTATATATATATATTTTTTATTTCTTTCTTTCTTTTTTTCTTTTCTTTTTTTTTTTTTTTGTGGAGACAGAGTCTCACTCTGTTGCCCAGGCTAGAGTGCAGTGGCATCAGTCTAGCTCACAGCAACCTCAAACTCCTGGGCTCAAGCGATCCTCCTGCCTCGGCCTCCCAGAGTGCGAGAATTACAGGTGTGAGCCACTGTGCCTGACCAGCAATGAGAATATATTTAACAATATGCAACTGTGTGCTTGAAAAGAGGTTAAATGTTAAATTTAATGTTATATGTTTTTTACTACGTTAAAAAATTCTTTTTAAACAGTTATAACAGCTAATAATGACTAAATGGCAATTACTATGTCCTAGGCACTTTTCTGAATATTTTACAAATTCTGGCTACTTTACAAATATTTAATCATTTTAATCCTCACAACAATTCTAAGAAGCATGTCAATTATTATTACAGCATCCAATTTACATATGAAGAAACTGAGGCAGAAAGAAATTATGTGACTTGCCCAAAGTTACAGAGCTAGTAAAAGGCAGAGGCAGGATTCAACACAGGCAGTACGGCTGAGAGTCAGTTCCCATTTTTTTCTCTATATAGGCTCATCTCTACTCATCATCTCAGTGTTCATGGTAATGACTACCATAGTTTGAGATTAGTCCCTTCCTATGTCTCTACCAACTATATTGAAAGCTTCAAGGGCAGGGGACAGACTTATCCGACTTTATGACATCATGTTCTCCAACAGCAGCCAGCCAGATGCCTTTCCCATCATCATTGAACCGAACTAGCTCGTACATTTGAAAAACAGACAGTGACCCTAACAGAATCTCATCCATGTAAGATTTGAACCTACTCTCCTGGATGACCCATTTCTAAATAGCTGCTCCTTCCTTATCACTGGGTTGGGATAGGGACGATGGTGAGAGGTTGGAGATGGGGAATGAGAACAACTTCAGTTTCCCTTATCACATTTTGAGCCACAGAGGGAAATGTCAGGAAAAGGTTTAAGTATATTTTGCTGACCTCTCCAAGAGGTTTAATAGATATGCACTGTGGAATTTTATCCACTGCTATTTTCCTTACAAATGAGCCTCCCCTAACCACCCCAACACTCATTTAGTGAAGTTGAATGGAAGTTCAAGGATGGATAAAGGGATCTACGGAAGAGCCCATTATTAGATTTGATAACCCCCCCAGGGCAATCCTACACAGAAACATCAAAAAATATTTTATATACTAAATTTCTTTTCTCTCTTGATCACTGGAATTTTGTCCAGCGTATGGTCTTCTACCCTTTCCTAAAACAAGCATATTAAGAGAATCTCTCTTAAGAACATGAGTATCACTGGTCCCTTAGGAACTGCCTGAAACAGTGGTTCTTCCCTATAGTGTTGCAGTCCCCTTGACAGGCTGCTTGTCCCCCACCCCTTCCTAGAGAATCACCACCTGTACTGTTACCCAACAATTCTATTAAACCAACATTTAACTGAGTGAATATTAAGTGAAAGAAAATGTACTGGGCATTCAGAGTTTGATAAATACTGCCTGCCTCCAAGAAACATACAATCTACATAATCTAGTGGTGGAGGGTGGTGGCAAGGTTAGAAAATATAATCTCATGGGAAAAATTAAAACTTAGCACCACTTCTAACATTTGAGCAAACTTGCTCTTTACTCTTCCCTACTTTTGAACCTCCTGGAGTTGCCAGACACTAGCAACACAAAGGCAAATAAGTTACTGTCCCTGACTCTAAAGATATTGCTCACAAATAGAAGTTCAGAGGAGCCTTCATAAAGGATGTTGCATTTTAATTGCCTCTTAGAAATGGATGAGATTTCATCAGGGTAAAATGAGGGGGGGGAGGTTATCAGGAAAAAGGAAGAGTGAAGCGAATACACATAAGGTAGAGTTAGGAGAGTGTAGGACAATCAGTCTGACATGTCTTCAGGGGATATTGTGGAGATCGAGGCAAGTTAAGGTCATATTGTGGAAGACCTACCTTGAAATAGTAGACCAAAGAGAATTGGTTCATTTATAGATTATGGCCTGTTATTGAAGAGCTTTTAGTAAATTAAGCTGATCCAAGTCGTATTTATGAAGACGGGTAGTGAGCAAAATTTTAAAGGAAAGAAGGAAGAGGGATAGCACCACAGCACAGGCAGGACTCGGAGCAGCAGGATTACCACGATGGCAGCAAGCATGAAGATCAGAGTTTACGTTTCCACGTGTGGTGTGGAGAGTCAGGGTCCAGGGAAGGAAAACAATGACTCCAGGTTGTGAAGCCTGAATTATTCCAATGACGTAAGCAGGGGGTCAAACCAGGAGCCAGTTTCTGAGTGGTATTGTGAGGAGCAGAGCTTGATGGGGAGGAGAGTTGCATAAGGGGTGGGCGAGACGAGTTTGGCCCTGGAAACGTAAGGTGTCTTAAGAGAATCTTCACAGAAATGCCCCGTAGGCAGCAGAAAACGTGAGGCTGAAGTCCGGGAGATTTTGGTTTATGAACATGATTTTGCTTTATGTATAGACATGTATGAGTCATTTGCTTAGAAGTGCTAACTGTCCCCAGAGCAGTGGGTGTGATACCAAGAGAGATGTAGAAAGACAGGAGGGGCAGGCCTTACCTGAACCAGGCAAAACCCTGGTCTAGGGAAATTCTTGCACTTAGGGATATAGAGGAAAAGTCTGCAAAGGAAACAAGTTGGAGAAGTAGGAAAACCAAGCCAGGCTCCGTGGCATACGCCTGTAGTCCCAGGAACTTGGGAGGCTGATGTGGGAGATCGTTTGAGCCCAGGAGTTCAAGTTCCACCTGGGCAACATAGTGAGACCCTGTCTCAAAAGAAAAAAAAAAAAAGACACTTCTGTATTTTCTCCCGCCTTTTAGGAAGGGACCAAGAGTTGTTCATGTTGGCATCCCAGATTGCTTGCTGTGCCTATTGCCCGTCTCCTTCTCTCTCAGAGAAACAGAATCTCTGATGTTTAGCTGGACCCATGGTTCCCCAGTACCAAGACTGCATCTCCCATCCTGAGCAGAACTAGTATGTGCCACCTCTAGGTTTTGTCACTGAAGAGAAGAGCATACCCTTTACTTCCACTTTCCTCCTTTTCTGCTCTATGGGATGTGGGTAGGCTGGTAAGTCATTCTGAACCATTTGAAGGAAGACAACACTAAAGGGACGGCAGAGGAGATATGAGGATCCTGTGCTCCTGTCAAAGGAACAGAACAAAGCCATTGCACCAGCTCAGAGACAGACACCTCTATCCTGTTTAAGACAGTTAGGATAGCGTTAGTGTCAGTGCGGGATATTGTTAGTGTTTCCCAAGTAGCACAAACTAATCCACACCCCAGCACCTCACATAGCTCCTAGTAGTTATGCCACTGGGAAGGGGAGGATGGAAAAGATCTCCAAGGACTGTACTAGTAAAGAGACACTTTAGATGATGGCAGGTCTGCAGGAATCAAACAAAGACATTTTGCTTTGAATAAATCACACAGGTTTGGTCCCTTGTGTTTCTTTGTACCAAGTCAAGCTTGCTATGACAAAAGTCTCCAATTTGATCTTTCTGCACTTTGCCATAATTTCATGAAAGGCTTTTTTCTTATAAGTTCAGTCTCAAATGAGGCAAGAAATTCCCCCTTTGATTTTGCAGTCTTTCGTTCTGAGATGCATGACATTTATAAATGTTTCAAAGGGCTTTAAATCTGAATTTATTCTGATACCAGTTCTGAGAGACTGGCAGAGCACATATGACTACCATTCTGTAAGTCAGCCCCCAGCACATTGCCACCTCCATGAGCAGGTAAGCATTGAATGCTAAATAAGAAAATGGAAATCCAGGGTGGCAACTGACTTGCCCAGGGTCCCGGCTGGTTAGTGCAACATCGAGGCCTTCAGAATTCTCTCCACGTCTCAACTGTCAAAAGGCAGAATTACAGCAATTTCATTTAAAGATCTAAACTGGCTTTATTCGTAGTTCTAGAACAGGGCACACTTTATTCCATAAAATAGCATAGATATTTCAATGAACCAAGGGAAGGAGGTGGGTTTAATAGACAGAACAGCTGAAGAAAGCAGAAATAAAGAACGAAAAGTGATTATTTCAAAGTTACTTTCTTTGTAAGGTGAGAAAAGAGAAATAGGACAACAGAGAAATAACTGGTTGGTTAACATCAGGTTACTTTGGGCTATTTTTTTCTTTCTTTTTTTTTTTTCCTCCCTCTCTCTTTTTCTTTTTCCTCCCCCTCCCACTTGGTAAGGATTAAATCAGAGGGAATTTCATTATCCTGCCAATTGAAACTGGTCTGTTCAGGGAAATTAGGCTGTTATCTCTCCTGATTTCTCGGAAGGTCGGATAACAACTCAGTTTCGATCTGATGACATGGCACCTCAGATGGTAACTCCATGCTGGTTTTTAGTCTGGTCTGTTGGGCCTAGTGCGGGAGTTTAGTCCAAAACAATGGCCTCCTATAGTTTTGATTTGATACAACATACCGGGCTTAATAAGCAATACCTTCTGGAGCACCTCTGTTGACACAGGGTTTGCTGTCAGTAAGGTTTCTCTGGAAATTCTTCATCTCTTCTATTTGAAACCCAATGTTTCATAAGTGGCATTCTTTCCCCTGATCACTTATAGGGAAACACATGCAAACACATTTTCCTAACTTATTTTATATGGACAGTGGGAAATGGGGAAAGGCAAAGAAAATTCTAATTTGTTTCCAAGTAACTAAGATCAACTTATCCCAATCTTTGCTTTCACAAAAAGCAGCTTATCCACATAGAAGCAAACATCGTGTTCACCTTCCTTCTCTGTTTTCAGCAGGAAGTCCCACTGCAAGCATGGAAGCTTGCAAGTTCTCTTACTTAAGGCACAAATACTTGACATTTAACTCATAAAAATACTTTTTAAGAACAACATCAGAACCAATGAATGCTTAATCATGAGAATTCCTGGGAAGATAGAAAGACAGGCTTTGTTATGATGGTAGGTTTGTTTTTTGGTTTCTGTTTTTGTTTTTGCCTTTCAGGGCTTTGTGATTTTGATTAAGATACCTCAACCTTGTGGCTTTATGTGAACAGTTACTCAATATCAGAGACAAAGAAAATTTTCTGTGTTCCCTGTGACCCCTTACAAGTAGCTGTACCGTACAAATCCCACTGTGCCCAGGGGCTACATGAAATCACTAAATTGCTAGGTGCAGTGCAGGTGCACTGTCATCCTAGCTACTCTGGAGGCTGAGGTGGGAGGATCGCTCCAGCTCAGGAGTTTGAGGCTATAGTGAGAATGACTGTGCTGTGAATAGCCACTGCACTGCAGCCTGGGTAACTTGCTGAAACCCCAACTCTGAAAAAAATAGAGAGAAAGAATTCCCCACAATGTTTCCAAATCTTCTTCTCAGTACTCAAAATCCTGACCCACTTCTCCTCCCTTCCATAAGAAGTTCCCTGATCTCTCCTGTAGCAATCTGATCTGGGTATGTTTGCTCTTGGGCCCCTTCCAGTTCTCCCACTTCATCACCCCTCCCTCACCCCCACCGTATCTGATGTTGAATGGTGCATAGATTACTAATATCACTTCTACTTTCGGCTCAGTCACATCACCCAACAAACGTTGATTGCACACCTGCTATGTTTCAACCCTCTGGTCATTCCAGGTGTTTTGCTGTGCATGACTTCTGGGTTAGCCTTTTTCTCCTGGGCTAGTTACAAAGCTGGGCCTATGTGTGATATTTCTTTTCCTCTTAGGAAAAGTACCAACCTTACTCAGGTGAGGTTTTCCTCACCTTTCCCACTGCCCTAAGGGTTCCTGGAGCCTGGCTGGGTGAAGAGCAGGAGTGGGGACCAGGAGCTACAACCCTTTGTCAATTCTGCCACACAGTGCTCTTCATGCTGGCTGGGATCTTACCCAATGAGATCAATCCCTCTTTCTCCATTTCTATTTGGATTTTCCATATAGTGGGAGATCAATAAACTACTCACTGAATAAATAAGTCAATAAATGTAGAAATCAAAGAAATGAACCTTTTGGAGCCAACTTTTTTTTTTTTTTTTTTTTTTTTTTGAGACAGAGTCTCACTTTTTTCCCCGGGCTAGAGTGAGTGCCATGGCGTCAGCCTAGCTCACAGCAACTTCAAACTCCTTAGCTCAAGCAATCATCCTGTCTCAGCCTCCCAAGTAGCTGGGACTACAGGCATGCGCCACCATGCCCGGCTAATTTTTTCTATATATATTTTTAGTTGTCCAGATAATTTTTATTTCTATTTTTAGAAGAGACGGGGTCTCGATCAGGCTGGTCTCAAACTCCTGACCTCAAGCGATCCACCCGCCTCGGCCTCCCAGAGAGCTAGGATTACAGGCGTGAGCCACCGCGCCTGAAGCCACCTTTTTAGATATTCTCTGTTCTCAATTCAGTGGGCCATCCTATGACAGTCATTCTGTGTGATCCTGTTCCTGCAGTTTCGGCACTTGTCCCCGAGCCTGAATCAAAAAATGAAGAATGAGTACCAAGTGGCCTGAGGAAATTGCCGGCAACTGAGGAGGATGTCAGACTAGCATCTCAAGAGACCACCATCCTTCCTTTAAGCAGAAATACAGACTTTTTAAAGTGGGGGTGAGTTGTGGCTTTGGGCTATTGTTGTTTAACTACAGTTGGTGGTTTTGGTGGACCTCATCTCTGGTGAGAACAATTCTGTTGAGCCATCTCCTGCGTTTCTCCTAGAAAACAAATTGCAAAGAGCATGGTCTGCCGCTTTGATTACTGGCCTCAGAGAAGGAATGCAAGTTTTAATTCCCAGAAAGGGTGGCAGTTTTAGAAAGACAACTCCTAAAGCATTTCCTTGCCCTTTTCCTGACCTTTATCTCTGTTACAATCCAGCAACAAATGTCCCAAAACAAGAACACTGTGTGTAACACAACCCTGTGTGTTTCACTGTGTGTAACACAAAGATCCAGAAAGCCAGAAAAGGGAGTCCGGGAAATTCAGGAATGTGTTCTGCTTTTCCATGCAAGAAAATAAAGATGGGTGATAAGGACGGGGATGAGAAGCCTGAAATAGAGCGGAATTCAAAGTCACAGCTCAAGTAGCATTTTAGACAAAACCAGAAAGAATTTTGCCCTACCTAGATTTTTTATTTTTAACCAGGTAGGAAAATTTAATGGAAAATATAATATCATGCTGCACCTAGGAACTCTGGATAGTGACCAAACATCCTAGGGCTTTGTTTCTAGAGATTGTTTGTTGTGTTCTTGGTGCTGGAAAAGCTAGAACAAAGATGAGGATTTGTCAAGTTTCAGTCTGAAATGTTCGTTCTTGATGAACTCATGGCCAAAGAAGGACCAGATGCACCAAAGTAAGGCAAGCATGAAAATGAAGTTTATTGAGGAGAGAAAGATAGGATTATAGAGCAAGGGCAAGATACAGGTTTACAGAGCATGGTACACATGCCACAGATGACTACCAGACCCATTGTTACAGCAAAGGGAGAGCAAAAGGAAGGGTGCAAAACAAAAAGGGGGTTGGTTATGGTCTGTGTTTTGTTTTACAGTGCCTGGATTGGGACCTCCCTAGTGGCTCAGATGTCACCATGGAACCACTTTGATTGGACAGTTGGGAGTTGCATGACCTGAGCATAACTGCACATGCGGGTTGTTCTAGGTCAATTTCCAGACTCTATGGTACCCATGCAGCTTGGCCTGTGGGCTAGAGAGTCCTTCACATTCTTTTGCAAGTGGTGTGCTAAGTTCTGATTGGCAGATTCGTAGGGTGTTCCCTCCTCCCCCAGGTATGGCAGTAGCTCAGGGCAGGATCAAGGTGGGGCAGGACCAAGATGGGGGCCTGAGGCCCACCTTTGTCCTTCTTCCCAGGTGGGGCAATTGCACCAAGGCAAAGCACCCACTTGCATCCCTTGGAGACCAAGAATCCCTTGCTAACAACATAACAGGTATCTTTCCTTCAATTAGCACAGCCACCAGCCAAAGCAGGCAAAACATCTCTTTGGGCTTCTTAGGTACAATCTGCATAGCAATCAACTAGTCCCCCAGTTTCTTCATGGCGAATCAGTGTTATAGGACATCACCAACAATTACTGGCTTTTATACAGAATTTGGCAAGTTTCAGGACAGTTCCCAAGAATTGTCTTATTTGAGCCTCAGCAGCTCAGAGGGGTAATTCTCTATTTTATTGAATAGCTTCAGGTTTTGATACTGGTTATTTAAAGGTGAGAAAAAAATGGGTCCATTCAGGCTTCTCTTGTTCCATGACACCTTCCTACCCCAAAAAACAAAAGCAAAAAAACAAGGAAAATGGGGAGTCAGAAAAGAAAATGTCTGCAGTCCTGATAAAGGCAGCTCCCAGGGCACCCAGCCTTATTGTCATACTTACTACATGAAACCAAACATCCTAACTGCATGGTGGCATCCCTTCTGTAAAACCTCACAGACTCACAGGGTTTTAGAACACAAATAAGTATAAGATGACAACCTTAGAGATCAATAAACTTAAGATCATTAGAATAGAAACAAACTTAGAGATCAGCTCAATACCTTCATTTCAGTGAAAATGAGGTTCAGAAAGATTGGGCAAGATTGTCTGGGTTCCAATTCCAACACTGCCTCTTAGCAAATTTCTTAACATCTCTATGCCTCATTTTCTCCATATGTGGTATGAGAATAATAATACCTACCTCAGAGGGTTGCACTGAAGGCTAGGAGAGTCCCTGTAGTTAGTAAGTACTGAGTAGTTGTAGATTCTCAGTAAATGGCTGATATTAAAATCATTGTCATTATCTATGAAGCACACATGGAAAAATTGGAAATAAAATTTGACTCTGAGTCCGGTATTCTTGCCATCACAGGACATTATCAATTTATGTGGGAGGAGCTTTTCTGCTCTCTTTGAGTTGCCTGAGGCACTGAAAGTAAATTCTTGCTCTCCACACCTGAATGCATAACAGGAACTGTATTCAGAGCAACCCTAAGGCAATGGGTGTCTAAAAAGTGTGGTATCAGGAAGTCATTCCTTAGCCCTACATAAAGGCACAATCGGTTGATCTGGAATCTTTCTTTATTAGCCAAGGAGTTTCAGACAATGAGCAATGGGGAAAAAACAGTAATTAGAGTGATAAGGTCAAAGAATGTATAATTCTTCCACTTTGCTTCAGTAGCTGTTATCCGGATGTTCTATATGTGGAAAAGGAGGGGGAAGGAGTAGGAAAAAAAAACTCAGAAAGTCTAACATCTGAGAGTTACTGCAAACCACAAAAAATAAATTCATAGGTAAAAGTATAGAATTGGCTGATTCCATCTTAAAGCCAGATCTCTCTGGAATAATACATATAGTAAGATATAGCTATTTCACTTGAAGGGCACCAGAACAGCTAGAGCCATTACTAAAGAGAGTCTCAGAGGAGAAACTAGTCATGACACTTGAGAAATACTTTGCTACAAAAGCACGTGGAATAAATCAGAGTATGTTAGACTGTTGTCAATGGAAAAGAAGCCAAACTATATAAAATAATTTAAAGAGGTTTATTCTGAGTCAGATTTGAGGACCATGACCGAGAGCCACCACGCCCAAGAAGCCTTAAGCAAGTGGATTTGCTGTGGCTGGGTTACAGTTTGGTTTTATACATTCCAGGCAGACAGGGATTACAGGTAAGGTCAGAAATCAATACATGGCAGACGTACATTGGTTTGGCCCAAAAAGGTGGGCCATCTCCAAGGGTAGGGTGGGAAGTTACAGGTTATAGATGGGTTTAAAGACTCTTTGACTTGTAATTGGTTAAAGACATGAAGCTTTGTCTAAAGGCTTGGCATGTTTTAAGGTCAGCAAGTCTGTTAATCAGAGACAAGCTACCAGACATATTTGTTGTGTAAATTGAGGACCTGCAGGTTTGTCTTGCATAGCCGTAGGCCTGTTAATGGGTTACAAAGGATATCTCCAAGAAGGGAGAGGGGTATGATGAGCCATGTCTGACCTCCCTCCTCCAGGCAGGCAATTTAGTTTTACAATATCCCCTTGGCCAGGAAGGGGTCCATTCAGTCAGCCGGTGATGGCAGGGGAAGGCTTAAGGTTTTATTCTAGTTCACACTGTAAACACCTACATAAAGTCAGTCTACATTCTCTGTGTTTTCCCAGAAGCTAGCTATAAGTCTGGAACATAGTAAGTTTTCACAGCTTGATAAAGAAAAGGGAAAACCTCTCTAGGACAAGAATATTCATGAGAAAAACAATGATGTGATCACAGGTCCCCATTTGTCCACTTAGGCATTGGGATGCCACGGGATGAGATGCCACAGGAGAATGAAATCATTCTGGAGCCTGCTGATCACATCGCCTCTTGAGCAGGCTCTAGTCACCCACACCCGCCACATGAAGTGCAACACCTTGGTTTACATAGTGCTGACACAGTGGCCCTTCCCCGGATCCTGGAACTATAGGGAAAGTAGGATAAAGGTAAAATTTTCAGAACTGGGCATAGTGGCACATGCCTGTAATTCCAGCTACTCAGGAGCCTGAGGTGGGAGGATCCCTTGAGTCGAGGAGTTGAAGACCAGCCTGGGCAACATAGAGAGACCACATCTCTAAAAAAATAAAAATGGAAAAGATCAAATTTTCCAGTTGTTCCCTGATCTGGAAGAGCCTTGATCTGGAGCAGAGCCTCAAGGGAACAACGACACTGTAATCCTACCAAAGACCATAAAGTGAGTTTTTAAAGAAAAATTATACTGGCAGTACAGAGAGAGTCCCAGGCCCCTAAAATGGTAATCAAAATTTACTTGTCGGTTTTCTTCTTGTTACATTCTCCACTTCCTTGTTTACTGAATTCCCAAATAGGCTGTCTGAAGTCACACTCCCAATTAAAGTCAGGATGTCCTTCCCAACCATCATCCTCACTGGATGGAACCTCAGGACATTCTCCTGACTGCTTTTTCACTTTGGCTTTCCCAGTGGATTCTTTTCTGGATCCTTCACCAAGTGTTTTAATTGAATTGTCAATGAATTCCCAACTGAAATGCTGTTCCAAAATTTCCCCTTATTCTCCACTGGTACCCCCAGTCTGTGGTCATGGCAGAAGACACTAAATAAAAGGTACACAGCAAATACAAGAAAAAGACACTGAGCATCTCAGCAGCCAAACCAATGTTTGGGATGAGTCTCCTTCCCACTGTTACTAAAAGCTCAGCACTTGTCCCTGAGGCCACATGAGAAGGATAAGAACAAGTGGTTTAAGGAGAAGGAAAGGGACGTTTATTAATTTGCCAGCAAACGAAGGGGCAGGCAGACTCCTGTCTTAGAGTTCCAATGCCCTGCCTCTGAGCAGGAATACAGAGCTTTTAAAGGGGAGGTTTTCAGCTTCAGGCCATTGCTGTTCAACTGTAGGTGATGGTTCTGGTTCATCCCATCTTCCACTAAGACAATCTAGTGACCTCTGCTGGGACAATTCCCTTGAGCCATCTCCCCTGGTACAAAGAATAAAGGACACTGCTCTGCCATTTCTATCCACTGGCCTGGGGCAGGGATGCAGGTTTTATGTCCCAAAAGTAGTGGGGGAGGTTTTAGAGAGACAAAAAGCATTTTTACCCTTTTTCAGGCCATTCCCCCTGTTACACCACCTTTCCTATCCTGAGGCGGGAGAGGGGATGGCATGCCTACAATTCTCAGTCGTCTCCACAGCGATGGAAATGTTCTATATCTGCACCGTCCAATACCATAGCCAGTACTCACATATGGTTACTGAGCACTCAAATTCTTAATTTCAGTTAGTTGTTTTAGTTTTTTGTTTTGTTCTGTTTTTTAGAGATAGGGCCTCACTTGCTGAGGCTGATCTCAAACTCCTAGACTCAAGGAATCCTCCTGCCTGCTGAGTAGCTGAGACTATAGGTGCACTCCACTGAACCTGGCTTAATTTTATTTAATTTTAAATATTTTGATTTATATAGTTATTTGTTGCTAGTGGACAACACAGCTTTTATTACATTCCTTGTGTAACAGGGAGAGTTAACTTTTCTAAATTATGAAATAGATGCCTTTTTCATGCTACCTGTCCAGTCTAATTTCCCCTATTAGGAATGAGAATTTTCTCAGAATAAAAGAAAAAATTTAGAAATAACTGAGATGTTTGGGCCTTCATTGGAGCAAATACTGTCTGAATCACTCCCATAAAACCACTCTTATGATCCTGTTCTGTGTACAGACCAAACTGATTGCCATTATCCTAATTTATTCTTATAATTACTGATATTGAAAAAGAATAATATGAGAATAATCATTCCTAGCACTGGTATAGAACATTTCACAGCACAGAATTTTGTTCTGTTTCCAAATACTTTCATATTGCCATCTCATTTAGAGACACTGTTATTCATTTAAGAAATATCATTAAGAGAGGCAGACAGCTAAGTTATGTATCCAAACAAGCTAAAGAAGAATGTGTACTCAGGCTCATTTTCTCTTTATCTGTCTTTGATTTAGGAGTCCTTGATAATGCCCACCGCAGCTTTGCCTCTATTATCACCGCTGGCCCTGCCTCTCTCAGTTCTCCTCCACCCACCCAAGGGCAGAGGTCAGAGACTCTCATCAGCTAAGCAGCCAGGAACTCGACAACAATCAGAATAAATTCAGGACTTGGACTTCATTCTAGATTTTTCCACTTACTATCACTGTAAGCTAGTTTCCTCCAGGAGAAAAGAAGCATAGTAACATCTTCCCCTACAGAATCGTTACCCTGATCTCTATGTGGAAAACAAACATGCAAATGTAACTTAATTGTTGTTATTATTCTGCAGGGTCGCAAACAGCCTAAGTTTGCTGTAGCTTGGAAGGCAAACATACCCTCACCGCTTCCCCTGCCATGACCCTACTGCAAAGTCCAGACAACTTTAATGGCAAGTTTAAAGATAATATTTCCCAATTGAGTTATCCCTACATGTCTTCCAAGACTTTTTCTCTGTAACTCACCCAACGTGATCCTGGCAGGCTTTATTTAATCCAAATCTGTGTCTAACACATTATGGATGCTCAGAAAACATCTCTTATGAGAATGAATCAATGGCGTGGGAAACAGATCAGAAAGCTCAGCCAGACCAAGGTGCGATGGGATTCACGGAGACCCCTTAGGGTTCAGGCGCATGAGGAAGCCAGCAGTCAGGAAACTGGGCTGGCCCTGTGAGCATTACTTTATGTTTAAGGGTGATAATAAGCTGGCCAGGGCAGAGGGAACAGCAAGAAGGCAGAGTTCACAGGGCTCACAGAGCAATCCAGTTACCTTGGGTTGGTAGTAGACTCGCCTGAAGCAGGCATAACAGAGCCCAGGGCACCTTCCTCAAGGTGGGCAGTCTTCTGTTTGGGATGTGCTGAGAAACAAAGCAGGGAAGTGCCCAGAGGGCAGCTGTGCTAAGATAAGGCAAGAACCAAGCCACGGCCCTTCCCCCACTTTCAAGTCTCCTTGTGGGAGGAAGAGAATTGACAGATGATGCACTAAATTTCACTGGGACAGTCACCAGCAGGGCTGGACAGGTAGAAGTCATTACATATAAGAGGTCAATTCATAGATTTCAAAGCAAGTTAAGAATAAAGAAAGGTAAAAGGAGGAAGATTATAAATTGGAAATGGCTTGGAATCACGTTAAATACAGCCATCACTATTAAAAAAAAAAATAGGCTGGGAGCCGTGGCTCACACTTGTAATCCTAGCACTCTGGGAGGCCGAGGCAAGAGGATGGTTTGAGGTCAGGAGTTCAAAACCGGCCTCAGCAAGAGGGAGACCCCATTTCTATTTAAAAAAAAAAAAAAATGTTGAGCACCTTCTGGGATTGAGCAGAGATGACTAGTTTTGTAATTCAAGGGAAAGATTTGTAAGAAAAGGCAAGTACAAAACATCAAAGACCAATCCAAGATTGTTCTGACCATGACCTTGAATTGAAATTATCAGAATAAAGAAAACTAAAAGAACAATGAGACTTGGAAGAAGAAAATATCTACAGATATGGAAAAATACAAAATGTATTCTATAGCTGCAAAGCGTACTCTAGAAATACATGGGTGCTGGCAAAACCCAGTTGGCTGTTCAGGTTGTGTTTTGACTTTAAAATTTGTTGTTCTGACTTGAGGAAACAGTGAGGGATGGGGAGGGTAAATCATAGGACAATTAGAATGCTAGTTTAAAAAGTCGTTAGAAGGCAAAGAAGGTAATGGGAAAAATCTATGATAAACTTGGTCTCCGTTGGAAGATAAGAGGATGAAAAGAAGTAGCAAGCTTGAAGCAACTCTGAAAAGTAAGAAGGTAAAAGAAGTCTTTACCACATCTACGAGTGACCCAGGTAGGGTGAGGTAGCCCAGGCACAGAGAGGTTGTTTCAGCACAGCTAGCTAATGGCATATTCAAAGGCTAGTGAAATATCCATGACAACTCCAACAGATGGCCTCATCAAAAGCTGACTGAAGGCTGATAAAGGAGACCTGAGCTCAGCTCTTAACCTCCCAACACATTTTCCTTATCTCACCCCAGACTTTTCTAACTGAAGGGACCTAATGATGAGCTTCAATACAGAAGGAAGAAACAAATGCATATAAACAGGTATGTGCCCCTGCTGTCAAGAAGCAAGGCAGTGCCCTCCATCTTTCTCGGTTCTGTTTCTGAAAATGCAGAGGAATTAGTAGGAGACAGGACAGTGAGAAACAGAGGACATAAGAGATGGCCTGTCTGGTTCAGGGTCTTGGGCCAGGAGTCTTCACGAATAGCATCTCCCTCAGCCATGCCAGGCCCACAGGCCAGAGGCTAGATGCTGTAGTCTTCTCAGTCACTGAAAGTGAACAGATCAAACACATGGGTCAGATTAAAAAAAAAAAAATGAGGGGATAGGGGAAAGACTCCAGAATGAGGGAATTTCAGGCCCAGGTGAGAACTAGGTGTTCTTCTGAGAAAGCAACCGTACATTCAAATGCGTAAGACCTGAAATCTGAATGCACATTTAAATAGCAAAAGCCACCAGGTGTTGAGTCTGCCACACTCACCTTTGGGAAGGCAGGCCCAGAGAGGACAATAGAAAGAGAGGTTGGTCGCCTCCACTCTCCCCCAAGTTCTAGGAGTTCCCGCCCATGCCCTAAGCTTCCTGGGACTTCATCACGGTTTTCACTGCCCAGTTCTCATAAGTTGGTCCCTTTGATCCTAGACCTCTCCACAGACAGGCTCAGAAGCTTCCTTGAGGGGTGCTCCCCACAGGGCTCCAGGAGACGCTTGCAATCCTCAAGCAGCTTGGGGTTCTGTGCTGGTGCAGGGCACTCCCACCACCAGTTGTGGGAAGCCAGGTGGCTGCAGTGGCCCTGGTCTACTATTGCCACTACCTGATTCTTCTCCTCAACCCATTTCTCATCGTGTTCCACCCAGAGTTGAAGCACTCCCAGCAGAGCGCCCAGACTCTGAGTGTATCCTGCGCCCTGGCTGTTGCCCGGTGCCTGACGGGCACAAAGCCAGTATGTGGATCCGGCTGCCTCGAGAGCCATGTATAGCTCAGCCCTGGGCCCTGGACCTCGGGTCTGGACTCCCACCACTGCCCCTTCCCTCTGCCTAAGTCCTATTCATCCCTCACGTGCCAGGAAGCTGCTTCTAACCAGCCAAACCCACTATATGTTCTTCCTAAGGAACTTTGCAGGGGTGAGGGGAAACTTGCCCTTTCCCCTGATAGTTCATTGAAAGATCAACTCACGATCAAGGCAGATTCATAAGAGAAAGGGTTTATTTACCATGCGCATGGGGAGAATCACACAGAGATTACCCAATATCCCAGTGAAGTTCAAGTATTTTATACGTCTCTTTTTGGAGGGGATGGGAGATGAGGAGTACAGGTAATTCTGTTTAGGGGTGACAAAGTGTGCTAGGGGGGACAAATGGATGGGGAGACAGATTAACTGGCATTAATAAATGATTCTCTTTGCAAATTAAATTAACCTGAGAGACAGGTATTGTATTTAAAATGATTTGGGCCTGGTCTGGTTGCATTTTTTCTTTTCTTTCCTGCAATATATTGAGATAACAGGGAGGGGAAGGGAAGTCAATTGCCCCCTTTGATCTTTTGATCAGGTCAGTCTGGTTTATGCAGATAGAGGGAAAGCTGCTTCCAGTGCCTTTTGTACTTAGTACTTTGGCCCCTTCCAATGGCCTTTAATTCAAACTATTCTCCATACCAAGGAGCCATATTTTGGAGTGAAATTTCCCGAGCTTCTTCAACTTGCAGTTTGCAGCATGAATTCAGCACCTAGTTTAACATTTATCTTTTTTTTTTAAGTTTTGCTTTCCAAGACTATCGGTGCAGGGACACATTGTTACTCCTGTTTGTATGTCCAAACAGGATCATGAGGAATGTGGTGATGATGGGGAGGAGGAAGAAGAAGAGGAAGATTATATGGTTTTTATGATTTCTGATACATTCCCACACCATCGATTGAGTACATGTTATGAGCCCAGCACTGTCCTAAGCACCAAAGTGGATGGCTCCTCCTCTCTGTCCTCAATGCGCTTGTGATCAAATGGACAAGACAAACATGGAATATGATGGATTTTAAGAATAAAATGTCTTAGAAGAATAAAATGTCTCAGAAGAGGAGGAAAACACTTCAAACAAGTACAGGCTAAGATATGAGACCATTCATGTTCAGAATTGTCTTTCATTCATTCAACAAAAATCACCTGAATGTCATGGTTCAAGTCCTCTGGTAAGTGTTGAGCATTCAGTGGTGCATAAAACGTGACTGTTCCTATTTGGGAGCTTACAATCCAGAGAAGAAGAGAAGAAAGTAATGCTCTTTGTTTAAGGAGGAGCATGCATGAGGAATACTCTCTCCAATCTTAGAAGAATTCAGGGACGGGTTTCCAGAAGACATAAAACCCAAAGTATTGTGTCACAAAGGGTGTGGATGTTGTGGAGAAGGTTCCTGGTCAAAGAAAAGAAGGAAATCCCTCTTTCTCAGCCTCTTTTCTGGTCCCATACCTCTATTTCTCATCTCTGTCATATGGCTCAGAGACTTAAAAAATATATATAAATTTATTAAAAGATGGCAGAAAAGACACAGAGAAAATATATAATTTCTGAATAGTGCTTTAATTGCTAATGTGGCACACCATCCTGATTTTAAAAGCAACACAGGTAACACCTATAATACAATATTATGTAGTGGAGGATACAAAATGCAAAACTAGTATACAAATTGCCTACAACTGGATAAAAAAACAGGCTACAATACTACATACTGTACGATGTTCCTTGTCTAATAAGACTATGGATGTTTCTCACTTATTTTAATAATAATTGTTTGAGTAAGCATGATCTGCCCTTATAAGGAGTAAATTTTTATTTTTTTTATGTTTTATTATTTTTTTTTAGAAACAGGGTCTTGCTGTGTTGCCCAGGCTGGCCTCAAGCTCCTGGGCTCAAGCAATCCTCCCATCTCAGCATCCCAAGTAACTGGGACTATAGGCACATGCCACCATGCCCAGTTTGGGGGTTAATATTTGTTTAAGAAAATATAAATGGTGCCCCCTTTTTCATATGTTCTGACATGTATATTAACTCATTTGTCAAATATGTGTTGAGCATCAGGCATTGTTCTAAGCACCAATAGGAAATAAAATAGGTTTAGTCTCTGCCATCATGGTGAAGGAAGAGAGACACAAAAAATAAACAAATATGGTAAGCTAGATGGGAACAGTATCATGGAAAAGAGTCATGAAGGAATTGTCATAGATAGTGCTGGTATAGCAGGTCTGGAGGAGGTAAGTGGGTAATGCTATTTTATACAGGGGCTCCAAGAAAGTCTCCCTGGGAAAGGTTTTCAACAAAGTGAGGGACAGAGACACATGCTCCCTCAGGAGCTGTGCCGTCTCCCTCTTCAGGAGCTCTGCTACCTGAAGAAAGAGTGTTCCAGGCAGCAGGAAGAGCAAGTGCAAAGGCCCTGAGGTGGTATGGAAAGGGGCTGGTTTGCTTTCTTCATGCACTGCGGCCTGGTCTTCTTTCCATATAGGAATAAAATTAAGAGCCACCAGAGAGAAATTTTCATGAGGCAAATACATATATACCAGACTTAATTTGTTCGACAAATATTTATTGAGTGCCTGTGGGATACCAAGCACTGTTCCAGGTGCTAGGGCACAAGCAGGGTCCAAAGCAGAGTTCCAGGCCCTAAGGAAACATCATTGTAGAGGGAGTGACTGACGGGTAGGTTAAAGAGGTAAAATTTGCACAGTACACTGCACAGTGCAAGCGCTAAGATGGACAGTGAGGCAGAGAAGAGGCACAGGGACTGGGGGGTCGTGGGGGGGTGGGGGTGGCCAGAACCTGGATGGATCCTGAAAGGAACACAGGTGAGTCAAAAAGGAAAAAACACATAGCTGAGCTTCCTGTACTGGAATTGTTGCTTCAGTGTGGCTTCATACTTTCAGAACAACAGTAAAATCATAATTTTAATTTTAATAAGGTCATAATTTCAGAACAACAATAAAATCCTTCCATTGTATTTACTGCCATTTCCGTGTCATTCCCTGCTTCTGTGCAGAACCGGCGTGTACTCAGGGAATGCCCACTCGCAGGAAGCTTCGCTTAAGCAAAGCACAATTAAGGAGTCACATCTGCTAAAATAACGGCTGACATCTATGGAACACTTACCCTGTACCAGTTCTGAGGGCTAAATCTGTATCTACTTAATTTATATAAATAAAATTTATTTTTATCTGCACAACTCTACGAAGTAGGTACTATTATTCCCAGTTTATGAACACAAGGAATTAACAAATGAAAAGTTAAGCCATTTATTTGAGGTCACACAGTATGGCTGAACCTGGAACGCGACCCCATGGTGTCTGGCATCCAGGTGCAAGCTCTGGGCCACTGTGACAGCCCACACCACATCCCCTGCCAGAGCCAAGGGGAAACCCATAAATAATGACTCTCACAGTAAAATAAGAATGACTGAGAATTACATGTTAAAATGTTACATGTCTTCAGAAATCTTGTCACATGCCTTGATCTTAGAGGCACAGAATAAATGGCCCAAAGCCAGGAACCAGGTGTTTCTAAGCTGGTCCCTTTTCAACACAGTACACGTTCACTATTGTTCATGCCTATATATCTCCATCTACAGCTATATATCACACCGTCACTTAAGTAGCTCAGGTAAACAAAATTCCTAGCAGGGTGTGTCTGACCTTTAGTACGTAGGAAGCCAGATTTTTTTGGCATGTGTATTCACAAAGCCCCACCAATGTTACTGTTCAGACCTAGTGGCTTCGTCCGGGCCCACTGCTGCTCCTAGTTACCTTGAATATAAAGGATGGACACCTGCCGGGCAGGAGCCCGATGCAACTGCAGAGTCAGTCTGCTTGTGAGCAGAATCAGGGCCATCGTCCTCAGCAGAACCGGCCAGACGAGGCCTGGCCCCAAGGCCGTCCTGAGAACCACCTGCCAGGTGAGCTCTGTCTGTCCTCGCTGGGCCGGGCGCTGTGGCAACCTCAAACAAGGGCCAGGCACAAACAATCCTTGCGGATGAAGGAAGCAGTTAAATGTTAACACGCAGACCCAAAATGATACAAACAACAGGAAGCAAATATTTATGAGGTTGCTGATTAATTTATCCAGTAGGCATTTTTCAGGAAGTATTTTTGAGGTAAGCTACAAAAGAATGCTCAGTGAAGCTAGAGAAAAAGTTAAATGGGCTCCCAAAGGGTGTGGGGAAGAGAAATCAGAAAGGGTGGTGGATGCACCTTATAGGTTAAGCCACAGAAAGCAAACGCAAAGGTGAAAGGCGTCAGGGAAACACCTCAGGAAACCGTGTTGCAGGAAGACCACAGAAGTCTCGGAGCACAAACAACAGTGCTGAGTTTACCCCATGGACACCATTGTTCAAGCAGATCCCATAACCCGCTGCATTTGTGGCAGGAATTGTCTGCACCTGTCATTATTTCAAGTATCTATTTCCTCCAGTTCACCGCCAGCTCTTGGTGGTGTCACATTCCTCAGTCTTCCACCTCTTCTGGCCAAAACAGTAACATTAATAACTAAAACATTAACACCAATAACTCTCTACAGTTTGATTCAGTAACAAGTCCCACTTCACACAACAATGGCTATTCCTCAGCCGGGGAACAGGTAAATATAACACAAAATACTCCTTATATATTTTTTCTTTTGCCAACAAATCTTTATTGAGCATTTATTACGTGCAAAATTAAGAGGAAAGAATAGTCTCTCCTCCTACCCTCTCCCATACTGATTTGAAAGGAAAAATAGGAAGAAGGGAGGAATATGGGGTTCTAGGCCTTGACTTTACCATTTAGTTTTAGGAGATGGGTATGAAATGACGGAAAAAGAAAACAGGAAGAAACGATGCTATGGGAGCTCAGGACACATGACTGGCAGCGAGCCTTGGAAAACTTGTGTTAGAGAAGGTAGCAATCGGTTTGATCTGTGAAAGTTTAGGAAATCATGAGATGGGCAAGGGTCTTCTGTGCCCTGTTTCACCAAACTGTTCATGCTAGCCACTAAGAAAACATGAGTAATTAGAGGTCTGCTGATGTGCTATGCCTTTGCCAACGCCTCTGGAGGGATTTCCCTGAATGGGTAGGAATCCTCATTCTTCCTTCAGGCCACAGACTGGGATTCTTCATGTAATGGCTCCCACGTGTAGAGTAGGCGACCGCTCTGTTCTGGTTCTTCTTTCCACAGCAATGAAATGAATCTTTTCTCCTTAATCACTTCTGTCTGGCTCTGAGTCACAGTCTTCATTCATGATCACTTACTGAGCACATACTAGACGCCGAGCACGATGCTGAACAGTGTTCACAGAAAGATTAAATGACACGATCTCTGCCTTTCCAGATTTCAAGGACTAATGAGAGAGAGAGGCACATAAAGAAATAATGGCACAGGAGACAACATGAGCTAGAATTCATGTCTCTGTAACGTCCACGGAGATACAGCGTAAAAATTAAGTATCCCTGGGGTGGGGAGAAGGCAGATTTGAGGAGAGCCTGGCCTGAAACCCACTTCACAGAGAAGGGATCTCCCCGATAACTGGCGGGGTCCGTGTGGAGAGGGGTGGGGAGAATCACTGGAAACACAGCAAGGCCAGGCTGGTTTAAAGCAACGCGGTGAGTTGGGTGAGGCCAGAGCACACGTTTCAGGACTGGAGACTCACTGGGAGACCAGAGAGACAAGGGCCGTGAACACCTGTTCAGGAGCTCGGGCTTCGTCCTGTAACCAGTGAGCAAATACCCTTTGCTCAGGTCAACAGGACGACTGGCTAAAAATATGAATTTCGAGACCCTACTCCAGAGCAGGACCTAGAAGTCCATTTTTGGCAACCTACCCAGGTGACTCTCAAGTACACTGAAGTTTGATGGCAATGGCTACACCAAGGGGGGTCTTCAAAAATTTTTCAGCATGGGAGGAAAATAAATTGACATTGTAAAAGTAGTATACACATACATACCATTTATGGATCACATCTAAACTTTGTACTAGTTCAAAACTCTTATCCGTGTGTGAACATCTAATTTTCCCATTGAGAAGGAAAGACCAGGCCTACCCCAATGGGCACCATCACCCAGCTAATTCCTCCTCCTCTGACCACAGCCAGGATGCCTGGGCGTCTTCAGGCACAGGTAGCAGGACTACCCCAGCAGGGAAAAGGCCATTCCTAAGTATTATAAAATATCAAAATACATATCAGAATGCTAAGCACATAGCAGGTGTTAATTACTTTTCCTAATGAACCTATGGAGGCTTTTCCTGTTTTGTTTTCTTTTGTTGTCTTGTTATGTTTTGGTTTTGTGTATTTCAGTATAACTTTAGTTCCATAGGATTTTATATTAAGTCTATATAAAGCAGTGTTCTTGTTGAAACCAAACTGTCATCTTAATTTGGCTGTATGTGGAACTCTTTTGTTTTAACTTTAAGGGGTACCTGAAGAGAGAGGGGAAAGAGGGACAGTAGAAAGAATAGGAGAATATTTATCTCCTGCTGCCAGTTAGGCAGATTTTTTTTTAGACAAATTAGAAAAGAAGCTGGAGAAACCATGCTCAGAAAAGACTGTAGAAGACTCCAAGCATAAGCAACGCTAATCTGACTCCATGGGTTTCACTTCTCAAAAAATTCTAGTGACCCACTTCATTAGTGGAGGAAATTTTCTACACACATTATTAAGAGTAGAGATTCCCACTGAACACCACAGCCCTGACTGACAACCAATTCCTGGGTGCAATAAAATATCCACACAAAATATCCATGACTAAAAAGTATCAATAATGAAAGTGCCCTACAGTTTAAGGAAGTGAGCCCCAGCTTGTTTCAATAACAAGGTCATACTGTAACGAAAGTTTTTATATCCTTAGGTCAAGTCTGTCTTCAAACCCCAGATTTACATGCCGGGCTATCCAATGGACACTTAGCTTTTCTACAAGGACCTCAAAGCAAACAAGTTCAAAACAGCTCATCTTCTCTCCCCAAAAACTGTTCTCCCTCTGGTGTCACCTGTCCCCAGAGATGTCGCTTATCTCTGCTAATCTCTGCTGCTAATCTCTACTCAGGCCTGAAAGAAACTTGTGTTACCTTGTTTCTTTTTTCTCTCATTTCCCCCAGATCTAATCAACTAGATCTTGCTCATTCTATTGTTTAAGGAGCTGATAAATCTGTGCCTGCCTTCCGTTCCCCATTGAGGACTATTATATTTTACTGGCAGCGACCTCCTAACTGGAGCCCCTGCCTTCAATGTCACCCCCTCCAAGTTAGTGAGCACAGTCGAGAGGGAGGGATTATTCTGTTCTAAAGAACAAATCTTTTTTGCCTCATTGCCCTCAGGATAAAGTCCAACCTTTCAATATAAAGGCCTTGGTCAGGAGACCAAGCTCACCTCCTGGCAGTAAATCTTTTCAGCTCTCCAACGTCAGGACCGCTGCGCCCACCCCCCCAAACACCCAGTCTGAACTGCAGTCAGATCACTGCCTTGTGCTTCGTCAGCCTCGTGTAGATGCCATCCTGTCAGGGAAGCTTCCTTGGTCTGACAAGAGAGGGTCCCACATCCTCTCTAGTGTTTAATTACATGTTTACTTACACCCACAGGACTGGAAGCTCCTTCCTGGTCTCACAGTTCCATCCTCAGCTCCTAGTCCATACATATTGTTAACAGCATCTGTGTGATAATTGGAAAATACCTGGTAGACAGAGAAAGGTTTCAATTGTCCTGACTGTGATCCTTGTATCTATCTCAGTATCACTGATATCACATACTTACTAATTTGTTGAATAAGTAGCTGTGCTTTTCCGTCACACACAGATCTTTCAGGCTGTCCCCAAGCCCTCCCCCATCAACCACCCTCATCATTTCTATTTAATACAAAAAACTTTCTCCTAACTCCAGCTGCAAGGGTTTTTTTTCCCCCTTTTTCTATCACTTTAAAGTCTCACAAAAAATGTAGTGGACATTTTAAACTATCTTTTAAAATATTTAAACAGTATTTTTAAGACATCAGTGATGTAATCTGATTTTTCCCCATAAATTTCCTTTTTTAAAATTGTGGTAAAAGGCACATAACATGAAATTTATCATCTTAACTATTTTTCAGTGTACAGTTCATGTTATTTATTATGTTCTTGAAAAGCATTTGGCCATATATATGCAAGGGTTTATTTCTGCAGTCCCAAGTTTTTATAGTCATGCCACATCTCTTCCTAGAAGTTTCCTTGGTTTTAGTAAAGTTAAACATATCAGGGCATTGTTTGGGCAAGAAGTTGCCAGAGGAGGGAATGGACATTGCCCTGGATGACTTCAATACAATAATAGCACAAAACCAAAGGGCAAACCTGGGGCTTCCAGAAGGCCCTCTTGTGGTCATCGCCATTGCTGTTTAATTGCTCAGCCTCAGAGAGAGACCACAGGCTCTGCGGAAGAGCATGATATGACGGGCTCAGGTGGGGTCAGGTGTGATGTGACGTCAGTGCCCACCAGCCAGGCTGGTGCTCCCGCAGGTCAGGGGCCCACGGCCAGCACACTGTGGCAGGAGCCCTGGAAGGAACTTGGGCACTTGACTTTCTTTGTCCCATCCAAAGCAAAAAGGAAATAAACACACACACACACACACACACACACAAAACTTAATGTCTGATGAAGGCGGGGGATCTGCATTTGCCACCATTGATACCAATTAGTCCCTATGAGTTTATGAAGGCTCCAAAAGACCTAATCTTCCACTTCAATTTACTTCTTGTTGTCTGCCTTGGGCCCTGGACACACCAAGACACCATCATCCCTCTGATTTTGAGGGTATTCAGGAGTCCTCCATCAGTGTTCAGGAGACAAATCCTGAATTCAGGAGACAAAGATTCTGAAAATATTTGTGGTGCTAAAATTATTTGTGGAGTGAATGGGCAAGTGAATGAATGAATGAGTGACTGAGTGAATGAATGGCAACAGCCAGAGAAGAACAGGCAAGGGGAAAAATGAGAAGGGTGCAGCCTGTGGATTACGTAGGAAGCCTCCAAATCCACCTTCTCCTGCTTTGCAACATGATCCAGAGCACATACCACTCTGGTGTTTGGCATTGTATTATGAAGTGGAGATCCCAAACAGAAGAGTCACAGTTGGTCCTATTGGGGGGCCTCTTCAGGCTGAGCTTAATGGCCATAGTGACTCCATCACCTCCCTCTCGATTCACCCACGATCCTGTCCCCTTCTCTGTTCCCACCTACGCTCTCAATTCTCGCACTTGAGGAAGCTATCCTTAATGTCTGCCGGCCCTGTTGGCTTCACCTTAATTTGTTTACCAATGAAATACTTTAAAATTGTGAAAGCTGCTGATGCCAAGATGGAGTCACTTACGTCAGACCCAAACCAAAGTGGAGCCAGAAGGTCACGAAGGAGAGGACCTTATACCTGTATGTCTGAGATAAGAACTATTACAAAGACTCCCTGCCGGTCCGTATGCATGTATGCCTGTGACAAGAACTGTTACAAGAACTCTCTGCTAGCACAAAAATATTCCAGATAAGTTGCTTCTATGAACCCATCTCCCTGGCAACAACCAGAGCTACCAATGAGTAATTGCCAGCTCCTGCAATGAGCCTCTATGACTGATGAACTTTGTTTCAAAACAGCTTATGTGAACTTCTCCTTTTTGCCTTGGCTGGACGCAGTGGCTCACGCCTGTAATTCTAGCACTTTGGGAGGCTGAGGTGGGAGGATTGCTTGAGGCCAATAGTTGGAGACCAGCCTGAACAATATAGTGAGACCCCATCTCCACAAAAATTTTTTTTTAAAAAAATTAGCCAAGTGTGGTAGTGCACACCTGTAGTCCCAGATACTTGGGAAGTTGAGGCAGGAGGAGCACTTGAGCCCAAGAGTTTGAGGTTGCAGTGAGCTATGATGATGCCACTGCACTGTAGCCTGAGCAACAAACAACAAAGCAAGATCCTATCTCAAAAAAAACAAAAAAAGAAAATATTTCCATTGCCTCAACTTCCCTAGATATGCTATGATTTATCATAACGCAAATATCCTGGGTTATAATTCTTCTGATCATTCCCAAATAAACTCATTTATTTTCAGAGCCACTCTCCCTATTGTTATTTTAGGTTGACAAAATTAACATTGCAGAAAAGCTTCAAAAATAATTAATTCACCAAAGAATAGTCTAGTAGATGTGTCAAGAGAAAATAAAAGGACTCTTCCTACTTTTCTTTCGAGAGTATTTGTTTATTTAACAATCATTGATTAAGCACTACCATGTTCAAGGGAGTGTGCTAGGGACTGTAGAGGAAACAAAGAAGAATAAAAGCAGATGCCTGCCTTCCCCGAAGCTCATGTGTTAGTTGGGGAATGAGGCATAAAAACAACCAACAAGAAGCCAGCTGGATCATGAGGGGTTTTGTTGCTCTTGGGAGATTCTTCAAGTGATCACAATGTCAACTGACACAGATGTTTCTTTCTCTTCATATGATGAAGATCAGGGATCCAAATTTATCCAAAAAGCTAAAGTGGCATCATTCATCCCTCTTGGAATGATGGGTCTTGCAGCAATTGTTGCATACAGATTACACAAATTGAAAAGCAAAGGAAATGCTAAAATGCCCATTCACTTCATCCACATGCATGTGGCAGCCCAAGGCTTTGTTCTGGCCACAATGATTCTTGATGACTTTAGAAGAAAAGATGTTATCTTGATCTTGTTGAAGGATCTCACTTTAGTTACACGTATCATTACTGAGGTTACATGTTTGTTGAAAATAGATCACTTGAGTGAATTCAGATGATCAAAATAAATAATGAACAGTGATAATGCAATGTGATCAACTGCAGAGGGAATGACAGGATTACAGGAGATGACCCTTGAGCTAGAATATGGAAATATTGTTACTGAAAGCTCACGCCTTGTCCACGAGGCCGCATCTGAAGAATGAACACAGGAGGTTTGAGGAGAAGGAAAGGGAAGTTTATTACCGGCAAAGAAGTTTATTGCCAGTAAAGGAGGAAAATAGCAGAGACTATCATCTCAAAATCTAAATTTCCGAGTATAAGCAGAAATACAGAGCGTTTAAAGGGAGGTCCCTCAGTTCTAAGCTACTGTGGTTTAACCACAGCTAATTATTCTAATTCTCCCATCTCTGCCAAAGACAAAGCCTGGCCCTGACCTCCACTGGCCAGGCACGCCCCGCCAGCCAGGCGCCAGGCCTGGGACAGAGCCACAGTTCACCTGAGCTATCACCCATAACACAAAGAACAAAAGACATTCCCCTGCCCCTCCCCAACCTCCTGCCCGGCAGGGATGCAGACCTCAGTTCCCAAAAAGAAGTGGCGAAGTTTTAAAGAGACAGAAAACATCTTTTGCCATTTTTTTTCCAGGCCATTCCCTCTGTTACAATATGAGGACCAGTTCACCTGGTGGCAAGGAACCATGTTTGCACATGACGAAGCTATCCTTAATGTCTGCCGGGCCTATTGGTTTCGCCCTAATTTGTTTACCAATGAAATGCTTTAAAATCGTGAAAGCTAGGCCGGCGCGGTGGCTCACACCTGTAATCCTAGCACTCTGGGAGGCCGAGCCGGGTGGATCGCTCGAGGTCAGGAGTTCGAGACCAGCCTGAGCAAGAGCGAGACTCCGTCTCTACTAAAAATAGAAAGAAATTATCTGGCCAACTAAAAATCTATATAGAAAAAATTAGCCATGCATAGTGGCACATGCCTGTAGTCCCAGCTACTCAGGAGGCTGAGGCAGTAGGATCGCTTAAGCTGAGGAGTCTGAGATTGCTGTGAGCTAGGCTGACGCTATGGCACTCACTCTAGCCTGGGCAACAAAGCGAGACTCTGTCTCAAAAATATAAAAAAAAAAAAAAATAAAATAAAAAAATAAAAAAATAAAAATAAATAAAATTGTGAAAGCTGCCAATGCCAAGATGGAGTAACTTATATCAGACCCAAATGAAAGCAGAGCCAGAAGGTCATGAGAGAGGAAATCTCATGCGTGTATATCTGAGATAAGTACTATTACAAAGACTCTCTGAAAGTCCATATGCATGTATACCTGTGATAAGAACTGTTACAAGAACTCTCTGCCAGCACAGAAAATGCCAGATAAGTTGCTTCTATGAAGGCATCTCCCCAGCAACAATCAGTGTAACCAATGAGTAATCACCAGTTCCTAAAACTAGTAGCATGTGTAAATAGTCACAATATGGTAGGCTGGGAGAACATTTCCAAGTGCTACGTGGATAGTCTGAAGGTATACTTTGTAGTTAGAGAAAAGGGCAAAGAGTAAATGTAAAACTGGGCCAGGTTCTGAAGGCATTAAGTGTCATGCCACACACAAACCACTAATAATGAATTAACAATTGAAAATGGAGAAGCGATATGATCTTATTTGCATTTTCCTAAGAGAATTTTTGTGGCAGTGCAAAGGATTGTTTGGAAAGTGGAGAAGAGAAGACTGCCTGATATATTTATTAAAATGAAGGCATTTTACAGAGGAACATGAGGCAAAGAGAGTGTGTTATGGACTGATTGTACCCAGGTCTTTTTTAGTACCAGCTACTAATTTCCTGAGTCACAGGCACAGTTCATGGCTGCTCTAGAACTGCCACCCCAGTGGGTCTCAGAACAGTCAGCTGTTTCCTGGGGCAATAAATAGACCCTTGGAACAAACTCTGGGCTGGAGTCACCCCTCTAGGCATATTGCACAGAATCTTGGACTAGACTGCTGAATCTAATCCAGTTCTTACAGGAGGAAATTTATGCCCAGAGAAGTTAAGTAACTCACCCATGGCCAAACAACCAATCACTGACTGAGTCAGGACTCATATCTATCCCAGGAGGTTCCGTGTTTGTCACACAACAAAATAAAGCCAGTCACAACCAAAACTCAGAGTCCTTGTTTCCTAATTCTGTTGTTTTTCTGTGGCTGAGTCACACGCAGATTTATTATTAGTATAAAGTCATATGTGAATATTGTTGGGCAAGGTTCTAACATTTTCACAGCTCTTACAATGGACTAGGCAAAACACTAATCTCTAAACCACAAAAAATAAATGTAGTTCCTCTGGGCATTCTACTAACCTGGTAAGTTCAGTCAGGTTCTTTTCTACATAACACCAGAGGAACTTGTAGGAGCTCAGGGAATTTCACTCCAAAATATGACTCCTTGGCATAAAGAATATTTTGAATTAAAGGCCATTCGAGGTCAAAAAAGCACTGGAAGTGGCTTTCCCTCTATCTGCATAAACTGGACTGACCTGATCAAAAGATCAAAGGGGGCAACTGACTTCCCTTCCTTTCCTTGTTATTTTAATATATTGCAGGAAAGAAGATCAAGAACGCAACTAGACCTGGGCAAAATTATTTTAAATATAATACCTGTCTATTGTGTTAATTTAATTTGCAAAGAGAATCATTTACAAGTCAATCTGTCTCCCCCATCCATTTGTCCTCCCTAGCACCATTTGTCACCCTAAACAGAATTTCCTATACTCCTCATCTCCTCCTTCCCTCCAAAAAGACAGGTATAAAGATATCTGAACTTCATTGGGATATTGGGTAATCACTATGTGATTCTCTCCACGTGCATGGTAGACAAACCCTTTCTCTTATGAATCTGCCTTAACTGTGAGTTGATCTTTCAGAGAACTTTCAGGGGAAAGGGCAAGTTTCCCCTCACCCCTACAAAGTCAAAGAATTTGTAGGTGTGCCTTAGTGTAAGCATAGCACTAATTGTGGTTGGGGACAAAAGCTCATTAAGTAGCAATAGAAAAAACAGTGGATTGTGTAGTTTTCAGAGAGGATGTAACAGAGAGAATGGCCTGGGGAACAAGGATGTTTTCTGTCTCTTTAAAACTTCCCCCACTCTTTTTGGGAACTGAGCCCTACATCCCTCACTGAGGGGGCAGGTGGTCAGAGGGGCAGGAAAATGTCTTTTGCTCTTTGTGTTACAGGAGCTAGCTCAGCTGAACTGGCAGCTCCATCCCAGGCCTGGTGCCTGGCTGGAGGAGGTCTGGGTGCGCCTCTCAGGTGGGTGGAGGTCTTAGGCTTTGACTTTGGCAGAGATGGGATGATTAGAATCATTAACTGTAGTTCAATGACAATAGCCTAGTACTGAAGGCCCTCCCTTTGAAACCTCTACATTTCTGCTTATGTTCAGGAATTTGGATTTTGAGATGACAGTCTACCATTTTACTCCTTTGCTGCCAAAGTAATAAACTTCTCTTTCCTTCTTCTCAACCACTTGTCCTCGTTCTTCTGATGCTGCCTCGCAGACAAGTGCCGAGCTTTCGGTAACAAGGCTGACTTGAAGAATGGAAATTCAATAGAAGTTAGGTACACTTTCTGATTTAATACTTTAAACAGAATAGATGTAACCTGTCTGATGCAGAATTATGTAGGCATCCAATCTGGGGTGTAATATAAGACACCCCTGAACAAAACCATACCTCCAAAGTTGCCAAAATTTACAACCATAAGAAACAATATTTGTGAGTGGCAAGTCATCATCTCTAGAAACTCTTACCTCCTCCTTCTTTTCCTATTTGAATGACTTATTAGGAGATGCATTAATTAATTCATTAATATCCATTAGTGTAATGCACAGGAATGTGAATGCTATGGCAATGTAAAGGTTTAAGATAAATGACAAGAGCAAATGTCATTTCACAGAGCTTTTATTGCAAACTTTGCCTCTTGATCCCCAAATCAGCTTTTTTTACAGAGATAACATTTTTTCCCATTTTAGAATGAGAAAATTGAGGCTCAGAGAGGTTAAGAGGCTAGCCCCAGGTTACACAACCAGGAAGAGGCAGACTGTGATTTTAATCCATGTCTTCTGACCATGAATACTATATTCTTTCCATTATATCTGTTTGGTGTATCAGTAGAAACCTCTAAAACAAATGGGACTCACAACTCATTAAAAAAAGAGGATAAATACAAGATCTAAGAAAGTGGTATAAATAATACACACTATGCCTAAGGATATAGCACTACATCTAGGAAATACAAGCTCATGTCATCACAGGGCTTTCCTCAGAAAGAAAGGTAGGTTTTTAAAAAATAATGTAAAGGAATTCAGCAGATACATGTTTCCCCAAATACCTCATAAACCCACTCACCCTCTCAAGGCAAGTCTGTTAAAACAAAACTGAAAATTAAGCAAAGGTTTCAATCCAAGTCTTTCTTCTATTCTGTTGATTATAATACTAACTAGACACACTTTAACTGAAAACAGCTGTTCTTCAAAGTTTAAACTTTCTGTCTGTGCTCACTGGTGAGAAGAGATCATTTCAGAGGAAATGCCCTGGTAACAACACTCCTTAGACTTAGTATGCACATGATCACCTGGACATCTTGTTATGATGCAGATTCTTATTCTACAGGACTCGGTCGTGGCCTGAGAGTTTGCATTTTTAACAAACCCTACACTCTGATTCATGTGTGTTTAGGTTTATGTATATTGGCAGATGCTGGCTTCCCCCAAATATTAATACCGGTAAAACAGTCTGTTCGTAAGGCAAAGCTGAGTTTACTGCTGACCTCCACAGGCTGATTGTTACCTAGATTAAGTCTTAGTAGCACATCTCAAAGCCAGAGGGCAAAACTGGTCTTTCAGTGCAGGGGGCCTTGCTCAGGATTTGGTAAAGATCATGACATAATAATAACTAAAGATCAGTGAACAGCAAGGGCTTTGAAGAGTCTTGGGGAGTAAACAGTTGTTACCAACTTCAAAGTTTAACAGTCTGCTTTTTTTAATGGGTGTTTTTGGGGGAATTTCTTGAAACAACAAAGTTATTCACAACTTTTAATCTTCCTGGACAAGACTTTCCTCAAATGGCAAAGACTTTTGTTGAAGATAGCAAGGTCTTGTTGATAGTAAACTATGTGGGTGGAGATGGCTTCGCGTTTAATAAAAATCTGCGCATGCCTAAACCATGACGGGCTGCGCAGCCATCGTTAAGGCTTTCTAGTCCGAGAGCGCCGCCTGCTGGCTCATGTGGGTTAAAAAAAATTAGAATTGCAAAAGTTGCTTTTAATGTTCTAGAATAGCTCTGCTGCCACCTACTGATTTGTTTTTAAACTTTTCGAATGTTTTACAGCAGAGATCCCCAACCTTTTTGGCACTGGGGATCAGTTTCACGGAAGACAATTTTTCCACTGATGGGGAATGGGCAAGAGGCGGAGCTCAGGCAGTGATGCCAGAGATGGGGAATGGCTGTAAATACAGATGAAGCTTCTGTCGCTTGCTCACCGCTCACCTCCTGCTGTGCAGCCTGGCACCTAACAGGCCTGGGACCCAGGGTTAGGGACCGCAGTTTTAGAGAAAGATGATTCGCTTTCATTTAATATATGTATGCCAAGCACCAATCATAAGAGGTGCTAGAAAAAATACAAAAATGACACAATGTTGTAGAGGCAAACACAAAGACAGGTGAGATTCCATGAGGTGGTGGAAGGGTAGGTTAAGAATAGGGGACAGGGGACAGCCCAAAGGACAGAGTTGTCTACTTGCTAGGGGGTGACCAGCATGGGGGGCAGTTAGGGGAGCTTTATGGAGGCAAGGAACCCCAAGGTGTCTCCTGAATAAGAATTGCCAAGCAGATATGCGAAGGAGGGGTTAGGAATTCCAGGCAGAAGGAGAGGCAGGGTGAAGACATTGTGCCTGCGGAGTGACTTAGTGTGGCTGAACCACAAGGCGTACAAGGAGGTCCCAAGAGAGACAAAGGGCCAGATCATGGAAGGCTTCCCATGCCAGGCTGTGGAGGTTATCCTGTAGACAACGACTGGGGAACCACTTTTGGGCCTAAAGCAGGGAAAATGCAGGATTAGATCTTTATTTACAAATACTTCTCAGGCAGCAGTATAGAGAATAGATTGGAAGAAAGTGAAATCGGAATTCGGTGCATCAATTTGGAATCTTTTTTGTTGCAAGTCACATAAGCCTATTCTACTCACTTAAATATAAAGGAGGAATTTACTAGCAAGATATCAGAAGTTGACCTAATTATCAAGAGGCTGGAAGACCAGGCTTGGAAACAGGCAGGAGCAAGGGTGGTTGGGGGGAGGCACAGAAGCTGTCTCATGGTTGGACTGTTCTACCAAGAGGATTCTGCTGTGGTAGGACATTGCTGCCACTGCTGCCCTGAATTAGTCCTGATCACCCAACTGGGACACCAGTCTGTCAGCACTAGCCATCTGCCCATGCCTGGGCAGCCAGGCAGCAGAGTGAGGGATAACTGGCTACTATGACTTCATAAATAGAGCATTAGTTAGGATATCTGCTTGGCTGCAGTAATATAGACCAAAATTAACAATGATTTAAGCAGGCTGTGGTTATTCCTCCCTCATATGAAGGCCCAAGTTGACTTGGCAGCTTTTCTCTGTGAAACCATTGCTGGCCCAACTTTACTCTGTATTTTCTCTCAGCAGTACTCCACACGTAGTTTTCATTGCACAGCCCAAGGCAGCTGTCCCAACTCCCACCATCACCTTTGCATTCCAGCTAGCAGGAAGAAGGAGATAAATGAGGTGGCACGCTCCTTTCTTTTAAGAACACAACCTGAAAGCTGCATATCTCTCTTGCACTTATTAATACATGCCATTGTCCAGAACTTGATGACACAGCCACACCTAGCTGCAAGAAAAGCTAAAAAACAAATGTACTCAGGATTCTGTGTGGCCATGTGGTCAATTAAAATCCTACTACTATGGAAGAAGGTAAATGAATATTGGGAGACTACTAGAGGATCCCCAAAATAGGGAGTGAGGGGCTAGATTTTGGAATTGCCAAAAAATACAAGTCAAATGTCTGGTACAGACAGGAAGACTTGGGGAAAGAGAGGTTTAATCATCTGTGTAAGACATCATAAGGATCAGAAATAAGGCCATGCACAGGAGGATGGGAGCAAGTGTTTCAAAATAATATGAAGGACTCCAACTCTTCGGGATTTGGAGACTGATGGTACATAGGAAATAAGAAAAGGGTAGAGGAAAAGGATGAATCTCAGTTTTCTGACTTTGGTGATGAGGTTGATCTTTGTGCCATTCTCAGATAAGAACTATAATGGGAGATACACATGTTACCTTAAAGTCTGTGTGACGTCCCGTGGAGATGCCCCGTGGTCGGTGAAGTACATGGTTCTTGACCCGAAACTGACAGATTTGATAGTTGTCGGATTATTGGTGGTAGTTGAAACTGTGGAAGAGAATTACATCACCAGGGGAGAACATGGTGCTTGAGACTAAAAGAAGACTAAGCGTAGAGCCTTACATTAACCTGAGAGCATAGAACCAAAGTTGTTAACCAACCCCACAGCTACAAGGAAAGCCATCAAATCACAGTGCCAGTGATAACAGCTGCGTGAGCCACCTCCCAGTGCATCCCTGCCTCCTAGTCAATGTCCTCTTACCTCCCCTACACCTGTCCCACCCCAATGGTCACTGCCGTCCTAGACTATATGAGCATGATTACCATAACCAGACTCTGAAAGTCACTGACTCTGCTCTGTTCCTCACTGGGCAAGCCATCCCATGAGAACTACTAGAGGGAAAAATACAAAGAAAAATACAATCTGAGGACAAAAGCAGGAATGAAGGTGGTACCTGAAATGATGAAAGTGTGTTAATGAGGAATAGCTGGAAAGACTAGGAATACCAATCCCACAGAAGCCTTGGTGGCAGTGACTTGGCATCTCCCAGCATGTGAAGGGCTGCCGTGTAGAAGGCGGCTAAGGCTTGCCCCCGGGTACAGTCAGGCAAAGAGTGGAGGTTACAGGATGGAAGAATAGTCTGAGCTGGCCAAAATGTGAAGGAGAGACTCAGGGGTAATAATTTCCTGTTAACTGGCAGCCAGTCACAGAAGGGATTTGAGTATCCAGTTTAGAGTTTGACTCATCTCTTATAACCCTCCAGTTTGAAGACTGTGAGTCTGAAGCAGTGAAGCTTCAAGCTCCCTGTTGTTTGCCCCTAACTGATTTACTACTGAAATTCCCACAATAGTGTCGCAGTCTTGCTCCTGTCTCCTCACTCCCCCAGCTGCTCTCTCCTTGCAGGGGATACCACTGTCTTCTGTACTGGCAACATGGGGCCTTCCCGCGCCCAATCCCTGGACGCTCCTGCCTCCCACCCAAACCCTCCCCGTGTGTTTGCTCTTATTTTCTTTCCCTTCTGTCTGTTCAACAATAAACTTTTCAACTGCTTTTGACCCTTTCTAGTCTTCAGGCCACTGCAATCTGCCTTTTACATCTACCCACGCTACTAAAAATTCTCAGGAACGTTCACTATCAACTTTCCAATCAATGGAAAGTATTTCCTCAAAAGTCGTCCCACTGTAGCTAGCAAAGGTAGCACATAGAGAGGAAATTATGGGAAATGAGACAGGAGAAATAAGAGAGTCGGAGGCTGGATCTGCGGCATTTTTTTTTCTTTTCTCAGTTTTTAATTTTTTCAAATATGTAAAAATTGTGGTAAAATACATAGAGCATAAAATTTACCATCTTAACCATTTTTAAGTGTTCAGTTCAGTGGAACCTTGAAGACATTATGCTAAGTGGATCTATGTTCTTTTAAAGTGAAGTCCACAGACCACTTGCATGAGAAACACACCTGGCGCTTGATAAAAAATGTGCATCTTCAGGTCCCAGTCCAGACCATGTGTCTGAAATTTGGGGGGTGGAACTCACAAATTGGTGTTTTGTTGATGATTACACAGAAAGTTTGGAAAACACTGGGCTACATCATGTAGCAGATTTGGTCAACAGGAGCCCATTCGAGCTGGCTTCATGCCCTTTTCCCATTTTTCCATCGTGTGTGTTTGTTTGTGTGTTTGTTTAGTACTTTCTTCCTTTAAAGAACAACAAGATGTTCCAGGCTCATCTTGTGCTTTCTCTACCCGCCCCAGACTTGACCAATAACACTTCAAGGAGCCCTAGTGTCTTTTTGTAGAAAATGGTGTTTAGAAGTGCCAATCTGGGCATTAGATGGGCTCCTTGCCATTGGGCTGTCATTGCTCCCAGGCTCTCTCAGTGGAGAGAGCTAAGGCACACACACACATACACACACACACAGACACACAATCACATTTCTACCTATACCTGTGTCTCTGTCTACCTACCTACATACTGAAAACCGTGAATTTACTGATACTGCCAATCCCAATCTAAAACCGCAGATCACAGGGATCATTGCAGTTTCTTCTCTCTCTGTACTTGTAATTTCCTTCTCAGACAGTGAAAACCTGGCTTCCAGCACCGTTAACAATATTTACCTATTTGATCAGTCCCAGTGGTTGTACTTTATCTTCCATCTTCACTGCCTCCGCCTCCTGCTCCCATTCCCAGCTTCCTCCCATGGGATGCCTTCCTCAGCTCGCCTGGCCTTGACGAGCCACGTCAGGACACGCCCTGTCCCGCACGGACGCTGTCTTCACCCAGCGCCGGCTCTACACCCACCTTGGGCGAGAGAAGCTCCTCGCCCTCCTGCAGATGGTTTAGGATTGAATTGTTCAGGAAGAGATGAGAAAGGAGGGTTCAGGAGGGAAGAAAAGAGAGGGAAGGGTGAGAGAAATAGGAAGAAGACATACTAGACTTAGGGTACAGAGACAAAAATAGATGAGGGTGGGTTCAAGACACCAGCTAGGAATCTTACATTCCAAGTTAAGGATGGTGATAGTTTTACAGGATTGTGGTAGTGAGATAGAGAGAAGTGAATCTATTTGAGAAACGTTTAGGAGGTAAAATGGACAGAACCTGATGACAGATTAAATATTAATATAAAGGGTAAGGGAAAGGGAGAGGGTAGCATTGAAGGTGACTAAGGTTTCCAGCTTCATAACTTTATGGAAAAGTCACCACTGATGAGCAGAACACTGGAAAAGAACCACATTCCACATATCCAGACATCTCATACCTCTGTTATGGAGCATTAACATAGCTCCTTTGTATTATAGTTGTTCCTATGCATGTGAGTTTCTGAAATCAAGGCTTTTCAGAGGTTGGCAAATGATGAACCATAGATCACGTTGAAGCCTGTTTTTTGTGTGGTGCACAAGCTAAGAATAGTCTTTACACTTTTAAGAGTGTTAAAAGGAAAACAGACATAAAGATATGTGACATAGACCATAAGTGGCCTGCAAAGTCTAAAATATTTGTTCCCCGGGTTCGCATTGAAAAAGTTTGTGGATCCCTGCTCTATGTACTTCATTTTGTTTTATTAGATATGAATACATGTTTATAAAATTGAACTTGATACTTGCAAACAAGATCCTCCAAGGAATTTTAAATTATAAAGTAAAAATGATACATCAGGAAGCGTATATTTCATGAGTCATAGATAGAAAACTGTATCTTTAAAGTTCAGAAAAATGGAAAACTTGTGCTTAGTCAACAAAAATTCATGGAGAGATTTTGTAAAAACTTGAAAGTTCACCTTGTATGGTCTAACTGAAGGAATTTAAGCAGTCATGAATTTCTGTGGTGAAATGAACATATCATTAATCTTTCAAAATTATATATTGTGGGTGATATAGTCTCCTAACCACCAAGTTTTGTCGCTCATAATTTCTCACTTTCACCTTTACTTTCCTTCCTGATAGCTACAGAAAAATGCTCTTTACGCTGAACATTATTATTTAAGTGGACAATAGCTCAACAATTGGGTAAATATGAAGATATACTCTCTTGTGCTTACAATTGGACAGGGACAGAACCCAGTAATTTCTCCATGTAAAAACAATTGCTTCACCTTTACAGACCCTCATACAGTCCACACTGTGCCGTGTTCTATAACCTTTTCCTAGATTTAAGGTCTGGATATTTGTGCAGTTGGTTGCCTTCGGTAATTAATTTTATTTTCTCTAGTTTTCTTAAGAGGCAAGGTTACAGGAATTGCCATGTAAATGAATATGTAAGTTAGTAACTTAAGCTTGTAGCCAAGGATACTGTATTTTTAATAGGATAGCAGCCGGGTTGATCTTTTTGCATACAGGTGGTTATAGACAAAACATATTAGTCATGGGAAAGGGGGAAAAAAAGGAAGAAAGGGTAAGACCTGTCCCCTGTCCCATCCATCCAATGAATTCATCTTTTTTTTTTTTTTTTTTTGAGACAGAGTCTCACTCTGTTCCCCGGGCTAGAGTGCCGTGGCGTCAGCCTAGCTCACAGCAACCTCAGATTCCTGGGCTCAAGCAATCCTCCTGCCTCAGCCTCCCAAGTAGCTGGGACTACAGGCATGTGCCACCATACCCGGCTAATTTTTCTATATATATTTTTAGTTGTCCAGATAATTTCTTTCTATGTTTAATAGAGACGGGGTGTCGCTCTTGCTCAGGCTGGTCTCGAACTCCTGAGCTCAAACGATCCGCCTGCCTCGGCCGCCCAGAGTGCTAGGATTACAGGCATGAGCCACCGCGCCTGGCCGAATTCATCTTTTAAACATTCAGTTTAATGGAGACTTCCTTTATGAAGGTTTTGTTAATTTTATATTTTGTAGAGACAGGGCCTAGCTATGTCGGCCAGGCTGACCTCCAACTCCTGGCCCCAAGTGATCCCCCTGCCTCGGCCTCCCAAAGCACTGGATTACAGGTGTGCGCCACTGTGCCTGGCCCTGTGAAGCATTTTCTTATCCCTCCTCCACCAGCTGTTGAAGTTGGAGTTAACCACTTTTTTTTATACCCCATTATACCTTGTTCTCTCCTGTCCTCACCTGTCTTTCTGGTCTCCTTACCTATTACAGTGCCTAGCACAGACCAGGTACGTTTGTCAGACGAGTAAATCCATGGCTGGTTTGGAGTTCTTGGCAGATGACAACACCTGATGGGAGCAGCCAGGAAGACTCCTTTAGGATTAGAAAGAATGAAGAAAAATAAGAGGACGCTGGATTTCGGATGTCCTAGGATTCACTCCTCCTCTGTGGTTTCCACCTTCTGAGAGACCATGTGGGATGGCAGCAGAGATAGCTGAGTTGTCCCCAATATCCATTCTCCCCTTCTTCCAAGGTGATGGAGTCCTCAACTTTTGCGTAAATACATGACCACCCAGAAGGGGGACTTCAATTCCCAGCTTCCGTTGTAGCTGGGTGTGGCCAATGGGGTGTACGCATCAGCGCATGGGGTGGTTTCCAGGCCTCGCCTTCCTTTTCCCTCCTTACCCAGCCTGAGTGACGAGGTCGAGGGCTACATCCTATGTGCGGTGGGGCCAGGAGGCCAAAGGAGCCTGGGATCCCAAGGACTTCGTGGTGCAGAACCGCCGCTCAAGCCCCGGGCTGCAAACTCTGGACTACTGCCTGAGAAGGAAATTAACTTCTATTTTTAAAAGCCGTTGTTACTTTAGGTTTCTTTTATTCATTTCAGTCAGACCTGTTCCTAAACAATGCAGGGCTCCTGTTGCCAGCCAGGGGAACCTAGTCACCTGCAAGCCACAGGGATTACAATAAAGTGTTCTGAAACAAGGCAAAGGTGTAGCGCTTTCTACCCCAACTCAGAGCTGGGTTTCAGGACTCCATCTGGGGGAAGCTGGGTCTGCAAAGAAGACAATGAGGGAAATTTCCCAGTTTTCTAAAAAAGAAATGGGAGTGGGGGAAAGAGAGTTAGGACAAAACAGAGAGAGAGGCTGAGAGAAAACTAACGATTCTGTCAAGCCTCTCCCAACCCCCTCCTCTTTCCCCGGAAATGGGAATAGAATGTAAAGAAGGGAAGGTTAAGATTTCTACCCTAACTGAGGAAAGCTACAAACATTAGAGCTCAAAGGGACAATAAGGAATATTGAGGCCAACCCCATAATTTTGCATATGAAGAAAGTGAGGTTCAGGGAGAAGAAAATACTTTATTCAAATCACACAACTATTAGGATCAAAGCCAATACTGGATCCTAACACAGAATTTCCCATCTTATTCAGTGTTCTGTTCGATTATTCATGGATTGTTAAAGATGGAAGAATGCTTAGAAATAATCTAGTCAACTTCCTCATTTTAAAGCAAGAAAAGATATATTGAGAGGGGTCAAATAATTTGCCCAAAGTCACACAGTTGACTTTTTATTACCACCCCAAGCTTCTCTTTCCTAGTCTTCACATATACATACAACAGTGTGTTGGATAATTTCAAAAATTAAGAATAAATGTGCTTATTCAGTGGAGCAGAGAAGACAAGAAATATAGCAAATGTAAAAACATGTCACCCCTAAGACTCAATTTATATCGGTCCATGAACAGTTAACAGTTTTTAACATCTAACACTTTTCTTCCTGTACTAACTGGCAGCCAAAGTTGTTTTGCAAAACTGTTTCGAACTCCCCAAGAGGGACACCATGTGTAAGTATGCTTTAAATTTGCAAATGTTTTATCTTTGAACTCCTTAAATAGTAACACTATCAATCTTCATCTTTAAACTACTTTGTTAAATTTGTTATGATGTGCTTAGACATACCTCTGTGTGTGTGTGTGTGTGTGTGTGTGTGTGTGTGACTACACAGAACTTGTCAGCAGGTCACGTGACTCCTGAAACTGTGCCCTTCAAGTTACTGTGCACTTCCCTATGGAAATAACATTGGCTTTCACCCTTGCTGGAAACAGGGCAGAAGGAACAAGATCAAGGAGGAAATAAACTTGGATAGGAAGAAGCTATCATCACCTTGTGAATAACATTCACATGCGAGTTTCTGTAACTTGTAAGAGCACAGGGAAGAGACAGGGATTTTCCAGAAGGGCACTCACAGGGGAGGTAGAAGGAGGACCACGTAGGGAGAGGGCCGGGCTGCGGGTCAGCACCAGGATGCAGGAAGGGCGATCTGGGAAGTGCCGAGGGCAAGGCCACACTTTGAACCAGGGTCCGTGCCCTGCACTGGGAAGAAGTCTCTGAATATTTTCACCCTGCAACTCTCTGTCCAAGCAAGCACCAGTTGATGTCCTTGAAAATGTTGCTATTTGTCCAGTTCATTCCTATTGAGGCCAAACACATTAGTTATGCAGATCACAGACAAAAGGGAATGTCTGTAGCTCTGGACACAGTCACGGACTCATTGTACTTTACACAGGAAGCTCCACGCTGAATGCTCAAATGTCATCCTCTAAAGGTCATCTCTAAGTACATAGAAGCAGACTAGGAACACAGGCAGCTCGGCTGAGCACTCAGCACATCAAACAAGAAAGCCACGCAGTTGTTCTCCCTCTACCCCAGCGGGATCAGCTACAGGCAGAACCAGCCCGGACTTTGCCCTCGGGCAGTCTGCCCTACGGAGAGGAAAACCTCTCTCAAGCAGTGCCTGGGGCTGAGGAGAGTGAGGAGGTCTAAGGAACCAGTCCTGCTGCAGCCAAACTAGACTAGTCTGGGCCCTGATACCCGTGACCTTACATGTGCCTTTTTCTCCCTCTGTGCTCCCAAGACAGTCCTTTTGCAAGGAGCACCCTTGCCTATGCCACCCACCCCCACAACATAAATCAATGTTAAAGGATTTGAATGGCTTTAGAGATCATGGGCTCAATCTTTCTCAACTATTCATCAAAGTCCACCTCAAATACCACCTTCTCCATAAAGATGCTGTGGTTCTCCTGTCTCTCACTCACTGGTACCCGGTTTGGTACTGATCACATTCTGTCTTGTGCTAGGGTTATTTGTGTACCTATTTTCTGCATCCCCTACAGGGCTAGGTTAAAACCTACAAATCTTAAAATATTTTAGTGTGCTAAGAATTAAACAATATCATTCACAGTTTCCACAATTAAAGCTTTCATGCTTTTGGAGGAAAATATATCATTCGCACACACACACAAAAAAACTTTTTTTCTCTGCTTTTCTAGTTTCTCATGTGTGTGCTTAGTGTGTCTACTGTCTTCCAACAGCCCTGATCCACCCCACCCCACCCCCATTGGTAGACTGTGAGCATTTTCAGGACACAGGCAGCCTTCCTCCTCCCTAAGATTAAACACGGAGCACAGAGCACAGTAAAAACATGATAAATGTATGATGAAATGAACAGAGACAGCACTGACTCCTGAGAGCCCCTCAATGACGAGCAAGAATGAAGTTGAAACGGTGCCATCCAAGGCTTCCCGGCGTCCCTGGAGACCACACAGCTCTTACCCAAGAAATAGCATGAGTCCCTCTAAGCAGGGAGTACACAGTGCACGGCTTCCTGCCCTTCCTGTCCCTGCTACTCAGTGTCCTTGGTAGCAGCCACCTGCCTGAGCCTTCTTTTAGGAAAGTGCTCTTGAGACGACACCATTAAGATTGCACAAACTAATACGTCTTTGGATTTTTCTGGGGGCTGCTGCTGAAATCCATTCAGCAAATGCCTCCAGATGCGGTTTCTCAGATGGCTGAAAAGTTTCTCTACTTTCGCTCCCTGTAGCATCACTCTCCACCCCCTCAGTCGGAGACGGGAAGGTGCTCACCTCATTTCCTATGTTCATGATAATAGAAAGCTGCAGAGAACTCCTGCCGCTGTGGGCTGGGTAGGGAGGACTCGCAGCAGGAGCACTGGAAAGCCTCCCCCACGCCCCTAGCTCCTCCCCCCTGTGCACACAGCAGCACCTTCACAGCCTCCTGGTCGTTCCTATCTGATTTCGGCCTAGATGGCCATGGGAGATGAAATACCCTAAGGAAATCCAGCTGGACGGGTCTTTGAAGGTCACTGACTGACTCCAGGTCACGGTGGAACCCATGCTGGTCACAGTTCATACTGCTTCTGTGACTTCAGAACTCAGGGTATGGGTAGCTGGTGGAGAAGGTTGCAATTATATTTAATGCTGACCTCTGGACATATTACTTAGGAATGTTAACTTACATAACTGCCTAAAGAGCTTCCCATCAGGGCTCGCAGTTGCTGTAATACATTCTCGAGAGCCGTATCTTACCCACAGCTTACTGACACCATGCTCTCTCCTAAAGCATTCACCCCTGAACTTCAGTAGGGCTTCCATTCTCCTTTAAGCATTCATTGAAAAGAAAAGTCTTTTATTCCTTTATAATTGTGTTAAACCATTGGCAAATGATTCTTAAAACATTTTTTAAGTGCTCTTTTCTGTGTGAGAACCACAGAAGTGACGACCAGGGCTGTGAAGTTTTCAATGACCAGGGGAGGCCTGATACGCAAGGTGAATAGTCACCACTATCCACAGTCACAAGCGTGTATACTGGGCTGCAGTGTCCCCCCAAAATTCGTATCCACGTAGAAGCTGTAAATACGACTTTATTTGGAAATAGGGTCTTTGCAGGTATAATCAAGTTAATATGAGGTCATCCTTGATTAGAAATGCTCCTTGTTGAAATTCAGCCCCTGTGCCATGAGGGAGCCCAAGCAGCCACATGAAGAGTCTGTGGGGAGGAAGACGGAGACCCCAGCTGTCAGCATCAGCTGAACTCCAAGCACGCGAGTAGCACCAACATCCAGCCATAAGAGTGAGACCATTTAAATCTTCCAGTCACCCCAATGCCCCAGCTGACATCATGTGAAGCAGAACTGCCCAGTCAACCCACAGAATCGTGTGAAATAATAAAGTTGTTGTTTTAAGACACTAAGTTTTAGGGTGTTTTGCTATGCAGCAATAGATAACTAATGCACCAAACCCTTAGTTTATTCTTTGCCGGATCATTCTCTCCACTCTTCTTAGGCAAAGAAAAAAAGACAAAAACATCTCTTTCAAGGCCAGATCATGGTGAGTGAGAAAGTTTCACTTAAACCTGTAGACAATGAGGAGTCATTGGAGAGTTTAAAGCAGAGAAATAACAATCATGTTCTTATTTGGAGACGTCATTGGGGCTGTATATGCAGGACAGATCACCAGGAGCAAAACCAGAAGCAGTAGCACCTGTTAAAGGCCCGAATCAAAGTAATGTAAGTGACGTTGGAAAGGAGGAAATGGATTTGAGCAATAATTTAAAAGGAAAAATAATAATGTGTACATAGGAAATGGAGAAAGAGAAGAGTGAAAATAATTTCCTATTTTACCTTCTCTTCTTTCAATGTTGGAAGACTCAAATGGTGTGACTGGTAGCACTAGGACTGGGGGAACAAGGCTGGCCAGCTGGAGGATTATGCAGATAAATCAATATATTGAGGATAGTGGGAATGCAGTTTCTCAGTGTTAGAGACAGAAGTTACAAATATGAAAAGGAAAAACTGTGGTATTGGATTGGAATTGGAGGGCCTGGAATCAATGCAACCCCAGTTGCAACGAGCATCCCAGCACCAGATCTCAGTCTCTAAATACCATTTTCCGCTAAAAGGAACCAGGGCTTCTTAGAGAAATGTCTAATTCCAGGGCTGGAGAAGAGAAAGATGAGCCTGGAACTTTGTTGTGCCAAGAAGTAAGGAAGCACTCAGAGAATTATGAAGACATGTCCAAAGGACACAGGAGCCAGCTCCCATTCACCAAATCTGAGATGATTTGAGCATTAAAATAAATAATGGTTGTAACTGATTATAGTCCATTGAAAAAAATCAAAATTCATGAATCCATACGTGTATAAATACATGAATAATTAAATACATGAGAGTGAAGAGAAAAGTTTAACTTATAGTAGAATGGCAACTAATAAGTGTAGAAGAAATGATGAAATTAGAAAAGCAATATTTGGCAACTGTCATAGATGTAACTAATTTAAATAGAATCATCATTGGATGCGAAAACTAGTAGGTGAAAATTTGATGAGACTATAGACAGTAGCAAAGTATTTCCCCCAAATATTGATTAATTGCTTATTAATTTATAAATACAAAATACTTACTAATTAACTCTATAACGGAGAAACCTAGCTAACACCATCTTAGTCAAGTGATAAAATATAATGTTATCTGTAACAGGATAAATCCACATTAAGTTACTTCTGATAAACCAAGAAAATACATTACTTCCATGAAATCCCTGCCAAAAATGCATTATCTATCCATTCTAAGTATATACTATATTTTAAAAAAGCATCATCCAAATCTGAGCATGAGAAAATATCAGACAAACCCAAACTGAGGGACATTCTGCATAGTAATTAGACTGTTCTCTTTTTAAAAATGTTGAGGTTGTGAAAACTAAGGAAAGAATGAGAAAATATTTCAGATTGAGGGAGGCTAAAAGAAGACATACTGACTAAATACAATGCATGATCCCGGGTTGGATTCTGGAATTATAAAGAAGATTATTGGGACAATTAGTGAAATCCAAATGGGGTCTATGATTAGATGGCTATGTTACAGCAATGTAATCTTGGTAGTTGCATTCTGGTTATATAAATGCCCTTGTTTAAGGAAATACACACTGAAGTAGTAAAGGCTGATGGGGCACCATATTTGCAACTACTCTCACCTGGTTCAGAAAAAAAAATAAGATGTAAAAATACATAGATAGAATGAGAAGAAATGTAAAATGTTAGCAATTAGGGAATCTAGATGAAGGATGTATGGAAGTTCTTGTACTATTCTTACAAACTTTTCTATAAGTTTGAAATTGTTTCAAAATAAAAATGAAAAATGTATCAATACTCTAGAAAATGCAAACTGATCTGTGCTGATGGAAAGCAGATCACTGGTTGTCTGGGTGGGGAGGGGCCAGAAGGAGGAATTAGGACTACGAGCTGCACAAGGACACTTTGGGAGGTGTTGATTATCCTGACTGAATCAATGGCTCCCTGGTGTAAACGTATATCAAAAATATATTGTAAACATCAAAACATTTATTAATAAGTAAAATAACATGAAAGAATTATTTTTAAAATTTTCTAATATTTGCCAAAGGAATCCAACCCATCTCTTCATCATGTGAATACTTTTTTTGCCTTGCTTTTCCATATTCCTGGAATGCCCTATCTCAGCAATTTCCTCCATCACAGCTACTCCCACCATTCAGGAAGGGAATGGATTTCCATCTCTATCGACTCTTCCTGCACTGAAATCTGCTGTGTCTTTCATTCATTCAAATCTTATTATCACAATGCATACAACGGAAGTCTACAATCTTTCCTATCATTATACTTATAATTGATTTGATTGTTCATTTTTATATTTTTTGCTTATTTTTACATTAGGATTGAATGAAGATGTTTAAGTCCCTGAAGATTAATGTATTATTAAGCAGCATCACACAGCGCCTACCCCAGTATAATCAGGTAGAAGGAAGAACATATGCATGTGGCCGAGAAAGGGGGCTGGAGTCAGGAGGCTGACTATAGCCCCAGTTCTACCACTAACTAGCTTTGCTTCACGTCCTTAGGTTAAGCTTCCCCACATGTCAAAACAAGGGTGGATTAAATGTCATCTTTAAAATGTTCTCAAAAAAAAAAAAAAAAAATGTTCTCAACTTTTAGATTATTTGAGTAGTGACCGCTAGATGGAACCCATGAACCCACGTCCATAGTGCTTGATGCAACAGGCCACTATATAGGAAAAACAAGAGGAATCGTCCCCCTTGGACAACGGTGTTCTTCTGTTTGGCATCTGGGCTGGCAAATCAGTGCTCAGAGGAAGTCAGACCAAAGCACAAGCCATAGACATTTTCTGTTCTCCTCCTTACTAAATTCCAAGGCTCTTTAACATGAAGTATGCAAATCTTGTACGATTTTCTGTGTTATCTGAAGTGAAACATATTCAAAGTTCCACATATTTTTAGCCAAATAAGCTAAAACGAATGTTGTTTTGAGAAAAGGGGGATTCTAGTCACTTATTTCAAAGGCATTCAAGGATATGGAGAGAATTTGAATTTTTTAGAATTTGAAAATAAAATTTCTGAGATTGATCAAAATGGATGAGAAAAAGAAAACAAGCTGTAAGTAGATACAAAACCTATTATTCTGTGTCACTTTTGTATGTTAATAAATTAACTCTGTTAATATTTATTGAACACAGAAACATCAAACACTACAGTATTACTGATTCCTTAATAAGTGTTTACAAGTCACACATATAAGAGACATACCATGTGCTCCCTGAGTAATCCTTTCCTTTTACCACTGAAGTGTCCTGCTGAATATTTCAAAACTTTCTGTAAAGTGACTTCAGCATCTGGGTATTCCCTTCTAGTGCCAACCCTTAGTTGTCACTGGACATCCTCTGCCACTGGGAAGCTCCCTACATTTCTAGAACAAACCTAGATGCTTAAGAATGATTAAGGATGATGATGATGAATGATAATAAGACTCTGATATTAATACAATTCATATATCTCAATCTTGTTCAGAACCATCAAACACATTGAAAAAATAGTATTTGGCAAGAATTTTAATTCCTTTATTCCCCACAACATCTTTGTAGGTAGTCATTTTTAATACCATTTTATAGATGATGAAACAGAATCCTAATAATGCAAGTGGCAAGGCCAGAATTCAAATCCAAGTCTTTTGATTTCAAGTGCAGTTCTTGACAACACACAGTGATGGAGGGTGTGCTCGATTACCTGAGCCCTGACACAGAAGGTCGCGCTCCACACAGGTGAGCTAGCGTGAAGCTAAGGGACAGTCCTCTCCACCCTTGTTGGAGCTGTTCTGATCTTCCCCATCACAATTATTATTCTTTTTCACCCAGCAAAGAAGAATCTTGCAGGGGATTACACAGTAGCACAATCACTTGCAATCGATAGTACAATGCGACATAACCCCCCTAATCGGTAGCAAATGAAGGAAAAATTGTATCAAAGCATTGGCAAATAGCAACAAAATTACTAAAAGGAAACTTCCATTGTCCCCAACCCAAACCAGAGAAAGAAAACTTGTCTGAGGGACTTAGGCTGCATGCAGCTCACCACAGTCCCAAAGACTTGTTTTCTTAAAAAGGGATATTGAAAATAGTGAATTCTCTGAGCTACATGAGGTGGGGGGTTTTAAGCGTTTTTCTTTTTGCCCACAAACCAGAATAGGATGTGGACTGGCTTCAGCTGATCCTCATCAAAGCAGCTGGTTCTGACGGCTTGGTTAGGAAGCTCTCCATTCACTCAAGAAAGCAAGGAAGGGAGGCGTGAATGTGGAAAAGGATACTGAAATTTTCCCCTAAGGCTTCATAAAGTTGACATCTTTCGCCATGACTTCTGCAGTTCAAGAAACAAGTTACAGCCCTGTCACTTTCATATCAAACGAAGGGGATTATCCTTTGAACAGAGAAGTCTCTCACGAGGAAAGTGCAGATCCCTTCCAGGTAGGGAGAAAGCTTGGTCCCTGCTGACATCTGCTGAGCTGCAGGCAGGGGAGCCAGCAGGCTGTCCCACTTCATTTCCCTAGGACGTCCCAGCCCCATCCCGTCCTGGGAACAAGAGCCAGGGCCGGGTCTGTGAGCCCAGTCTGCTGGCGGAGCCCTGGCAGGCCCTTTTATTTTGGCAAAGGCTGAACCAAAAGAGAAGTTTCCTTGCACTATTTACTTTTCCTCTTATAATGTCTCCGTCTCAGCACAATCGGTAAGAAGGCATACTGTGCCCTCCCACTTCCCACAGTTTCTAGTCTGGTTGTTTCCAGCTTGTTCAGTGGGAAGAAATTCCTTCTTGACCTCAGCATTCCTTTCTGACAATTACCAATGCCTCAGCAGACCTGGGAAGCTTCATCCTGTCTCTCCGTGTCACCCTGGAGGTCTTTCTTACCCACAATAAGACTGAAAGATTTTTGTTGTTTTTTTTTTTTTTTGAAGGCTATAATAAGCTACCTTGTCTCTATGAGATTCTGTAACAGTGAATTGCACGAATTAATTATCTCATCTATTTAAAAGTTTTTAAAAGTTTCTTCTTCATCATTTAAAGCATGTTGCCTTGGCAGGGGCCTCAAGAGGACTGACACAGGTCACCAGGCTGAGTTTAATTAAAGGATTGTCGTGTCAACAGCAGAGAATAACAGTCCCACTTCTCTAACTCAGCAGGAGACTCTGATTAAAGTGAGAAATAGTCATTATCCCAGGGAGCATGTTCTCCTCCTGTCTCCTCTCCCAGACCTTCTGCAGGTGTCCCTCCCCCCACACCAAGGAAGAAGGGGGTGCAGGAAGGAAATGCCATACTTACCTAGGACCGTGGCCGGGCCGCACAGGGGAGAGCAGACTTGCTCGTGGGAAGGGAAAGTCGGCTTCTGTCTGGAGCTTGAAAACCAATTACATGACGTGTGAATGGTTTCACTAAAAAGCAGTGAAATTTTAAAAAGTTAACAAGGCAGTTTTTTCCCCCAATTCCTAGAAAATATTTCTATTTATTATACTAAGTTAATTACAAAGTTTTACTTATTTAATTTCTGTTAAATTATTTTGTGAATAGGAAACATGGTACGAGGGTATATAGTGAAAAGTAATCTTCCTCCCCCCTCAGGGCCCTGGCCGCCCATCTCCAGTTTTCTTGCATAGTCTTGCCAAGACATTTTACCCAGTTATAGGCGTAAGTGTCTATGTGTTTATGTATGTGTGTGTATGTGTATGCATTTATTGTTTATCTGAAATTCAAATTTAACCATGTGTCCTGTGTTTAATCTGGCAACCCTATGCTGACTTTAACCCTATACTCGGCTCTGTCTGTGCCACACTGAGAGTATAAATCACCACTGAGGCACAGGAGAGAGCAGCCTAGCATGTTTGGAACGTCTGGGCCACATGTAGACACATGTGTGTATATAGGTATGTATGCACACATATCTGTAATGATTTATGTGTATATAGTTCAATATGAGTTCATGCTGACGTCTCTGACTTTCATCCGGTACCATAGGTGCCTTCTAGCCTTCCCTCTTTGCTTATCTATAACTTCCCCCTCTGACAAGGAAAACCCTGGCCCCCACTATCCGTTTACTTATTTGCCCATTATTACTGATGGTACATGTAAAACTGTTTCAGTATTATTAACCCTGATCGGACACGGTGGCTCATGCCTGTAATCCTAGCACTCTGGGGGGCGGAGGTGGGAGGCTCTCCTGAGCTCAGGAGTTCGAGACCAGCCTGAGTAATAGTGAGATCCCATTTCTACAAAAAATAATTAGCCATGGATGGTGGCACATGCCCATAGTCCCCGCTACTTGGAAGGCTGAGGCAGGAAGATCACTTGAGCCCAAGAGCTTGAGGTTGTAGTGAGCTACAGTGATGCCACCGCACTTTAGAATTGGTAACTCATACTCCCATGAGAAAAATTTGCCAACTGGGTGCAGTGTTTCTGTACAGTTCCTTTTGTCTTTAGCCTCATAATTGCAAGTAAAAACAGTGTTTGCAAAGTTACTTTGGCGCGTCCCTTTTCTCCATGCCCTTCAGTAATGTGACGACATACAGTTAGATTCATTCATCAAAGTCTGCATTCCATCCTTGGATCTCCTAGCATCCTGGTTGATATATTTTTTTATTGTATACATTACAATTCCCTCTTTGTGATGGATGGTTTTATGGGTCTTGACACATGCAGAGCCATTTATCCACCATCTATCTTAGCGTCACACAGCACAGTTCCATCACCCAAAAAATTCCGATTCTAGTGCCTATTCTAGTTCCTTTCTCCTGCATCCTGGTTAGTAGGGATGAGGGAGCAGGATTCTGATTTACAGTTTAGTTTGCTGTAATAACTTGATCCTTTAGAAAACTCTCAGTCATAATATAGCTTTGGGGAGGCGGGTGAGGAGCCCCTGGTATCATGATGGTCTTTGGCACATGCTGGCTGGCATCAGCTTCTCCCTGGGGGAGTGACACTTATTCACCTGGTCCCTGGCCCCCTACAAAGATCTGCTGAGATCTGTGGCTGGTGAACTTTTGGTCTGTTCTTTTGGCTTGGTTGGTGCTACCTGTAACCAATCCATGCTCCATGGGCATATAGGGCAGTTCAAGGATGTCCCTCTGTCTGATCGCGCTGGCTCAACAAGCTTGCATTCGTGTGGCCATACCTCCATTTAGCACAGGCAGCTTAGAACCCAGCACCCTCAAACGGGAGTAAGTCAGGGTGGTGAGGTGAAAGTGTGCAAGCGGTTGGTGATGGGAGGCTAGAGTCCCCCCACCCTTCTGCTACCATTCTAAGCTCTCACATCTCCCCCTCTGCCAGCCAAAGCCAGGAGGGAGGAAATCAGAACCACAACCCCTACTCTCACGCACCTCACTCCCTTCCTCCTATTAGTCTTATCACAATTCGAACAGGTGAGAGAAGAACTGGCTTCCTCCCTTCCCTTTCCTGCCTCGACCATGTCCTTACGCAAACTTGATGGTCTATTCTGGAGTTGACAACTATGGCTCTTGGGCCTCTCCTGTTTTCGGACAAGCTGAGAATGCAAAAACCATTTTAAATGGTTGGAGAAAAATAAAAATAAGAAGAATATGTTGTGATGCATGAAAATTATAGGAGACTCAAATTTCAGTGTCTAGAAACTTTTGTTAGAACACAACTGTGCTCAGCCATTTACTTATTATCTATGGTTGCTTTTGAGCTAACACCACAGACTTGAGCAGTTGTGACAGAGCCTGTATGTGGCACTCTCAGGATTTCACACTGCTGCTCAGTGTACTATAAATCTCAGTGACACAGTTACAACTAGACAGTATTTCTAGTACCTCACATTTTGCCAAACCATGACATTTTGTTTTACTTTAAATACCAGTGCATACCCATTATGTCAAAACAAGAAGAGAAAAGTGAATTTCGAATGTCACACTTTTAAAGCATATGGAGTGAGAATTATTTTGTTAGTGCGTTAAATGGCAAAGCGTTGTGTTTATTATGACATTATAGCTGTGCTAAAAGAATATACTACACATCAACAATCATCAGGCTAAGCATTCATTGCGATATGTCCAACTCAGGAAAGCAATGGTCAGAAAAACATTAGAATATTTAAAATGAAAATATCTCATCCCAGCACAATTCTTTTACCAAAACAAAACATAAAAATGAGATGCAATCAAAATAGGTTTCTGAGTGACCCATTTGTCAACAAAGCGAGGAAAATCATTCTCTGATGATGAGTTAATTAAATCGTGTTTGTTTACAGCAGCTGAAGAAATGTGTCCAAAGAAAACAAACTTCTTTAAGACCATTAGTCTTTCAGTGACAGTAGTTCCTAGTAGAGTTGAAGACATTGGAAGCAATGTCAGTAGTCAATTAAAGGACAAGACAAATAATTTGAGTGGTTTTCCTGGGCTCCTGATGAGCCACAGATGTCACTGATACTACTCCTTTGTTTATCTCAGAAATCAGTGCGAGTTGAAGTGATTGAAAAATTAATTTCCACAAATAGTCTGTGTGGAAGAACTCACACAAAACGTTCCACAGTCCTGTGCTTCTTAAGCTTCAATGTGCACACAGACCACCTGGGAAGCTTGTGACGATGCAGATTTGTATTCAGTAGGCCTGGGATTCCCAGAATGTGGAAAGTGCTCTGCTGGTGGAGCACGTTTTGACTAGCAAAGCTGCAGGATACTTAGAAGTTGGCTATTTTTGCAACTTAAAGCTGTCACCTGCAGGTAAGGCTAAGAAATACATTAAAAAGTGTTAAAAAATAATTCTACTACTTCATGCATAAAAGATATAGAGGTAAATAATACAAAGTATCTCAGTCAGATGTTAAAATGTTAGTGAGTTAGTACATAACACATCTTTTTCCTGTCTGAATTCAAAACCAATGAAGCTATAAGACATATGGAGATCAATATGTCACATTTAATACTGATAAAGCTATTTAGAGAAAGTGCCTTAAATCTGGGCCAAGTGGGCTTGCTAGTGCTCCTCTGAATTGAATGATATAAAAATTAACTTTCTAAAATAACGAGTCAGACTCAGGGACAGAGCCTGGACCGCAGGCCCGCTGCATGGCCAAGAGCTAGTGAGAACACGCAGTCTCTGCACACGGCACATCCCCACAAGAGAGGGCGACAGGCTGAGCCCACACACCCGGCCCCTGGAAGGAGCCACTGAGGAGTCAGAGAGAAGTGAGGAGTCAGAGAAGAGTTATTTTAGAAAAATCCCTCCACGTGGAACGAGGAAAGCCTGCAGCCCACTCAATCCTTGCATGACTTCAGAAGACCTTCGGGGTAGATTAAGAGGGACAGCACTTGTTTGCTGTCACCAGATGACTCCCTCATCCAGTTATACTCTCAGCCTAAGGTTTTCTAACACATCTCCCGCAAAGAGATTTACTTCTAAAAAAATTCAAAATAGAGCAGGGTTGTGTGTCCACATCGGAGCTGCCACAGGGCTAGGAAACAGTAATGCAGCCTTGTTAGCTCCTAGAGACCAAGATTCATCTGATTGTAAATACCCAAATGTAAGAAGGGATTCCAAATGCTGGTGAGTCAAAAAAGAAAAGAAAACTGACCAATGTCTTGCAATCAGGGCCCCACCTAGAAATTGGGAGGTGATCCTCCACCTGTGCAGGCATTGTTGCTCTGCACCTGTGAGTACTGCCTGCTTGCCAGGAGTTTGTTCTTGCTCTTGACTTTGGCAATGCAGCTGAAGGGCTCCTGCACACTCCACCTTAGTGGCCAGACTGTGAGCTCCTTTCACATCTCCCAGTGCCTCATTTGACGGTGTTCTCCACGGTCTCTTTCCCTGGAGAGAACCACGTACCTCCTCGTCAAACTCCCACCTGTGATGTTCCTCTCACCCACATCCCAGGGACAATGTGACTCACATCATCCTAGCAGGTTTCCCAACTCTCCCTCGAGCAGACTCCCCTCTTTCCCTGAGGAGGCAGTCCACTGACTCCAAGTCACAAAACCAATCTGAAGTTCAGCTCTCTTTTCTGTATAACAAGGAAGTGACGGTAACTGGCTCTTATATGTTCCTTCCAACTCTGAAATTCTATGATTCAGTGATTGTGGGTTTACTGGATACCTAAGAAAAAGTAGAGCTGGTGTTTTACTGGTCTTGGCAATTTTTGTAAATGTTTTTAATCGCTGACAGATCACTTAATCAAAATTAAAACATTACACAATGTCCCATACTCAAAATCAGTAAAAAAAAAAAAAAAAAAAAAAATTCAATTCTTTCTAAAACTGTGAAAATTTTGTGGATGCTTATATTATGTGGAGCTACAAATGCCTTTATTAAATGAGGCAGCATTCAAACCTATTTAAATTGGAGCTCCAATGTGGTAGTATATAAAAAAGAGCTTGAAGCAAGTGAGCTATAATCATGTCTTTGTTGATCTGTAGCCTGAATAGCCAGTTCTGTTCTAAAAGCATGCAGCTGGGGGTTTTGTTGGAGGAGGACAAAGATGCTTAATCACAACCATTAATATGTGTTTACCAATGTAATTTATCTCTACTCATTCTTCAATTACTATCTCTTATTTAAATATGGATATTTTGTTTCCAAGGGTATGATTTTCATAAAACACTGGAGGACACTTTCTTAGAGTTTAACTAGAATTTTAAGTACTAACCTTATGCTTGATGTTTTTTGCAATCCTATAAGAGTTTGTTGGATTGCATGCCAATTTCCCTTCCTGATTGATTGATTGATTGATTTTGGTGGAATCCAGCCAGAGGTTCAGCTAGAGAGGTTAAGTTGATGCAGCTAAATATATGGATTCAGAAAGAGGAAGTTGAAGTCTTATTGCCTGATGACATCTCTTAGAAAAGTGAGAGCCATGGTTACTTGCCAAGATCGTCAGAGCTGTGAGAAATCTAAAAGATTATCTATGATTCCCATATTTTACAGATGAGAAAACTGTGGCCCAGAGAGTTTGAGTGACTTGCTTTACATTTCTCTGAGAACATCATACAGATAACAGGACCAGAGAATTCAAGGTGTTTTTTAAGAAAAATAGTAGTTGAATATAGCAGAGGTAAAAATAACATGTTTCCATAAGGTAAGTAAGAAGAACAAAGATGAGCTGGATAATTGAATCTTATAGAAAGACCTGGAAGGAATTGTAAAAGTCAACTAATTCAAATATTCTTTACAAGTGAAGAAACAAGATCAGAGAGATTAAGAACTTTATCCAGGGTCACACAGATGGTCAATGTCAGAGAGAGGACTTAGAATCCAGGAGTTTTCACTCAAATCGCCTCACTTTTTCCATCTCTCACTCTAAGATCATCTCAAATAGCCTGCTCCTTATTTTCAAAGAGTAGAAATGAGCATCTGTAGAATCACAGAAGGCATTAGAACATAAAGCAGATAAGAGATTAATTTCCTGTCTGACAGTGATTTCCTGCAAAAAAAAAAACTAAGATTATTTAGGTTCAATTAAAATTACTATGCTTCTTCTATGAAAAAATATATTAAGATAGGAGATAAAGTTGGTACCATATGAATAAAATGATTCCTGCCCTCCAGCTGCTCATTCTTTTGGGGTAAGACACATACAAACATCTTTTACTCCACTGACTGATAATTGTGAAAAGTGCCAAATAAGATGTATAAAATGGATTAAGAATTTAAGGACTAGAGAATAAAAATATGTTTATCAGATATTAGATCCTTGTTAAAAATCTATATTCTTGACTTAATAAAGACTTTACCACTTGGAAATGATGAAAAGGATTGAAAAGGATTCTAATTAAGGATAAGTCTCTCTTACGGAATACTGGTAAATAGATTAGCTTAATTATGACAAAATGTATTTACTTCTACCCATTAATACTGGTACAATGAAATTTTTGGTTAGTGCCTTTACCCAGCTTTTAAATTGTACAACATATCCATATATAGAGATCACTTTAATGGCTTTTCTTGGGAATGATTTTACCTTCCTGATGAAATCTTTTTTATGTCTTGCTTCACCTAATATGGAATCTTTATGCAATCATTAGGCTAATCATCATCTCATCTAAGGGGAGCAGCAAGCCCTGAATAAGTTGAGAACGGAGGAACATGGTCTCAAAATTGAGAAATCCAACAAAGTTAATATATCCATTAAACTGCATATTCGTGCATTCGCTCAACCAACAAATATTCATTGAGAAAATATTAGAGACTAAATATTCTCTAGAAATTGAAAATATAATAATAAAGCTTAAAATCTCCTAAGAAAGAATTACAAAGACACCAAAATAATACACTGCTGTGTGGTATAAGAAATACGGTCAAGGAATGTGAAACTTGATTGGCAGTCAGGGAATGCCTCTTTAAAGGAGAGGACTAAAGACTTAAATCTTGAGTTATAGTCTTTATCTTGAGTGTGACTTCCAAGCCTCACTGGTTTGTTTTCACTGAACAAATATTTACTTAGTAACTATAGACACTATTTGGGCCATTAAGAAAAGTAAACACTAGCTTGCATGTTTTGGTTTTAATTATGAAGCATGTCTCAGAATGTAAACCTATTTTCTTCACTCACTATTCATTGCTGTACTTGACAAACTTTGAACAGATAAGACTCATTGAAAACTAGTAATTAATGAGTATATAAACACTTAAGAGTGCTATTAAAGTGTTTAAAAATCCTTAAGAGCCTTTACAAAGTTTACATTGTTTTCATATGAAAAGCAGAGAAAAGTTTCAGACCAGCTTCTACAGAAACAATTGCAAATGGATGAGACTGAATTACTGAGGTTTTACTTTAAATGGAAAGACATTAATAGCATTTGATATCCTGTTTTTGTTCATATTTGTTCTTGTAGGCTCCACATCAACCAAAATATGTTGTTTAGTTAGTTGATTTTTATGTTTGGTCATAAATACTCCCTCTAACCTTTGATTACTTAAATAACAGGGGTTTATTTCTTCCTCAAATTAGGGATAAAAAGGGGTGAAAATTATCCCAGGTAAAAGGGCCCTAAGAAAAACACCAAAATATTGATAATCATTATCTTTGAATTGTGAGATTGTGGGTGACTTTACTCTTTTGTATATAATTTTTATGTTTCCCCAAGTGCTCTACAGTTAGCATGCCTTGCTTCTTTAAGAAAAAAATTGAAATAAAATTATAAAATACTTTAATACATCCTTCTAGCAGATTTAGCCTAAAATATTCATTTCAAGACCATTAATAGTTAAGGAACAAGCCCTTTTGTAAGCAGTTCAATGTGGACCATATTTAATTTCAATCTCCGTATTATATATATTGGCTTCACACACCCCCTGAATCAGACTGAGAACCTGAAGATCAGAAACGTGATAGGAGACTGAATAGCAAGAGTGAGCAGAGACCAGTGAGGTAGAGAGGGTTGTGGAAACCTAGTAATTGGTCTAGAAACCAATGAGCTGGCGGGCAGTGGGAAGAGAAGTAGAAGGGACAGGTGCAGAGAGAAGCTGAGTCACCAGCATGGCAGAGACTCACGCAGAGGGCAGCAGAAAGCCACTCTTCAGAGACAAGATAACGAAATTGATAGAGCTGCTTCTTATCAGAATAGCTCTTTAGTGCTCAGGGAGGCCTGTGTGTCCTATTTGTGATTGATGAGATTATTTTATTCTGTCTGTTTTTCTTATAACATGAGCCATCAACTGAGGCAATCTGAAGATGTATCTGTTCCTTGCAACAGAAAAGAAGCTAGCTGGCATAAACAAACATACAGGTTGTATTCAATAAAATTAAAACAAACAACAGCAAAACACTGTAATAAATAGCCTAGAAGGTAAATTTTTTTCAGTGTTTTAAATTATTTCTTTAGGATTGCATTCTGGAATAAAAATGGACAGGCCAAAGAGGTAAGAACTTTTTTCATAAATTGCTTTGGTTAATAGTGCATTTTATTATTTTTGTATGATTTTCATATCATTTCATTTCTTATTTTGTGAATTTTCTGATTCTGTTCTGTGTCTGTGTGGCAGACACTGTATTTTGGCCAACCCAACCTCCAGTTGCAATGTGTTTCTCCCTTACTTGACTACACTCTAGAGAGAGTAAAAGCTAAATTTTGATGTTCCACCCTTCCTTGTTGATATGAGAAATAAATCTTCTGGTGCATTCTTCTCCAATTTCTGTTTTCTTCCTGCTTGAACTGCCAGGAGATACAGCAGTCATTTGAAACCAAAAAGATAAAAGCTACACACTAAGAATGATTGAGCCAAAAGGTTTACAGAGCCTGGGACATCAGTGATGTTTAGAGTCAATTTATAAGCCTTTGGTTGATTCCCATGGGACTTCTCGCTAACCAAGGGAAACAGTTCCTTTTATCTGTTAAGCCGCTCTGGTATGTTTTGCTGTTTCTTTTAGCTAAATACGTTTTTTACTATTATACCCATTTTTTCTTATGGCGGTCTATGCATATTCACTCCTATGTTTACTCCTATGAGTTTTATAGTTTTCATTCTTATAATTATGTCTACAGCCCATTTTGTAGTTAATTTTTGTATATAGTGTGAAGTTAAAGTCTAACTTCACTCTTTTGCGGGTGCATATCCAGAACATTTGTTGAAAAGACGTTTATTTATTTATTTATTTTCTTTTTGAGGCAAGAGTCTCACTCTGTCGCCCTGCCCTGGGTAGAGTGCCATGGCATCAGCATAGCACAGTGCAACCTCAAACTCCTGGGCTCAAGCGATTGATCCTTCTGCTTCAGCCAACCGTGTAGCTGGGACTACAGGCACACTCCACGACACCCAGCTAATTTTTCTATTTTTAGTACAGACAGGATCTTGCTGTTGCTCAGGCTAGCCTGGAACTCGTGAGCTCACGCAATCCTCCCTCCTCAGCCTTCCAGAGTGCTAAGATTACAGGCGTGAGCCACTGTGCTCGACCAAAAAGACTATTCTTTCTCTATTGAATTGTTGGACACTCTTGTCAAAAATCAATTGACCAAAAATGTAAGAGTTTAATTCTAGATTCTCAATTCTGATCTATATGTCTCTCCTTAATACTAGTAACATACTATCTTGATTACTGTTGCCCTATAGTAAGTTTTGAAATTGGTACGTGTGAGTCCTAGATTCATTCCCCGTTTTCAAGATTGTTTTAGTTATTCTGGGTCTCTTGCAATTCCATATGCATTTTAGGATCAGCTTGCCAATTTCTGCAAAAAAGGCTGCTGATATTTTAATAGAGACTATTTTGAAATTGTAAATCAATTTGTGGAGTATTGCCATCTTAACAATATTAAGTCTTCCAATCCATGAGCACAAGAAGTCTTTGCATTTATTTAGATTGTCTTAAATTTCTTTCAATGATGTCTTGTAGTTTTCAGTGTACAAAACTTACACTTCCTTTGTTAAATTTATTCCTAAATATATTATTCTACTTGATACATACTACTCGATGAATGTAATTATTCTCTTAGTCTTATTTTTGGATTGTTCATTGATGGTGTATAGAAATAGACTTTTATATATTTATCTTGTATCTGAAACTTTGCTGAATTCATTTGCTAATTTGTGTATGTGTGGCAGGGTTGGGGAAATTCCTTAAGATTTTCTATATATTATATAATATCATGTCACCTGTGAATACAGACATTTTTACGTCTTCCTTCCCAATCTGTTTTTTTTATTTCTTTTTCTTGCCTAATTGCCCTAGCTAGAACCTCCAATACAATATTGAACAGCAGTGGCAAGAACAGACACCCTTGCCTTGTTCCTGATCTTAAGAATTCTTTCAGTGTTTCACCATTAAGTGTGATGTTAGCTGTGAGTTTTTTGTAGATGTCATTTATCAGATTATAGATGTTCCCTTCTATTCTTAGTTTACTGAGTAGTTTATATTATGAAATGGATTTGGTTAAATGCTTTTTCTGCATCTATTGAGATGATCATGTTTTTTTGTCCTTTATTCTATTAAGGTGGTATATTACATTAATTGATGTTCGTATGTTTGTTGAACCAACCTTGCATTGCTCAGATAAATACCACTTAGTCAATGTATAATTCTCCTTATATGTTGCTGGATTCAGTTTGCTGGCATTTTGTTGAGAATATTTACAGCTATAGTCATAAGGGATATTCGATGGTAGTTTACTTGCAGTGTTTTTTTGTCTGGTTGTGAAACCAAGATAATACTGCCTTCATAGAATGATTTACAAAGTATTCCTTTCTCTTCTGTTTTTTTGTTTGTTTGTTTGTTTGTTTGTTTGGAAGACTTTGTAAAGAAATGATGTCATTTTTTAAACATTTGGTAGATTTCTCCAGTAAAACTATCTGGGCCTGGGCTTTTCTTAATGGGATTTTTTTTATTATTAATTCAATTTCTTCGCTTATTATAGGTCCATTCAAATAATCTATTTCTTTCCAAGTTAGTTTCAGGAGACCGTGTTTTTCTAGAAATTTTTGTATTTTATCTAGGTTACCTAATGTGTTGGCATATAATTATTCATAGTATTCCCTTATAATTCTTTTTATTTCTATAGGTCAGTAATGATGTCCCCTCTTTCATTCCTGATTTTAGTAATTTGAGTCTTCTATCTTTTTTCTTTGTCAGCCCAGCTAAGGTTTGTCAAATCTGTTAATTTTTTTTCCAAAGAACCATCTTTTCGTTTTGCAGTTTTCCCTGTTTTTCTGTTCTCTACTTCATTTATTTATCTTATAATATTTATTGTCTCCTTCTTGGTTCTGGATTTGAGTTTAATTTTCTCCTCTCTTTCTAGTATCTTAGGGGAGATGATTATGTTATTGTTTTGAGATCTTTGTTCTTTTTTAACAGCTCTAAATTTCCCTCTAAGCATTGCTTTGCTGTATTTTGTAAATGTTGATATGTTGCATTTTTGTTTTCATTCATCTCAAAGTATTTTCTGGTTTTCCTTGAGATTTTTTTGACTCACTGATAATTTAGGAATATGTTGTTTTAGTTCCACATCTTTGTGAATTTTCCAAATTTCCTTTTACTATTGATATCTAATTTCATTCCATTGTGGTCAGAGAATATACTTTGGAGGATTTTAATCCTTCTAATGTATTTAGGCTTGTTTTATGGCCTAACATATGGTCTATGCTAGGGAATGCTCCAGATGTGCTTGAGAAGAATGTGTATTATGTGGTTGAGTAAAGTGTTCTGTAGACATCTGTTAGGTCTAGTTTTTGTATAGTGTTGTCCAAGTCTTCTATTCCATTGTTAATGTTCTGTCTAGTTGTCCTATCCATTATTGAAATGGGAGCATTAAAGTCTTTGTTATTGTTGAATTTTCTATATCTTTCCTCAATTCTGTCAATTTATGCTTCATATACTTTGGACATCTGTTGTTAGGTGCATATATGCTAATAATTGTTATAACTTTCGAATGGATTAACCTTTTTATCATTATAAAATGTCCTCATTTATCTTTAGTAATCATTTTTATCTTAAAATCTATTTCACCTCATATATCTATAATCACTTCAACTCTCTGTTGGTCACTGTTTGCATGGTGTATTTTTTCTATCCTTTTATTTCAACCGATTTGTTTCTTTGGATCTAAAGTGTGTCTCTTATAAACAGTATATAGTTTGATCCTGTTTTTTAAGTCCATTCTGCAATTTCTGCCTTTTAATTGGAGTGTTAATCTATTCACATTTAATATAGTTACACATAAGGTAGAATTTCTGTGTCATTTTGCTATTTGTTTTCTATATGCCTTATGTTGTTTTTGTTCCTCTATTCCTCCATCATTGCCTTCTTTTGTATTATGTAGATATTTTCTAGTGTACCATTTTAATTTTCTTGTATTTTTAATATATATTTTAAAGTTACTAGTTGTTTTCTTTGGGATTAATATAAACATTTTAACTTATAAAATTATAGTTTAGATTAATACCAACTTAATTTCAGCTCTATACAAAAATGTTGCTTCTATATAGTTCTGTTTCATTTCCCTTCTTAGTATTGTTATTGTCATACAAATTATGTCTTTATACATCGTGTGCCCATCAGCACAGATTTATGATTATTGCTTTATACAGTTGTTTTTTAAAACAGATAGAAGAAAAAACGAGTTAAAACAAAAATACCTATATACTGTCTTTTATATTAACCTAAATAGTTGCCTTTTCTAGTAAGTTTACATAGTTTGACAGGTACCCCAAAGATGAAACTAGCTACAGCTTTCCACTTACTTCTCCAAGTTTCTACCTTCACTTAGTTTGGAATCTTTACTTTTCTTATTTTTGTATGATTCATTGATGAATTTTAAAATATATATTGTGTGAATGTGTGCATATGTTTGTGCATGTGTTGTGTGTGTGTGTGTGTGTGTGTGTGTGTGTGTGTGTGTATTTATCCAACATTTGTAGTTATGTTTGGTTGGAAGGCCAGTTAAGGAAGCTAATTTCTACATATTTCCAGAAAGCAAAGTGAAACTTTTATTCCTTTAATTATGCATGATTCAGAACTATCAGAAAACAGAGATACAAGGATCATCAAGAAGTGCTTCTCCAATTCCTTTTATTCTCTACTCCAAGAAAATATTCAGTAATACTGAATATTTTTCAATATTACTGATTTTAATCCTCTGTGGGGGGATAAATGTTTTCAAGCATCTAAGCAGTTCTGAATACCTAGTTGCTTGGTTTGGGTGGCAGGTAACGAGGTATTTGCATGTAACCCTTACTTAAACTCAGTGGACATAATAGTTTCAAAAGTAGCAAGGATTCTAACCCCTTTGACCCTTTCTGTGATATCCAGTAGAGCAAAAATGATTGCCAGTGATAATATTCACTCATAATTCTATTATTTCATTTAAACTAGATTCAATGATCAGATTCCTCTCTATTCCATAAAAGCAACATTAAGATAGAAAATAAAGATATCTTCTGAACTGCGAGAGATTGCTTATACAGTATTACCTGTCCATTGTAGGAATATCTTTATCTTTCTGGGAAAGATGTGCAGAAATCTTGATGAAACTGAAATTGGAATGTGTAAATACAATTTAGCTATAGTTTGTTGATTTTATGCTCCCCTCCCCAAGAGAAGAGAATGTATGATAAGTGATAGGGGACTTTTTTGGTCCCCCAAAGGGGAAATTGACCAAGAGTGTCTCAGAAGAGGTGAACAAAGTAGACATTAAGGCAGACACTGTCTTCCTATTGCTCTGTGCCTTACAAAATCTCTACTGTTTTGTTAAGTATAGCCTTTCATCTTATGACAGTGGTAAGATCTCGGAATCAATCTTTGGGATAGAATTAGATAAAAGAATACCTTTGATGTGCTTTGATTTTATGTCAATAAATGTCAAACATTTCCACCATAATCTATTCTCTAGCACAGGACAGACATTGTTAAGATATCATGCCATTCTGTACCATTAAGTCCTGCTTCCATATTAGTATCCTTGATGTTACAGAACTCAAAAAGTCACTACCAATTGATTAGAGTTGGAGAATAAAGTGGAACCTATTTATTAATACTATACTTGTTGTAAGAGCCATTCAGGTCTACCTAGATTAAGTAAGGTTGTTCTTCTCAGGACCCAGACTAGCTTACCACAGTTTTGAACTAGTGTTAGAAACTGAAATCACAGCCACTTAAAAACTGTTACTTCCTTTTGTTTCGCTCTCAAGTACATTTTCTTAGGCTGAAAGTAAAAGGTCCAAGACAAGATTTGGGTGTGAGTGGGTCATTTGAAAAAAATACAATCCTAATTTTCCCTATATTCTACTATAGAGAAAAAGTAAGTAAACAAAAGGAAAGAAGACAAAAAGCAGAGTAAATAGCAAAGGAATAATTAATAAACAAACAAGAAAATAATTAATGTATGCATTAATGAAATCTCTGGCTTGTTCTTTTAAAAGACTAAGAAACTAGATAAAGTTGTGGCAAGCTTAATCATAAAATTTTTAACAAAATACAAAACACATGAATGAGAAAAGAGGTCTAACGAAGGACATGGAGACTTTAAAATTATAAATGAATTTTATATATTAATATAATAATTTGAAATGTGACTGATGTGAACCAATTTTGACAATATCAATGACTAAAATCAACTTATGATGAGCAAAATAAATCTACAACTTTTTTTTAATTAATGGTCATCAATATTCTACACCCAAACAAATTCAAGACCAGTTTTATCCACTAGTACTATCAAACATTAGGTATGCAAAGATAGTTCAACACTGGAAAATATTCAAATATAATTGACCACTTTCATAAATCAAAGGAGAAAATGTACATAATTTTTGTTATAGTTATGAAACTTCATTTCATAAAATTTGGTATACATTCTATAGGCACTTTTCCCCAGCTTTCTATTTTTAAGTTTTTCAAATCTAGAGAAAAACTGAAGAAATAGTAGAATGCATACTCACATATTCTTCACATAAATTCATAAACTGTTATAATATTTCACCATATTTGCTTTCTCTATGTGGGTGTTGTAGATAAGTGAATGGATATAAATCAAGATACACAAATATGCACTTTCTATTTGCTGAATCATTTGGAATTAAGTTTCAGACATAGTGACACTTTACTTACCTCCAAATATTTTAGTATGCATATCCGAAGAACAAAGATGTCTCCAACAGAACCAGATACTATTGCCACACCTAAGAAAAATTAACAATAATTCCACAAAATTAATAACCAGTTCATATTCAAATGTAAGTGTTTTTTATTAAGCCCTTTCAACAAAAAATAAAAGTCTGTATTTCTCATCTTTTTCAGCAATTGCTACTTCAAACCAATAGGCAACATTATAAACATGGGTTAAGGATTAATAATAAACAATCCATTCATAAATACTGAAAGAACTATAGATGAATATGTACCCCACAACCCATAAATCCTTGGGTTGGGGAAGGGTTTTCTAACTATAGCAACAAAGCTAGAAAAAAAAAAATACCGAAGTATTTATCTATTACACAATTGTATACTATTGTGCAAGTAAAAATATTTATGTGGCTGAAAATGCTATGAACAATGATAAAAGGCAAATGGCCACCCTGGATCAATATTAATCATGGCCAGGGAAACTGAGTCACACAATACAAACATGACCTATGGTGACCTACTGCCTGGGTAGAAGGGGCAAGGGCCCAGAAAAGAGAGAATCTGGAAGCCCAGCAGCTGTTCCAAGAATTGTCTACTGCAAACTCCACAGTAATTGTAGAGAGTAAACATTTATATCAGATGTTGGCAATATCTTAAATATCATTCTTAATTTTAATATTAATTTAATTTTAATATGTAAGTTTTCATATTTTCTCTAATTTTTTAGTCTTTTTATGAGAAACTGAAAAAATGGAGTTTTGGCATCTGGCTGTAGCTCATTCTTTAAAATTGAAAGGCATAAAAATTGTATTATATTATTTTTATCAAAGTTATATGCATAAGCACATATAATCAAATACATTATTACTATTATTGTTTTGAACAAATGATCATTTATTAGCTTGACTAAGAAAAATAAAAGTTTTCATTTTGCCTTCATTTATTCATTCTCTGATGCTTTTCCTGTGTTTTATGTAGAGCCATGTTTCTGACCTGGATCACTCTCCTTCTCTCTGGAGAACTTTGTTTAACATTGCTTTCAAGGCAGGTCTACTGGTAATAAATTCTCTCACTTTTTATTTGTCTAAGAGAGTCTTTATTTCTCCTTCACTTTTGAAGAATAATTTTGCAGGGTACAGAATTTTCAGTTAGTAGTTTTTTTTCTCTCAACACTTTAAATATTAGACTTTACTCTCTTCTTGCTCATATGGTTTCTGTAATAAAGTCATAGTAATTCTTATCTTTGCTTCTCTATAGGTAAGGTGTTTCTTTCCTCTGGCTTCTTTCAGGATTTTTTCTTTCTCTTCAATTTTCTAAAGTTTGAAAATCACGTGCCTACATGTAGATTTTTGACATTTATCCTGTGTGGTGCTCTCCGAGCTCCCTGAATCTGCAATTTGGTATCTGACAATTACTTGGGAAAATTCTCACCCATTATTGCTTCAAATATTTCTTCTGTTCTTTTCTCTCTTCTCCTTCTGGTATTCCATTATGCATATGTTACACCTGTTATAGTTGTCCCATGGTTCTTGGATATTCCGTTCTGTTTTTTCAGTCTTTTTTTCTATGCTTTTCAGTTGTGGAAGTTTCTGGTTTGTTTGGGGTTTTTTGTTTTTTGTTTTTGTTTTGTTTTTTTTTTTTTTTAGTTCATCTTGGCTTCAGTTTAGGAAGTTTCTATTGTTATATCAAGCACAGATATTCTTTCCTCAACCATGTCCAATGTACTAGTGAGCTCAGAGAGGGCATGCTTCATTTCTGTTACAGTGTTTTTGGTCTCTAGCATGTCTTTTTGATTATTTCTTAGCATTTCCATCTCTGCTTACATTATCCATCTGTTATGTTCATCAAAATTATGCGTGTACACAGGTACCTGGTGACACCAATTTTTGTGCCATAATCTCCCTTTGACATAGTGTAACTTGGTCCTGAATTTAGGAATTTCTCTACCTTTCATAAGCATAATGTCAGATTCTCCAATTTTCAAGAATCTCCAAGATGTCCTTGCAGAAACAGTGAGAGAATTTGTTCTCATTCTAGCTAAGAAAGCAATGATACTAAATATAACAATAAAACTGAATACAGAATGCCAAGCAATTTAGAGAATTCAATTAAATTAATTTCATACACCATTAAAAATGTGCTGCTGCATCATTTCTGCCTTACCACTCTTTTCATAGATTACATTGAAATCTTACGTTTTATTGTTGGTGCCTAAATACAATTACAAATTCTGATAAAAAGAATCATTGAACAAGGGTCATGCACATTTTTATTTCTGTATGTATTTTTAAATGTATTCGTATTTTAGACTTGCTCTGAAATTTGAAGTAATTTTAAATTGCTCCTATGGACAAAACCCTAAGCCTTCACCACTTTGCTATGATGGAAAAGGCCATAGAGGGCATTGAAAAATTACTTTTATCCCCATTGCCTCAGCCAAATGTGAACCATGGCAAACATTCTCTACCTGCCAGCTTTTCTTCGCCTATATGGCTCCTGTCTTCTTCATATGCTACTCTTTCTCCTTGTGGGTGAGTGTCAATTGTCTGGAGTCACAACCTGGGAGCAGGTCTGCTTTTGGTCAGCTATGCCTATCACAAGATTTTTCTGTCCTCAGTTTTCTTCAACTATACAAATACTAGATCGACTAACAACTGTTCAAGCCATAAAGTTTAAATCCACTTCGCTTACATTCTGTTGTAATCTGCAAAGTATGGAAACACTTAGTGATGGTCTACTGCTCCTGCAATAGCTGAATACATCTTTTCTTCCCCTGACTACTTGATTCTCATCCATTCTTGGACAGTTTTAATTAAGTTTTCCCTGAATAATATGAGGAAACTATGAAGCATAGTTTCTCAACATCAGCACTACTGACATTTTGGGGCTGGAAAATTCTTCATTATGAAGAACTGTTCTGTGCATTGTAACATCTCTGGCCTGTACCTGTTAGATGCCTGTATTACCCCCCACACACACCTCCAGTTGTGACAACCAAAAATGTCTCCAGACATTGCCAAATGTCCCCAGTGAGTGGAGGGCAAATTTATCCCCAAATGAAAATCAATGCTATAAAGGAAACCTAAATGTTTTAGCGTATATATAAGGGCGTTATAAACTACACAGCTTAGAAAATATTATATTTGTACATGCTGTGTTTTTGCCAATGTGTTGCAGAAGAATATGAGATAAAGTATAGAAAAAGAGTAAGAAGGTGGTATTTAAATTATATTCCAGTTTATTGTCTGTATGGAAGTTGCCTTATAAGAAAAGGCAAAGGATCTCTAAGGATGTCTCAGAAGAGGTTTCTGTAGCTAGTCATGTAGCAATTAAGTCAGCCAAGGCACCCACACCATGGTGACCTTGCTCCTTGAAGAGAGGGACCAGCCTGTGTGCTGCTTGCTATAAAAGCCACTGAGCCTTTGACAGCAGGTTCCTCACATGTGGCACAACCCACTGTCCAAGTAGCTGCTATCTGGGCCCATTACCACCCCGTGGGACTTAGGGGCAGGAACTAGAATGATCGTGCTGGCGTACCCACTGTGTGCTGTGCTGTGAGTGATATCTGTTGCGTGTCTCTGTCTACTTTTGCACCGAGGGAGCGGTGGCCAGCCAACCTGGCTGCTGACTTTGTCAGCCCCTTTGCCATCTTGTTGTTCTTTGCTTCTCTATGAGGTTGAGGGTTTCCCCCAATGCTTGGTTAAGTTATTTAACTTTCTTGTGCCTCAGTTTCCACATTTTAAAATGAAGATAATAATAACAGTACTTACCTCTTACTGTTGTTGTGAAGATGAAATAAGCTAATATAAGTTAAGCCCTTAGAACAGGGCGTGGCATATAATTATGTCCAAATTAATGCCACGTTGCTTGGCTCTGTTTTCTCCTAGATGATCCTAACTTCTTGGGTTGCCTGCTAAACCCCAAACTCTACCTTTATTTCACAGTGACATTTACTTTTCTTTGTCATGGAATCTGGTCATATTTTCCAGGGCACAACATTCTGCCATCTTTCCTGCCTTCTCCCTCCCTCAATCTCCTCTACTCACTAACTTTCCTCCTCCTCCTTCACTGGTACAAACTAATTCCTCCTTTCGTCTTTGGTGTAGTAGTCTGAAGAACAACTTTCATTATAACATGCTCCTAATATTTCAGTTTTCACCCCAACGTGATTTAAGGGTTTCTTCCAATCAAATTCCTTCCTCAAGATGAAATTCTTGTGAATAAAATTTCATCATCAACTCAAATAATTAGTTGTGCAATGAATATAGTTGTTCTTATAGTGGCTTAATATTTTGATATTCTAACTATGTGGGTTTTTCTTAATTCCTCTTAATTACCTTCCCCCCCCACCATTCAAGGAGTGTCAGAGTTTTAGAGATACAAATACAGAGATGATACAGAAGAGAGAACAATTAAATCCTTTGCCTGAAGCTCTTGAAAATAACTCTGTAAAGTCCATAGCAGAGAAAAAGGTCTCGAAGCCATTGTTTTCAATTACAAGAGCCAGACACTTGAAAGGGGAACATGTTTTTTAAATCTCCCAAGTTTGGCTTTAAATATCCAAAGTCAACACCTGGAGGGCCACGTGCTTCATATTTATACCAAAACCACAAGAGAAGTGTGGCATGTCCTAAGAACCATGCCCTGCTCAGAAGGAGATAAGAGCTTGACCAGTGGGCAGGAAAATGAGGATTACGAGGGATGTGCTAAGGGTTCCATAGCTGGTGGGGCCCAGGGCTGTCACTTGCTCCACCAAGGCCAACTCTCTGCAGAGAGGCAGAATAAACTCAGACATGTTTGAGCCATTCCAGAGCAAAAAGAACCATGCCCACCTGCCCAAACAACCGGAGCAACTGTAACCCCCGTGCGGGAGCCCTGAGTCAGCCTGAGCAGTAGAACAGTGATGATGGGGGTTGGGGCTGGGAAGAAGGGCCTGAGGAGTCCTCAGAGCCTCTTACACCTCAGCATGGTGCCAGGAAAGGCTCCAGACAGGGATGGGACAGGCTGAGTGTACCAGGTGCATCACTGTTTTCGGGACAAGGAAGACACAGAATTTAGACCTGATAACTGGGGGCTATGGTGGGTTCAGCAGGAACTGAGAGCAATGCTCAAGGCCTGAAGGAATGAGTTGCAAAGGTCAGCAAAGACAGGGACATCCATGGCCCAAGCTCACACACACCCGCCCCTGATGCCACAACATCACACAAGCATCCCCATCCCTCAAACTCAGCGACCATCCAGCAGTGAAAGAACAAGAGCAGTAGGGTTGGAGGGTTAATTTAAATTATTGAGTAGTTACTCATAAAACACTAAGTTTTAAATTGAGAGTGAATGAAGTTCTCAGAAAACAAGTGAAAATAGAGGCTTATGTGCTAAGCTAGATTCAGTTATAAAGAAATTGTTCCATTTTTTACATATGCAATCTTGTGATAACGAAAAGTTGTGCCCCTAAATCTTTTGGGAGAGTTGCCTGGCAGTATTTACTAAAGTTAAAAATGCAAAAACTTTGAACTAGCAATCCTTTAAAGGCAAAAGAACCAGTATGCCAAGAGATATGTACAAAGATTTTTATTTTAACAATATTTGTAAGGTCAAAAAACTGGAAATAAATGTCTATCAGTAGAGGATGAGATGACTAAAGAATTGTACATCCATAGCCCAAAATATCATGTAGCTTTTAATATGTTCATATATATATTATTAAATGAAAAAGCAAGTTGTGGTGTTGTGTATATTTTCTCATTTTTACAAAACAAAAGGAGAGGTCCTTAAATATGTTAATATAAAAATGTAAAAAGTTGCTCAAGGTCAGGAGTTCGAGACCGGCCTGAGCAAGATCAAGACCCCGTCTCTACTAAAAATAGAAAGAAATTATATGGACAGCTAAAAATATATATAGAAAAATTAGTTGGGCATGGTGGCGCATGCCTGTAGTCCCAGCTACTTGAGAGGCTGAGGCAGGAGGATTGCTTGAGCCCAGGAGTTTGAGGTTGCTGTGAGCTAGGCTGACGCCATGGCACTCTAGCCCGGGCAACAGAGTGAGACTCTGTCTCAAAAAAAAAAAAAAATGTAAAAAGATACATCAACTGTTAACATTCATTCTTTGGGGTGTGGTGTTAGAAGGAGGTGGAAAGATGACTAGTTTTGTGTTTATATTCCAAGACTATTTGGCTTGAAAAAAAGAACATGTTCTAATCTTGTAATATTTTCAAGCAATAAAGTAAAAATGTAGAAAGAAAAAAAACGGATAAGAGAAGAAGAAAAACCCTTCAGTTTAGCTGTAATATTCAAAGGACCCTCTCAAAAAATTCTATGAAAAAATAAATATCATTTTGAAAAATTAGACTTTCACTTCTCTCTTGCCTGCCATCCCTTAACTCTGCACCTCTGATGAAAGTGATGAAATACAGTGAAATGAGAAAAAAAAAAGAGCGTTCATAAAATAAACCACCCAATTGTGAAATATACTCAAGAGTTAAGGTTTGATCTTGATGATTTTTTGAGTTCTAATTTTCAAAGACCACTTTCAGTTTTGGGAGGGGATCCCCCTTTCACCAAAAATACCCCTAAACCTGCAATTTTCTCCATTCCTCCATTCTCTTCCATCTCCACCGCCAGCCCCTGCCCCATGCCACACGACACAGTTCACATGTCCAGATCTCCTTGTCTTTGCCCTAATCCCTTATTACCCCCACTTCCAAGCTCCCCCATTCCCCTTACTCAATATCTTATTTCATTCTCGAGACCACATTAGACATCAAAACGTCATTGTGAGCAGCATTAGTCTATTAGTCTATGCGAGGGTGTCTGGAGTCCATACCAAGTTCCACACAAACTTGTTTCACGAAAATCCCTTCATCCTAAGAAATGGGACAAAGGACAGGAACAAAGCTGGCCAGACTGGGCTGTGCGCAAGAACAACAGAGGAATGGATGTACCAGGCTGTGTGGAAGACGGTTCACAACTACTAGTCATTCTAGCAAGGAGAGAGAGGAAAGGAGAAAACTAACCAGAGCCTGAAAAAGATCAGAATGGGGAGAGAGCTGAAGGAGTTGACAAATGGTTTTTTAAGAAAAAGAAGAAAGAAAAAGCATGAAGAAATACAGTGTCAGAGAAGAAATTCAGCAATAAATTTGTTCAAAACTATGCCATTCCTCCTTTCTTTCTCATGGTGCAGTGCACATCCTGAGCTCAAGATACGCCCTTGAAGTTTCAAAGTCAGGAAGGACAAGCTGGGGTTTATGAAGAGGGGCTTCTGGGGGGTGGCGTCCACTAGATATAAATATGTGTGCATACTTTAGTATATTTTCCACTATATGATTTAATTTAGGGTAAAAAGCATAAAAGTAAGCATTACAATTTTTTAAAGTAAATTCAATATGCAACAGTTTTTCTTATCTGCTTGAATCCAGAGTAATTTTTGATGTGATGACAAGCAATGGGAGATGTTGGTCTCCATGATTTTGTGTCCAACCAAGTAGTGTAAACTTGATTAATCTTTTCTGGACAAAACATTAGCAATTCATGGGAAGACCTTGGCTTGAAGCAGGGCAAAATGAGGCATGCAACTGAATCAGTGGTAGATTTGGTACGATGGGACTCCTCTTTAGTGATTAAACCATCCCACAACACATTCAACTCACTTCAAGAACTGATGATGCAAAAGCACATGACCTACTTAATGCTTCGGCTCCTGTGCCTCAACTTTTGTGTAGCATTTTGAAGCAGCCCAGAGGACCTGAACCCAGATCACCCATGAGGAAGTACTGAACTCCCTCCACCCACAACACTGCTCCCTCATACGGAAGTGAGAGCAAGTTCAAAATTGGGTGGAAGTGTTTGTTGCAAGGACTTCGGTCCTCTGCGTGCACACATTAAGCAACTCAGGCACACACCTCCAGTGTCCTGGCAAGAAACTGTAACTCACACAAGAACGGGAAGAAGGCCAGAACTATCTTTAAACAGAAGCTCAGTAGCAAAACTGTGGGAGGGAGAGCAGTGAGGCAAGTGCCCTGGGCACATTGGGTGACCCAGCAAGAGAAGAGCTTGTAATGCTGGAGAAGTTAGGGTTGGTGCCACCATGGGGTTGGGCAAAGATGAAGAGAGAAAGTGTTCTCCTTGAGAAAATTGCATGCTCCAGCCTGCAAGGATAGAACTGCCTTCTCCACCTTCCTCTGTTTTTCCTGAGAAATTCTGGGTTTTCCGTCTATGCCTGTAGTGAAACTCTGTGAAAAGAAAATACCCAGGAGGTGGCAGCACCAGATAACTGGAGGGACACGTGGCTGTGCAGCAACCCTAAGTTTATCTTGTACATAGTACTTTGCACTGTAGCTTTTTTTGGTGGCATTTCATTTAGCTATTAGTGAATATCTCCCATAAGAAGGAATTTGTATTCCCAGCACCTAACACACTGCCTGGCACATGCTGGGTATATGTGTTGATTGAATGGATGAACAAATGAATGAATGAGTGAATAAAGGAATTTTAACAACTCCCCTAAATTAGAAAAAAGTCATCATTTGAAATGGCCATACTCTCTTCTTCTTAGTCCATCACTGCTGTTGTCATTTTAATTAGTTTTAGTAATAATAATAAAGCATCGTACTAGATTCATCTTCTCTATTCACCCTTTTGCCAACACACATCTACTTTGCCTATCTCTTTTGGAGATTTTTAAAAAGCCTGAGGGTTTTTTTTTAAAAACCTGAGATTAGAAACACAACAGCTAAAACTCCAGGTTTAAAAGAAATCACCTAAATTTGGATGTTGGTGTTTATAAGGGAGGCATTTGTGAATAGATAATCATTCTTTGATTAGTTGCAGACTGTTTAAGTTTTACTCTTTAAAACACTATTCTTTCATTGGCCCTCTCCAAAATATGCTAGTACTTGTGCTTTTTTAGAATCCTTGCTTAATAATAATTTGAAGTAATAAAAATAAAAATAAACAAATACACGGATTATTAGTCACTATGCACCAGGCACTGTGCTATAGTGGGTTATGGTGATAACTTGCTATCACTCTTGAGATAGAACAAAGAAATCCTCACCCTTTGCTTAACCAAGTACAGAAAATATCCACACTAGGCACCAAAATAAGACCTTCCATATCTACCTGGTGTGGCAAAGCTTTCCCTAAAAGCTGATGGCAAGACTTTTGCCAGTAAGATAATGACAGTTAATGATGCTCAGTTGGAGCATGAGGCACAATTACGTATACAAATGGGTTCTTTGAAGGCAGGAATATTCTCTTGTATATTTTCATATTCCCGGCACCTCTTCCAGTATCTTGCATATTCTGAGGCCTCAATAAATATTTACTGACTGTGTAGAGACTATCAGGGCATATCTCAGTGAACAATGGTACTTGAATCAGAGCCACGTTCTCAGCAGAAGAAAATCATAAGCAAGCAGATCCATCAGCAGACTCATAAGAATGGGCCCAGGACCAAAAATATTAGCATCCTCTGGAGGTGGTGACACCCTTGATTAGCTCTCGTCTCAGGAACTCACCCTGCTCAACTTCATTACACCTGACCGTCTTGCTACTGCTTTTACACCTTTACAATGTATTAAATGCAACCTTCCTGAACTCAAAGAGCCTATTTGAGTTCCTTTTATCAGTAGAGGAAAAAATTCTGAGTTATCACTAGTCTCTCTAACTCTGGAGGAATACAGAATCCTAAAACCTCTTGTCTGAAATGCTGCTGGTCCCACTGCATCAGGCCCAATTCCTACTTTCTTCTCATTCTGCACACTCTCCCTAGGCAATCTCGTGCTACCCATCATTTCTATACCAGGAGCTGCAGATCTTTAGAGGTGATTTGGATTGCTTTTTGAATTCCAAATCCATACATATAGCCGATTGCCTATGGAACACCTGTACCTGGATGTACCAGATAGCTCTGGTTTAAGATGGCACATTGAGCACATGCATTTATCTTTTTTCCAAAAAACACATTAAAAATCACACTAAAGGTAGGAATGCCCCCAACCAACCCAGCCCAACAAAAAGAATGGGAGAAAAGCTACTAGAGGAGTGGAGATTCCAACAAAGTTCTGGAAGTGGGAAGATGGGTGCAGAGGAATGACTGCTGATCAGAACTGAGGAAGCTGCAGCCCAGTGCCCCTGAGAACTGGGACTACAGCCCAAAAGGGACCCAATCTGCCTAGAGTAAACTCAGAAACGGCCTCAGTTGGAGACTGCAAGTCCTACAGAAGGTAAGAATGAGAAACAAGCACACAACCAGCAAAAGCCCTTCAGCACCTTCAGAAATATTCACAATGACATTGCATCTGTGCAATAAGGACGGGATAAAAGGCATGAATGCCACAACCTCATGTTTCTCCACAACTACTTCTGTCCCTGCGCCTCCTGTCACAGAGAAGGCTTCCACATCCACCTGGTTTCCCGAGCCAGAGAGTTGAAAGTGATCCTTTATTCCTTCCTCCTTCCTGTGCCTCCTTCAGTAAACTAAGGGTTGATGCTGTCTCCCAAATATCTCCTTTTTGTTTCCCCTCACCTCTCCTATCTACAGCCACTGCCTTTTACAGACCTTTAGTATGTCTTCCCTGGATTCCAGTGACACCTTTATCCCTGTTCTCTCTACCTCTCGTGCAAAGCCTTCTCAAACCATTCTCCAGGATCACGTCGTTCCCAGTCAGCCCTGCATCTAGCACACCTGTCCACCAGCGCGTGCTCCATCATTTGGGTTGAGTAATGCCCGACCACCTGTCCAGCCCCCAATTTTCACTACTCCGTACTTTGTTCTTTATACCACAGCAATATGGACTTACTTTCATTCAGTTCTTCCTCAAAACATGTTCTCTTTTTAAAACATGCCCTCTGCTCTCTGGCTGGGACCTCTGTTCTCTTTGTTGCTATGGAAACTCCCTTTAGGCCCAGCTCAAGGGTCATCTTCCCCAAGAAAGTCCCCTCCCTCCCCTGAATTGTCATGGGTACCATTCCTTACATGTCCTGTGCAGATGTCATTTATAATACCTTGTCTACAGCAAGTTTGTGTTGAATTGTATTGCCTGCCCCACCAGACCAGACTGTAGGTTCTTTGAGAGCAGGAACCAATCCTTTGAGCTTTGCATCACTTGTACACATGCCACAGACATAAACGATCATAATCATAGAATTCTATTTTTTGCAGCAAGGAAACTCAAGAAATCATCCATATAGTCCCTGTCCTTGGGACAATAAAGTACTACCATTCCCATTTTATTCATTGAGGCAACTAAAACATGGAGAAGAAGTGATTTATTGAAGGTTACAAAGGTGGAGTATACAGGCTTGTATGTGCCATGGGGGCAAGGGCAGGGAGGGGAGAGAGTGGCCATCATAACTGAAATCCTGGTTTCCCGCCTTCTTACTCAGTGCTCCACCCACAAGATAACACCTCTTGCCAGTCGTCCATTACTAAACAAACTCACCTTGGGAAAAAAAAAAAGAAATATAAATGACAACAAAAAATATATATTGCCCAAACTGACATGGGGATTACTTTCTTTAAAATAATGACAATTATTTTTTTATTTTTTATTATTTCAGCATATTGTGGGGGTACAAAAGTTTAGGTTACATATATTGCCCTAGTCCCCCACCCGCCCCCCGAGTCAGAGCTTTAAACGTGTCCATCCCCTAGACAGTGCGCATAACACTCATTATGTATGTATACACCCCCCCCACATCTGCCTGACACCCGATTAATGTTATTCCTGAATGTGCTCTTAGGTGATGATCAGTGAAAACAATTTGATGGTGAGTACATGTGGTGCTTATTTTTCCATTCTTGGGATACTTCACTTAGTAGAACGGGTTCCAACTCTGTCCAAAATAATGACAATTATTATCCGATCCTTTTAAGCCCCATATTGTTTCAAGTCAGAAGGTTAATCACTCTTTGAGAGTGTAGAACCATTTATTCATTAGGAACTATGTCCCACACATAACTTTCTAGTAAAACCAACTAATAAGCAAATGCTTCCATAGGCTACTATATTCAGTTCTTCCCCGCACCCTCTTATTGCGACTTCCGGCACGTATGCCAAAGGTGGCAAATGCGCAAGATGTTATTAGCACACTCACTGGCCAAAGGCATTTGGTCCCTACCTCAGCACAGTCTTGCATAGCCCACCATTGTCGAACTCAATTCTTGAGTGTTTGCTAGTTTTCTTCACTTCAGGAAAAGATCTGTGTCTTCCGTCTCCTTTGTATCTTCCCTGGTACTCTATCAATGATTATAACAGGTACTCAATGGATAACTTACTGACTTGATAAAGAAGAAGGGAATGACAGCACACGAGGTGGCTATTTACACTGGCTTACCCATTTCCCACCCTTTGATGTTGTTATTTGATAGCTCCTTCTCAATCTACTTATAGCCTGAATCTATATCGAAATTTTTGCAGATGAGCTGCATTGAGAACATGCATTTTTAAACTATCTGATCCTGGTTTTTCAACCAGGTAGAGCCATTCAGCTGGCCCTAGTTTCACTGGATTAGCACAGTTAATAGGAACTGGAGCAAACCTGATCAACTGGATTGTGAGTCCAGAATCTGGTTAGCCAAGGGTGTAGACAGACGTTACTTAGTCCTTTTTAGAACCACTGTGCAAATGATGTAGATTTCCTAGATTCTGCCCTCAACTGTCTTCTCTTTAAATACTTTCTCCCTGATCAATCTTATCCACTTAGCATCATGGTAACCAATATATTAATGACTCCCATATCCACAATTCTAAAACCAACCTCTCCTAAGAGCTAAAGACCCCAATTTCTAAGGGCCTCCTACATAATCCCACATGGATAACCTGATACCACCTCAGAAATAAGAGGTCTAAAATAAAACTCAGCACTTTATCCAAACCCATTTCTCTATCTGTTAAAGATACCGTAATCCTCCCAAATACAATGGCCCAGAACCCCAGTCATAATTTAAATTCCTCCGTCCTCTTTACTGTCCCCCTTGGGGTTAGCTGAGATGTCTCCTCCACTCACAAGGAATGGACCTGTGGCCATGCCTATAATATCTTCCCTTACTCCCAACCGTGATAACAGTACCTCATTGCCAGGTCCAGTGGCTGGTCCAAGGCATGGCTCCAGCCCATCAATCAGCATTTATCTCTGGAAACCTTCAGACTGGTCCAGGAGAAGATTCCATTCTTCTTGAGTCCCACAGCTAGAGGAACATGACTCCTTAACCAACTATGGCCATGACCCTCAAGCATGGAGAGAGTCTCTCTGTAGCAGAAAAGTATAAAATCCACATTCAAAAAGAGGATATGGAAGAAGAATGACATCTGAGGCCTTGACTCAATGGTCTTTACCCGGTTTATCTTTTCCCTTCCCAAATTTAGGTTAGTCATCTCACTTTGCAAATACATTTTCATTTTTTCTTTTTAGATGAATCAAGTTGGGTTTCCATCATTTACAAAGTCCTAACTTAAGCTTTTTCTTTTCATCACATGCTTCCTCTTACCCTGGACAGGTAGGAAAAGATTTAATCAGTTGCCAAGTCCTGTGGATTCTACCTGGTAAACATCCTTCATATGTATCCCACCTGCTTCACCTAGCCCAGGCCCTGGGGTACAGTAGTGGCTTCCCTGCTGTATTCTTCAACTCTAGTCCTGCCTCCTCTAAACATCCTCCAACTGCTGTCAAAAAACTTCTAAAGCTCAGACTAAATGTGTCAGCCTTCTCTTCAGTAACCTTCAGTGGCTCCCTAGGACTCACAGAATAAAAATGAAACTCCTCAAACTGCCTTTTTTGTTTCTTTTTCATCTCTCCTGATACAGCCTTCAGCCAAACACGACCACTCACCTATTGCTAAATATTTCCTGAACTTTCCTGCCTGTATACTTGCAATTTCCTCCCCATCTATCAAAGATACAAATCCCACCTATTTTTAAAATGTCACCTTCTTCATAAACCCTAAAATCTCTCAAACAGCAGCAAACTACATTTTCTTTGCTTCTACAGCACTGATGCCTCTACCAAAGTACTTTGCTTTATGCTGTAGTTATTTTTATACATCTTATATTCCTTTTAGGCTCTAAAGTTCCTTGAGGACATGAAGTCTTCTGTGTTAACCATTAGTACTGCACATTACCCTAGTAAGTTTTCACCAAACACCTATTAAATTGATGTGGATCTAACACGTAGATTTGGGGAGAGGGTTTGTTTTTCCTCAAATCATTTCAAATTTTAATTCAGTATTGGAATTATTGCTTCCTATGGAATCTCTGAGACATTTGTTATGAAAATCCACACCATTTTCTATTCTACCATTCTCATGGATTTTCTCGGTAAGAAAAGTCCTGTTTAAAACAAATTTCTGTAAGGTAATTGAACGTCTGCATCTATCCCATTAAGGAAAAACATCTTCCTGTCTCCCTCCCTTTCTTTCTTCTTTTCTTCTTTACTCCCCTCCTTCTTCCCTTCCTTCCTTCTTTCCTGTCTTTCTTTCTGAGACCATCAAAATGCAAGCTATGGCTCAGGTGTCACTATAGCTGCCAAACCAAAGTCAGCTTTTTGCAACCCCTTTGCCGTGTCAGCAGTTCACCTCCTTCTCTCTGATGTATGCAGACTACACCTGAACCAGTGTGAGTCACATTATTTGTATGACATTAAAACAGGGCATCTGATAACATCTGCTCCCTTTCTCTGATCCAAATCATGAACGGAACTCCTCTTTCTGCCCTTAGTCACCAACTTTTGAATATTCACAGTCTGTGATAGTACAAAGAAATGGATTTTGAACTCTAAGTCTATAGTTAAAGTGAGGAATCCACAAGGGGAGAAAACACAGAGCAGATCCCTAATAATGACGAGTTTTCTGAGAGTGGGAGTGAGCTATGGAAGATGGGAGAGAAGAAGAATGAGAACGAATGACTGAGAGCAATGAAAGTTTACAGAGAAACCCAAGAAAACTGAATCTCTGCGTATAGATGAAAAGGAAGTGAAGAAATAGTCTTGTGCCCCTCATGTACCAGGTACTCAATGGCCATTTATTTAAGAATTTTGAAGGTGCTTACAAGATAGGGCATGCATTCTTAGAATTGAAAATCAATTAAAAAAAAAAACTATTCCTTTGAGAGAGCCATGGTAATTTTTGAGACTATGGAATGACTTGTTTAAATGGTTTAACTGAAACTTAGTCAAAGTCCCTTAAGTCCCTATTTGCATGCAATTCTGTATAAACTGAGTTTGAGACAGTCTTTGGTTCTAAATATTTATAGCCTGGGTCTATATTGAAATTTTTACAGATAAGCTTCATTGAGAAGATGCATTTTTAAACTACTTAATCCTGTTTTTTCAACCAGGTAGAGCCACTCATCCAGCCCCAGTTTTGCTAGGTAAGCACAGTTAATAAGAACTGGAGCAAACCTGATCAACTGGATTATGAGTCCTGAACCTGTTGGCCATGGGCAGTAGACAGATGTTATTGGTGCAGAGTCAAAGAGTATACAGGCAACTGATCCAACACAGAAGCAAAGAGTTGAGATATTTAAGTGGAAATTGCATCAGATTTGTGGTCAGAACAATCACAAAAACATGAGGGTGGGAGATAGGACCACCTGGTGAGTTTGCTGGAGGGGGTCAGAGGGGATGGGTAAGTAGAGGAATGGGGGGAGAAGGCAGAAAGCCAAGGTGGCACAAGGCGAAGACTTGTATCTTGCAATTGAAAGATTCCATTACCGGGCCACAGGAGGCGCCGGCAGGTTAAACATAGGTGGTAGACAGCACCATTTTGGTTGCAGCCATAAAATATGTGTGAAGAGCAAGGTAAGTATTTCAACAAAGACAAAGAGAACCATGGTATTGTAATGGGGAGAAATTGACTTCATATCTTAAGGAGGGGTGGCTGGGTTTAGAATGTATCATCCATATGTCACGAAGAGCAATATGTGTTTTTAGGTGATCTTCCTTTTTGCTTACTCTCCATCCAATCCATTTCTTAAGTTCTGTAATTTCTACTTCCCAAGTGTTGCTTGGATCCATCCACTTCTATTGGTTCCCACTGCTAATGCTCTGTTCTGGGTTACTGAGATCTCTTCTCTTTACTACTGCAGCAGCCACCTAAATGTCTCTCCACTTCTATTCTTGTCTCTCTCTGATTTATTTTCCATATAGACATAAGAAAGAACTAATTAAAATATCAATCACACATTTTTCTGATACTTGGAACAGTCTCCTTAAAGTCCTTCAATGGCTCCCTGTTTCACTTGGAATAAATTGTAATGATAAAAATAGCACACACGCAGCACATACAGTATGCCAGGCACTCTACTACAAGTATTACACATATTAATTTATTAGTGTTCAACCCTGTGAGGAAGGTACTTTTATCACAATTTATATTTATTGGATGAGAAAACTGAGGCACTGAGAGGTAATTTGTCCAAGAAGTCTGCCTTACCCTGGGTTTCCAAGAAAGCAGAGCCTGCAGTAAACACCTTGTACCACTGCCCTGTTGGGGGTACAATCTCAGGCAAGCAGCCATGAGACAGGCAAGGAGAGACAACCAGTATCAAGGTGAGGCCACCTCTGGTATCAGGTTCAACTGAGTGCTTGATCTTGCCTCACCATCTCTATGCCAGGACACTCCATCTAGGTGGGAAAGGGGAAGGATTTATTCACTGGCATCTCCCTCTCTCCCTCTGTTTGGTCAGAGGTTTACCCCATGGGGCCTTGGCCCCCTGGCACTTGTGCCCACAGGCAGGTCTTTGTACCAATAGGAATGTACCTGGGCAAAAGATGACAAGTGTGACAGGGCATAAGGCAAGCTGTTACCAGGTTGGTCTATGTGAATTCCATCAGAACCCAGACAGAGCTGCCTGTCACACTGGCAGCTGGGGCAGAATGAGTAGCCAAAGACCCTCAAGATATGTGAGGCCAGCAGGACAGAAGTAGGGCACAAGTGGCTGATGCACACAGATAGTGAGTAATAGAGATGGGACACAGCATTGGCAGCCTGACCTCAAAGCCCATCCATTTAATTGCTGATATATGCCTTGCACGGTAAGACCCAACCCCTACACTGTGTCCAACAACGCCCTGCACAATCTAGCCCCTGCCATCTGTGCAACTCCATCTTGCGCCATTCTTTTTCTCACTCACTAAGCTCCAGGCACACTGTTCTTTCAGTTCCTAAACTACCCTCCATCCTTTCCTGCCGCAGGGCCTTAACACATGTTAGTCTTTCTGTGGAGATGTTTTTCTTCCTCTTTTGCATGGCAAGCACTTCCTTATCTTTTAGTCTCAGTTTAAGTGTCACGTTCTCAGGCAGGCCCTCCTGACCATCCTATAAAGGAGGATTTCCCCTTGTAATTCTCCTCCTCAACTGCAAGCGTATCCCTTTTACAATACTGGTCATAGCTTGAAGTCATTTTATTAATTTCTTTGGTAACGTCCTTGTTGTTGGTCTCTCCACTAGAATATAAGCCTCTTGAGGCAAGGGCAATGTCTGTCTCATTCATCATCATATCCTCAGCACAGAGCACAGTGCCTGACCCCAGGAGGTGCTTTGTAAATATTTGTAGAATGAGTGAATAAAGGGTTCTTATATAAGAAACAGATTTTAAGGTGGCATTGAAGTGTTTGAAGTAAAAACACCATGGCGTTACTGAATGGACATATGAGAGGCACTATAGCTGAAGGTAACAGACTGGAAAGAAAGAGATGGATGACCTGGCTCCTTTAAACTTCCTTCCAGCTCTAGGAATCCTTGAACTATGGAGGGTATCTTTAAGGGGGTGCAAAGGAAACAGGAAGGAAGCAAAAGTAGGAATTCCTTAGGAAGTTCAAAAGAGGAAATGTCGAGAATCCGGTACATTGTATGACAAACAGGAAGTTTTTTAAAGCAGGGTTTTGAAACTTTGAGTCTGTAAATGGGTTACAAAAATCCAGAAGCCCCCATAAAATTTTATATAAAAACATGTCTATACATGCATGTGCAGTTTTCTAGGCTACAGTTTCTGTTGTAAAACTCAAAACATTTACATGGTTAGGAAACACGGATTGCAGCAACATCTAGATAATCTAGACTCACTTCCTCAGTTTTCATATGAAGACATCAAAGCTCAAAGGCGTTATGGGACCTGCTAAATTCAAACAAAATCAATTAAGTGACATGAAGGCCCAGGATTCATGTCTCCGGATTCCCGTTCCAGGGTTCTTTCTTGTACCACAATGCCTTCCTGAAACTAAGTCATGAAATGCTATGTTAAGAAAAAGGAAAAGTTTAATTTCTTGGGAAAAAAAAGAAGAGAAAAATCCAAACTAATTACAGAGGTAAATGCAATAGAATCACAAGGCCAGACGAGCCTCAAGCGTCCATTGAACAGTTTGCTGATTTCAGGTGAAACTCCTGTAAACGTCCTGGAATGCTTATTTGTCAAGATGGTTAAGGAATATGAAAGAAGGGTCTAAATAATTATTCAGCCATTTAACTTAGAAGCAAAAAGCTAAATTATCTTTATTTCATAAATATAAACATGAATAAGCTGTTCCTCAGTATCCATGATTGGTTCCAAGACCCCCCTGGGATACTAAAATCCATGGATGCTCAAGTCCCGTATGTAAAATAACATAGTATTTGCACGTAACCTACACACATCCTTCCATATACTTGTTTAAATCATACTATCTATCATAGAGCCTATACATCACTGCATTTGCATAGTACTCACCATGCAGCAAATTCAAGTTTTGCTTTTTGGAATTTTGTGAAATTTTTTTTCTGAATATTTTCCAGTTGGTTAAATTCATGGATGCAAAACCCTCAGACATGGAGGGCCAATTGTATATAGCAAAACTGCCCACAAAAAAGAATTTTAAAATAAAACATCAACTGACAACCTATCAAAGTCCAATGCTCAGCTATGATGCAAAGCAAAAATAGAAACATGGTATGTTTTTTCATAACTGCTAAAATAGCAAAGTGTGCTGAACATTTAATTATCTTTCACAATGTAAGTTTAAGGATAAATTAAGTAAATGAAATCCACAGCCCCTAGTCCTCATTTTAGGCATTTAATCAATTTTTGTTCAGAGAACATCAGACTATTAGGATATCTGAGTTCAAATTCTTGCATCTGCCACTAATTCCTGAAATTGGACAAGTCAATTTCTCTGGTTTTCAGCTTCTTCCACGTTCACAGTGGAAAAAGGTTGATCTTGGACAGTGTCCTTCAAACTTTTTTTATTGTTTTTGATTTTTTTAATTTAATTTGTTTGATTACCATACACACAGTAAGATATATTTTATATTATCTGCATGCATAAACATATATGCCTATAATTGAAATAAAAGTTTCATAAGACAATACTGAGCCTTTGCAAATTCAGTGCACTCTGATGTTTTCTATTCTGTTAGACTGTGTCCTGTTGGGTTTTTTTTTTTTTTTAATGTAGGTCATGACTTATTAAATCAATCTCATGACCTACACATGGGTCACAATCTACAGTTTAAAAGACATTACAAAAAACCTTAAGATCACTTGTAGCTTTCATATTCTACTAATAAACGTTCTACAAGAACCACAAGTCAATAGTACAATCAATTCACTTGAATTTCTATTTTCTCCCTTCCTATGCCGAAGATGAAAATGGGCAGTGATAGAGATTTACAGGTAGAGAAAGGGAAAATCAGAGCTTTGAGCATCCATGAAAGGAAATTCTGCCAGTAAGTCATTTAGCATTTACCTTAGAGAAAAAGACAGGACATCCACAACTAAATGGGAACGTTTTCACTGACATTTTTTTAACCTGCCTATGAACTGTTTGAGATGTAAGAGCTTCCAAAGAGAATGTTTCAGAGGAGCAGGAAGCTAAGGGGATAGAAAGAAGGAGAGGAGAGGGAAAAGGGAGAAAAAGAAGGAAAGGAGAAAAAAGAAGTGAATGGCCAATGTTGGGGGGTGGTCTTGACCCTCGACTTTCACTGATGTAAACCTCGGTCCAAAGAAAAACACACACCTGTGGTAAGGGTGTCCTGAGCCAGGTCACATGCTCCACTGCCAGAGCACTCCTTAGAAATCCCAAATCTGACCATTACACGTCCGCTACAAATACCTCAGTGCTTTCTCTGCCTCTCCAGGGTAAAGTACAAACTCTTCAGCGTGGCACACAAACCATTCCCAATCTGGTTTCAGCCTCCCCTGTGTCCCCAACACCATCCACGACCCCACTTCCACACACACCACCAGTTATATACGGTCCTTGGCGTTCTCCAAACACCCCTTCTGATGCCTCCAGGATTTTATTTCAGCTCTTCTCTCTTTCTAGAATACCTCCTCTCTGCCTACTTCTTCTAGTTCTTCGGGCATCTTTTTTCTGGCATTCACACCTGGTCAGTGCACCTCTAACACTGTGCTTACCCCAATCACATGCTAACAAAAGGTATCAACACATTGTATCTGTTCACCTGCCCCACGAGACCAAGGATTCCTTGAGAGCAGAAATTGTGTCCATCCTATTCAAGGTGAACAGCGTCCAATACATAGTAGAAATGCATTAAATATTAAGAATCAGAGGATTCTCCTATATTCTACTTGTCCCAGCTGCTGTGGGTTATAGGGAGCTCTGAACTTCAGCTACCGTGCTTGGCAGTCAAGTGTGATCAGATTAAATAGATAATTCTCTACCCTCCTGACAAAACTTTAGCAAAATCTTCACAAAAAAGTAAAATGTGAATCGTCACTGGTTGGAGAAAGGAAAAATGATAACGATTCAGCAGAATGGAAACATAAGCCCCTGGGAGGCACCCAGGAGAATGTCACCCTCTGAAAATGGCCCCTCCAAAAAAGTTTGAAATTAAAAGAGAAAACAACTCAGAAAACAGAAAGCCACAATGGATAGTTAACAGATTTTAGGAAATTTCATATTTTAACTACATCCCCTTTATTAGCAGAAAACAGAGGCAAATAGGGCTAATAGTAAAAATCAGTTGTGTGAAAGAAAGGGAAGCACGTCTAAAACTCATAGCTGTACTTCTACTTAGGCTATTTAAAGAGTAGAATTTCTCTAAAACAATAAATCACTGGTGTGACGAGCAAGTAACTCGAGATCAGGACAATTCATTTTTAAAATATTGTCAAGAAATGGTCACTTTAATCCAATAAGGGATAGTGATAGGAGGAACAAGGTAACGAACGCTAACCCCAAGGGGGGGGAATGAAATATCACATCTTAGAAAACGAACAGAGGTGAGTTCAGTGAAAGCCCGAAATAAGGAAGAGATAAAACAAAACATGATTCTAGAGTGGCCGAGCAGACCCTTTGGCATTGAAGTCATTTCAGATTTGGTGTCTTAACAGGAAACACAAGTGGACAGCCAGGAAGTGAAGAACATGCTTCCATTAAATGCTGATAAAAAGCAGATGAGAGAATATAAAGTACTGGGGCCGTGGTTTAAATCTCCTTGTCTCTATGACATACGGGATATCTCAATTAGATAATGATTTCTCTTCATTTCCTAGAGAACAAAGGAACTGAAAATGTGTTTGTGGGTTATCAGAAAGAATAAAGAAGCCTGGTTCCAAAAGTATTTCCCAGTGAGTCAAAGTCTGGTCTTTGGTGAACTATTTGAAGAAAGTGTCTGTGAGCACGTGAAGAAATGCAACCAGTAAAATAATATTATTTCTTGAGGACAAGTCAAGATAATGATGTGATTATGTTTTCATCGTTGTTGGGATTTTATCCTTAAAAATTACTGATGATTATCTGTGGGTGGAAAAACTGAGATTTTTAAAAATTTTTCTTTTACTTATATTTATAGTTTCAAAAGTTTTTACAATGAACATGTATTACTATTGGAAGGAAATAAAATTCTCTTTCCACTCTTCTTTCTCCAAAAAGAAAAATTCTGAGTAGGATAACATCCAAAAATTTGGTTTATTTGATCTGGTGTGGCAGAAATATGAAAAATGTGATCCCATCACTTCAAACCACTGCTAAGATGATTGCTAGGAAACTAGACTATTCAGAAGCACATCAAATCCAGATTTTAAGACAGGGAAACCGGAGGACTTATTCCAGTAGTATTAGAGGCTTTAATAACCTCTTCTCCGTGGTTGGAGGAGGACTTTGTGCAGTTGTTGCTGTTACTTTGCAGTAAGTAAGCACTTATGATTAGGAGACTTTTATTTTAATTGACTTAGTCATTGACTATGTCATTACCAAGTCCTTGATTGAAAGGAACAGAAACTAACTCAGCTAGCTCAGATTTTTTTGAAAGTAGGTTTATTTTTAAGGGTACAAGAACCATAAAAATATTTAGTCCAGCCTCACAGGAGCTGTGAATGGGAACTGGTAAGCTACTGGGCTGGGGGTCACGCTCCGTAAGTCCTGGGAGCTACACGGCCTCTCTGCTCTTTCTGAATATCTGCCCCATTCTTATCTCTGCAGACCAGATCCCTTCACTGCTTCAAAATTTCTCTACTCTCCTGTGATTTGGGCCTGCAGGTGGCTTTCTGTAGGTCACAACACTGTCCCCAGGCATGAGCCACATGACAGGGCTCCCATAGCTAACACAAACTTTCAGAGAGTCAATTCCACATTGGTTCCAAGAGAAAGTACAGACTGTCTCAGCTTGGGTGAGGTGCACAGATCTGCCCTGCAGAGGGACTGGGATACAGTACGTCAGTGGCCACCGATGCCCAGCCCTTCAGCAGAGGCTTGCTGGGGGTAAGCAAGTTCCAGAGAAAGGGATTGTGTGCCAACAAGCATCCAAAATATATTTATTATACTTTATTTTTTATTTATTTATTTTTAAGAGACAGAATCTTGCTCTGTTGCCCAGGCTGGAGTACAGTGACATGATCGTAGCTCACTGTAATCTCAAACTCCCAGGCTCAAGTGATCCTCCTACCTCAGCCTTCAGAGTAGTGTGCCCAGCATACTCAGCTAATTTTTTTTTTTTTTTGAGAGATGGGGTCTCACTGTATTGCCCAGGCTGGTCTCGAATTCCTGACTTCAAGCAATCTTCCTGCCTCAAACTCCCACAGTGCTGGGATTACAAGCATGAACCACCACGCCCAGCTATTTATTATTACATTTTATTAAGCATCTTTGGATGAATCTGCACCCCTTCTCCTCATCTAAGTCTCATTCCCACCGCAGCCTGCTCTTTCCTGGCTGAAGCAGAAAGCAACTAATTCATAATAAAGTGCTTATGGCTGATAAAGTGACTTTACAGCAAACCACTCGTCCTCTTAGGGATTGACTTAGTTTACTTTTCTCTAAAGAGACAGAACTTGGATTGTTTTTTAGTATAACTTTCTAGTACAGAAATTGTTTTCTAGTATAACTTTCTAAATCTCAAAGATTAAAGTTGAAGATCACCTCTCCAGGGCTATTTGCATTTTTAAAGAGAATTCTAAATAATAATAATAGTTAACATACATTTAGTGCTTATTATATGTCAGGCACTGTTTTAAGAGCCTCACATATGATAATTTGTAATTCTTACAACAACCCCAGCAAGAGAGTGTGTTAGTTAGGATAATACTAACAGTGGCAACAAATAAATGCTGGAAATATTGATATATACCTTAAACAAAATCGAGGCTTATTTCTTGCTCACATCGCAGGCCAGGGTGAGTATTCCTGGTCTGTGTGTGGCTGTTCTCCACTTGCTGATTCAAGAACCTAGGCTTTTTTCCCCTTATGTCTCTGTCATCTCCTAGACCTCACTGTCATCTGCTTTTAGCCAGGGAAGAAAAAAGAGAGTGTGGAGAAGTTACCCATGTCTTAAAGAGTCTGGCCCAGAAATGACTCACTTTATTTTTTTAATTTATTTTATTTTTAATTTTTTTTAATTTAAAAATATTAAGGATATACAAAAGATTTTGTTACATGGGTACCTTGTATAATGCTTAAGTCAGGGCTTTAAGTGTATGCGTCACCAGAATAGTGTTCATTGTACCCAATAGGTAAGTCTGACCCCTCACCTCCTCCCACCCTACCCCCTTCTTGGTTTCCAGTGTCCTTTACATTTCTTTGTGCCCATATGTGCCCATCGTTTAGCTCCCAATTATTAGTGAGAACATGTTTGCTTTTCTATTCCTGAGATATTTCACTTAGGATAATGGTCTCCAGTTCCATCCCAGTTTCTGCAAAGGACATTATTTCATTCCTTTATGTGGCTGAGTAGTACTCCACGGCATATATACCACATTTTCTTTACCCATTCATGAATTGATGAGCACTTAGGTTGATTCCACATCTTTGCAATTGTGAATTGTGCTGCAATAGACATTTGAGTGCTAGTGTCTTTTTGATAAAATGACTTCCTTTGGGTAGATACACTTTTAAATCTTCTCTGTTGGTGGGAACTAATCTGGAGGCAAGACCTCGATGCAAGGGGAGTAGGAAATATAGTCTCCAATGTGACAGCCAGTTCTCAGAAAAATCATCAATCCTGATTTGCACATTTTATAATGATAAAACACGGACAAGATAACCACAATAAAAGTTCCTATTATGAAAGAGAAGAATTGTGAAGACATAGCAATCATTGATCCATTGCAGTACAGATTCTGCCCTATGTATTACTTGGCATGGTAGCCACTTGAGACCCCCACTCCTCACGGAAGACCCACATCAGCATAATACTAACCTATTACCTGACACACCAACTAACCTATTACCTGGCAGGCATTAGCCACCTGCGACCCCATCCCTCGGACCACCCCAACTTAATAAAAGTGGGAAAAATCGGGTACACGGGGCTCAGAATTTGGTGGCGAGACCTCTCTGAGCCCACAGGTGAATAAACCTTGATTCTCTGACTCTCCGTGTACCGCCCGGTTTGTCCTCGGGACCACCCACTGTAACACTTGCTGTAATATTAGGTTATCATAAATATAGTTTTTTAAATGCTTTGCCAAGGCATAACGTGGGTATCCCTCTTACCAGCAGTCAACATCTGTTTCTGCTACCCAAGTGCTCAGTCAATAGCTGTTACTTTAGATTTATTATAGCAGTACTTCTTTGAAGGTAGCAATTATTGTGTTCATTAGGGTATTTTTAGGGGAGTACAAAATATACAGCTCAAACTTAACGGATGTCTATTCCTCATTCATGTAATCACCCAAGTCACTTGTCACCTGCTGACGGTTGGCTTTCCTGTATGCAGTGATTCAAGTATCCAGTCTCCTCCCAGCTTGTGGTTCAGTCTTCCCCTACAGCCACATCTTCAGAAGAATTCAGCAGATGGAAGGAAAAAGTTGATGGAGAATGTGTACCTTCTTAAATCTTGACCTGAAAATGCCGTACATCACTCCTACTCATATTCCACAGGTTAGAACTTGAAGGAAGGCCGTATCAGGTGTACAAGGAACAGGGAAACGTAGCCTTTGTCTGAGTACCTTCCAGTGACAACTCTTTATTCTCTAAAGGGGAAGCACAAATTTTGGCAGACAACTAGCTGTTTTTAATATAAAAAGATAAGTACTGAATCTTGAGTTATAGATCTTTAGTGACAGGAGAAAAATTTTAAAATAGTATTAAGGAGCTCCCCCCAGGGTGCCTCAGATTGTAACATATCAGTCATCACCAACTCTGTCTCCTAAACCCGTCTGTATATTATTTTCAAATGTTAGATAAAATCTCTATGACAAAAATAAACTCAAAAGCAAGAATAGGTGACATAATTTTTTTTAAGTAGCTAGTACTGGTAATAGTAATTGTATCATAGAAGTAACTAGAATTATTTTTAGTGATTTCTATATGTCAGGCACTGTATTAAGCACTTTTTAAGCATTATTTTATTTTAACCTCACTAACATTATCCCAATTTTATGGATATATAAATTTAGGAAGTTAACCTTCTGGGTTAAATAACATCTCATTCCAGGGCCTAGTTCCTAACATTTGCAGAAGAAAAGACTTTTCCCTCTACCCTGCTGGGTTCTCTGGCTGGGGCCCTGGACATTAAACTGACAAAAGATAGATTAACAAGAGAAAACAGTTTAATTTTGTACCTACCCATGGGAGTTTCACAAAGAAATGTGACTCAAAGAAGCAGGCAGATGGTTGAGGCTTATATGCCATCTTGTAAACAAAGGAAATGGGGTTTGGGGCTTCTGGGGGAGGAAAGGAAATGAGTGGTAAATAAGGATTGTCTTTTTGTGCAGATAAAAGTCTCTCAGGTGGTTCCAGTTGTCCCCTGGCGTAACTCTATTCCTTTACAATTGGAAATTTCCTTTAGAAATGAAAATTTCCTTTAGAAATGAAAATTTCCTTTAACAAAGGTGAAATTTATACTCTACCTTTAGGTAGTTACGGGAAGGTAAAGAGCTTTCCCTGCATCTGCTGGTCCTCAATTGCCTTCAGGTAAAAATACTACATCCACCAAGGAGGCATAGTTTTGGGGTGTCCTATTCACATGCCTTGCACTGTACACCAATTATTTTTTCAGCTTAAAATTCATGAGTCCCTAAGATGTCTTGAGGAAATACTTGTGAAGTACGGAATTAAAAGTTGATGATAATTTAGGTGAATGGTTGGTAACAACACAATCATAAACACAAATGCAAATGCATTGCCTGAAACTGTATGTGAGTCCTTGGTGAAAAGATTATAAAATGATTCAGAACATGCTTTAAAAAAAAAAAAAGAAAGAAAGAAAGAAACATATATTTTATGTAATCATCAAAATTAAGAAATGAAAGATTCTTGTAGAGAACGTGTAGTTTAAGGAATATTTCCTATTTCTGTAATGTGTTGATCCCTAACTTTATCAGTAATACTTTCTGCTACCTCAGAGTAGCTCTAATTTGCTAAGAGGGTTTTTTCCTCTGGGTTAACATTATTGGCTCTCTCCAGGCCTGTTCTCTTTCTACTCTTTTTTTTTTTTTTTTTTTTGAGACAGAGACTCGCTCTGTTGCCCGGGCTAGAGTGAGTGTCGTGGCATCAGCCTAGCTCACAGCAACCTCAAACTCCTGGGCTTAAGCAATCCTCCTGCCTCAGCCTCCCGAGTAGCTGGGACTACAGGCACGCGCCACCATGCCTGGCTAATTTTTTCTATATATTTTTAGTTGTCCGGCTAATTTTTTTCTATTTTTGGTAGAGATGGGATCTCGCTCTTGCTCAGGCTGGTCCTCTTTCTAATTTTGAGGGTCATTTAGAACTGGCATTAGCTCCTCTGAAACGCTGAAAGGTAAATGTCCTCAAAGTCAAGTTATAGGGAGGGAATGATGGGTTCTACTCATGAGTGCCCAAGGATAACAAGAGAAAGAACACAAGCCAGTCAGAGTTTAACTAGGAAAAATATGTAGCAGTTCTCAGAGAGAAGATGGAGAACTCAAACACCTGGCCCAGGGAAGGACAGACCACAGGACATGACCACAGGAACTTCTTTGGAGGGACTTTCTAAGGAAGATACCATGAAATGGGATACGGTAGAGTTTGGTGACTATCCTTTGGCTTTCTTGTCATCGTAAGGCACTTTCTCCATTTGTACTGTTTAGCATCCATTTCTCTCCCTGGGCTTCTGAGTCTTCAGTCTTCCTTTCATTGTGGAGCTTCTTCTTATTTGGACTCATTTGTAAATTAACATCACAGAGAATATATGGAAGGACTAAAAATTTGCATCCAGATGAAGGAACAGAGGGCAAGCTTCACACCGCAGGAGGCTTATTGCGACCCGTCTGCACTCAAAGAGCCCACGTGCTCAACCTGTGCTGACGACAAGGGTCTAGGAGCAAAGCGTTCAGGCACGTTATGTTAGAAGCAGAGGGAAAGAAGTTGTACTTTCCTCTTGCAATAAACTCCAGAGTGCTCACTTAGGAGCCTGACAGCCAAATAAACAAATACAAATGATGAGGAAACAATTTCTGGAATGTAATAGGGAGAACTAGCTAGGTGTAAAATATATGGCTGAAGAGTAGAGGAATTTTTTGACTTGCAAGGGACTTAAAGACCCCCATCTCATCTAAAGGACACACACACACACGACAGCCTAGGGTCGAATCTGGCCCACAGATGTGATGTGTTCTGTTTGGTTCATAATTTGAATTAGTTGTCAACATTTAAAATAAGAAGAGTTCACATTTTTTAAAAGCCCAGATCCCTGATCACTACTGAAAAATTGGAAGATCCTAAATAGCCAGCACTTGCCCACTGCAGTCCCAAGAGCCGAGCAGTGAGTTTGCCCTTTGGACGCGGCTCTTGTTCCCACAGTCCCTGCCTGGCCTGCTGTCATTTATTCACATAACCTGTCTTTGGGCAGCTTTTGAATTTAAAACTGCTAGACCGACCTGTTCATTTTTACAGATAAGAAAGGGAGGCCCAGACTGCCTATCCCAAGCATACCACTTTTTCTGGTATAATGCCTATGTTGGAGCTGTTTCCATACAATCTTCTATCCCAGGCTTTTTCACTTAAATGGTGAGATTTATTTAGCAAAGGAAAAGAGATCTGAAAAGTAAGCATACGGTCTGAGGAAACCGGAAAGACAAAGGTGATGTTAACACAAGAAATGTGGGAAAGCAGGAAAAGACAAAGGTGATATTAACAAGAGGATAATTTAGAGCAGGGGTGGGAAACTTTTCATGTTGGAAGGCTGCATTAATTTAGTTGTAATCAACTAAAGCCACATTCAAGAAACTTCAATTGGACAGACTTGAAAATGTACATTATTTTGCAAAAATCTAACTACTATGTATTTCAGAATTTCAAACAATGAACTTTGATGACTTTGTTGTGTATGCTTTAATGACTTTGTTGTGTATGCTTTTTGTCAGAAAGCATTTGAATATTTGGTTGCCGCATGGAGGCCCACAGTTTCAGCAGATCCTCTAGATGGGTATCAGTCATTCATGACGTAAGGGTGTTTTGATTTGGGTTAGGTAGGAGAATGTAGATTTGTAGCAATAAGGGATTGAAAAGTAAGAAAACATTTTTGGGCATGTTTCCAAAGGCATGGGTATTCTACTATATTTTTCCATATTTCAACTGGATTTTTCTTAGCATCAAACGATGACTTTAAAATGTCATCTGCTAAGAGCTCAGTCAATTCCTTCTGTAGTTCTTTAGGTCAGCAGTCGCCAACCTTTTTGGTGCCAGGGACCGGGTTCATGGAAGACAATTTTTCCATAGACCTGGGGTGAGGAGGATAGTTTCAGGATGATTCAAGTGCATTACATTTATTGTGCAATCAAACCTCTCTGCTAATGATAATCTGTATTTGCAACTGCTCCCCAGCACTAGCATCACCATCTCGGCTCCACCTCAGATCCTCAGGCATTAGATTCTCATAAGGAGTGCGCAACCTAGATCCAGCCATGCACAGTTTGCACTCCTATGAGAATCTAATGCCAATCGCTGATCTGACAGGAGGCAGAGCTTATGTAGTGATGCGAATGATGAGGAGTGTCTGTAAATACAGATGAAACTTTGCTCCCTCACCTTCTGCTCACCTCTTGTTGTGTGGCCCAGTTCCTAACAGGCCATGGACTGGTACCAGTCCACAGCCCGGGGGTTGGGGACCGCAGTTTTAGGTGGCTTGGTGATATCAGCTAGGTGAGGCTAAAATGCTGACTTGAGTGTGATGTCATGATTCTCAAAGTCAGTGAACCTTTCATTGTATTCTCCAATTAATAGGTCTATAACAGCTGTGTATTCTTCAAATGATTCGCATATATCATCCTACTCATCGATGACCTTTGCTAACTGGGGAAAATCTTCATCTGAAATTTCCTTTTGAAGAAGTGTTTTGAAAAAAGATAGCTTTTTTCAAAATACATGGATTTTTTGCCACATATCATATATAGGCTTAGTTTTACCTTGCAAAGAAATATTCAAGTCATTTTGATTTGACATGATATCACACAGAAATGCTGCATTCCTATAAAATTTGCCTTCAATAATTCATATTGCTGATTGTGTTCTTTATAAAATTTAACTATATGTTCTTAATAGAGATAAAATTTTGGCTAGCAATAGTCAATGCACATTAGAATGATACAGCAAATCCACACTGACTACCTCGCTGTTCAGCTATAGCATGTTATGAAATTGATGTTGCTATGTTGCATTTGCAGGAATATAGTTAACAATTCTCATAACTTGTTGCAAAGTGTCACTTAAAAAAGTAGCTTTAGCATAGAGATTTTGCTGATGCAAAACACAATGAAAACAAAGGAGAGCATCTGCATCGGCAATACTTTTTTTATCTGTGCAATAAACCCTTCATATTTTCCTGTCAGGGAAGGTGCACCATCTGTACATATACTCACTAAAGACTCCCCATCCCCCTCGACCTGCCCCAAGGCATGTGGCCCCTCCTTCAAAAGCCCATGATCTCTGTTAGTTGGAGAGATGGATTTGAGACAGCTTCTCCCGTTCTCCCGACAAGATGTCTTTCTTGGCAATCCTCATTATCCTAATAATTGAATCTTTATGTGACAAGCAACCAGACCTACGCCTGTTGGTTCACAGTCTGTTCTCAGTTCTTGGCCAAAGAATGGCCAGACACACCAACAGCAAGGCAAGTGTGAAATGAAGTTTATCGAGGAAGGGCAAGATAGGTTTACAAAGCAAAAGGAAGACATACACTTACAGAGTAAGCAAGATATGTTCACCACAGAGGAAGGAACGGGCCCTCCTGTCATATCAAAAGGGCCTTGGTTATGGTCTGGGGTCTTGTTTTATAGTGTCTAGACTGGGCCCTGCTTGTGGTTCGAACATCACCATCAAGCCATTTTGATGAACAGTTGGGAGTTATATAACCTGATTTCCCATCAGCCTCTCTGAAAGCCCATGGGGGGCAGGATGGACCACAACGTAGATTTAGCTAATGACGTGATAATTAGCCTTAGGTCATTCTAGGTCACCTTCTACACCCTATTGTACCTGTGCTGCTTGGCCCATGGGCTAGCAAATCCTCTGCATTCCTTTGCGGTTGGCAGGCTAAGTTCTGATTGGTAGATTGGTAGGGCATTCCCTCCTCCCCCAGATGTGGCAATTGCTTGGGGAGCCCATTTTTGTTCCCAGGAGGGGCTGGAGGTTCCTTGCTGTCTACCTAACAGGCCAAAACCCCCTTGTGGTTTTGATAACAATTATGGGGGCTCATTCAGGATGGCATTGTTTGTGGTTCAGGGGCTGCAGAGTGGGGAGAGATCAAAAGGCTTCCTTAGCAGCTGCCTGGATGTATTTGCCAGAGGGCAGCTTTGGACTCTCCCACCACCTCTGCTGACACTGACCTCCAACACATTCATGATTGTCTCCCAATTACCTCTGAAGAAAGAACCTCTGGATTTTGACATTTGCATCCAGACAGGTGAGTGCTGTTTGAAGGTACCACATAGTGGGAAACGCCCCTCTCAATCTGGGGAATTCTCAGGGAATTCCCATTTGTTTTGGGTTGGATAAGCTCCTAATCATTCATGAGTGTGGAAACTAACCTGTTTTGATTTGGCACTCCCCTGGGCTTATTAGTTAAACTGCAGTTCATTTGTTTGGACTGTTTATATTTTACCTGTATTGGTGTGCTACTTGTAAATGTGGAGGTGGTTAAGCTTTCTGTCTCTATTATACTTTATATCTACTTGGAATTTGCTGTTGATGGTATTATAAGCATAATCCAAGGTCTGGGAGGTTGAAAGATATACCTTCTGGTGGTTCCTCTTGTGATAGGTTCTAAGGTCTGAGAGGTTAAAAGACACCTCCATCCTAAGGTCTGGGAGATTAGAAGACATTTCTGTCCTAAAGTCTAGGAGATTGAAACACATCCCCATCTATGGAGGCAACTTGGCTGAGATTTGAGGACTCCTGCTATTGGAAAGGGAAAGAGAGGGATGGAAATATAATGTATACAGATTTACGTGGAACTTCAGAGGCTCTCATGGCTAGAGTTCTGAGATAAAAGCTGTTGAAACTTTGTGTGTATGCATATGTGTTTAGATGTGTTTCATATATGTACATGTATTATACATTGTATCGACATGGTATCAAAACTGGCTTATAAATAAAAGGAGCTCTCATAAACTAAGTAAATAAACCCTAAGGCTTTTCAGGTTCATGTGAATTTAGTAATCTTTGGTTTAAAAAAAGCTGGTTTTTAAAAAATTGTTGGTAAAATAAAAACAAAAATGTCTTCAAAATTGTCAGCATACATTTTTGCCTGGGTTTACTGGTCATTTTTATATTTGAAGGTATCAAATGCTATAAAACTATAAACCCAGCCAAAAAAAAATGATCAGTTTTGTGTGATTTTTGATAGTTGGTGTAATGAAAACAGCTAAATCTCCTGAGTTAACAGCGAAGTTATCCATATGTTTAAGGTTCTTGCATAGGTAAAAAGTAGGAATGCCTAAACAATAATAAGTGTCATTATTAGAATAAATAAAACTCTAAGTAAATGATAGCACAAAAACAGAAACTTAAGCTCAAAAGTTTATAAAGATATTTTGGTTTTGGTCTCAAATCTAGCTGTAGATGTAGTTTCTTCCATTGACTTTACTGTCTACAGAAAGGTTCCCACTAAATCTGTCTAAATCAAATTGGAAGCTTCCCTTTGGTCTGGATTACTCTCAATTTGTTTTGAGTATTTAGTTGTAAGCCAGCCTGTTATGTTGTGTTGTCACAGCAAAGGCCTTTGCCTAAGAAAATTGAAAAGAGAATCCCTGAACTGTTAATTTTTGTGTAGTAATTATTCTTGAATCCAAAGAGAATCTCAAAACAATCTTATTCTTTGAAAGTATTACATGTACTCAAATTTACACTTAGGTAGAAAAGTAGTTTGAGACCATTTAGATTGTTTCTAAAATAACTTAATTTTGACCCTTATGTAAAAGTGTTATGACTTTGTGTCATTATTTGAGATGCTAAATATTAATGTTAGAGGTTTATTTGGTCTATAGTCAAGTGATGTCATGTCAACAAATTTTATTTTGGGATATTGGTATTTTAGAAAGATCTAATTAATACCTTTAAGTAGGATGCATTTTAAACTTCTACTATATTTATGGAACTTAAGGATGTCACATTATTCAGAATAGCAAGTCTTACTAGAATATTTACATTTGTAAGTTTTTATTTTTAAGTTTAAAAGTAATAATTAAAACTATATTTTGTGATTGTTTTGGTCTATGTTTTAAAAATCTTTTCCTTCCCTTTTTTCCCAATTTTGTATAAGAAAATAAGTTTAGATATTGAATTTCTTTAGACACTGAATGACTATATTGAGGGCACAATTAATCACATTGGTTGTATACCCAATATACACACGCTATAAAAATGGTTAACAGAAAACAACAAACTCTACCTTAGTTTAAGTCTCAGTTCTGTGCCTTGAAATGTAAATTTTCTACCAGGTATCATGTCTTTGGAAGTGCAAATTAGAGTTGCCTAGCAACAATTGTTTAGGGCAATGAAACAAGTAATCAAGAAATCACTAATCTAAAGTGGGGGAGAGAAACTATTTAAAAACTGTCAGATGAAAAATCTTATAAATCTTTAAGGCATGCTTCTGACTGTGTGTCTGTATGTCATAGTTTCAAGATTCTTTTCAAATAATTTGAATTCTTAAAGTAAATTAAGTAGTAGATAATTATAAAATGCCTGAGTCATTTCTGGAAACATAAGTTTAATAGTTTATAATCAGCTATGGTCCAAGATTTACTTTTTTAAGAAAAAGTGATGGAAAGAATTGAAATTTTTGTAGTACTTTTTATTTAAAACATTACTAATTTTGTTGTGTTGTCAAGACAAATACTAAGTAAATAGCAAAGTTTACCTGATATCTCTAGAATTTAAAAACTATTACATTGCCAGTGCCTTGCTGTTTAAACTATAAACATCCTCCCTCCAGGCCCAAGGACTATCATGGAAAAGGGTGGTATGTAAGACTGTAAGGGATGATTTCAAGGGATGGAATAAGTTCAGATCTTCCAAATCAAGTACAGACACATAGATGCCTAAACATCTAGCAAAATGAGGGACTTTACCTTTTGGGGCCACATGGTGCAGGCATCCATTCCAACCATAAAGAATTTCCTGCTTCCCATAGACTTCAAAGAAAATTACACAGAAGATATCAAGATACTTGGTGACAGAGCTTCCTGGGTATAGTTGCTTCCAGTTATGGAATGTATGCAAATAGACATATAATAAGAAATTTATCAGGTACTTCAGGACAAATGACTAAAGTGTCTGCAAAATGTATTGCTACACAACAAAAGTCTCTAAATTCTTTAGCTTAAATAGTTAACAATGTTTATGTTTTATATAACAAATTGCTATAAGTTGGTAACTAAACCCGACACTACAATAGCTCAATGCTTATAGATAAGTTAACTTTATAATCTTGCTTTTGGTGTTTGGTTTTTTTGATCTTACATTGTAAAAGTTGACAAATGCCTGTCCACCACCATTCCCATCTGGCCTAGAATATTTTATTGGCTAGAAGTCTTTTGACTTTAAGTCCTTTAGCCATAAAGGTCCCTCCGAGGGACAGGATGGAACCAGGGCAGGTAACCATACCACCCTGGCAATGATGAAACAAAATAAGAGTTTGGCCATCAGTGCTGCCTCTAGCAAATCTTGGCCAAAAGCGAGGAAATATAAAGTCACACCCGCCTGCCCCAGACCCCTTCTGGGCCAAGAGGAACCCCCCCCAAAAAAACCTTAAAACTGAGTTCCCAGCCATGATGGGAAGAGAAGTTAGACATGCCCCCTGGGCCCTACGTTGGGCCACCTAGACTTATATAAGCCTTTTGATTTGTTCATTCAAGAAATGCAAAGAGCCAGGCATGGTGGTGCATGCCTATAGTCCCAGCTACTTGGAAGGCTGAGGCAGGAGGATCACTTGAGCCCAGGAGTTTGAGGTTGCTGTGAGCTAGGCTGATGCCATGGCACTCTAGCCCAGGCAAAAGAGTCAGACTCTGTCTCGAAAAAATAAATAAATGAAAAATAAATAAATTATATTTAAAAAAAAAAGAAATGCAAGGATTTGGACTCAGAGTATTTATACAACCTTTGGAGAATCATAGCAACCTGTACCTTATTTCTCTAATAATTGGATATGGTAACAAAAGATTGGCCCATTTCTCTGACAGTGGTGGCTGCTACTTAAGATGTTACACAAGAAGCTGAAAAGTTTACCCTTGGGCAACTGGTGACTGTTCACACCATGCATAATGTATTATACCTACTAGAACAAAAGGGAGGCTTTTTGTTAAGGGCCACTGCATGGGTAAATATTAGGCTACTTTGTGAGATAATCCTAATGTAACTCTGAAGGTGATGCCCACCTTAAATCCAGCCCCCTTGATGCCTACAGACTCTCATTCCCCATTCTATGATTATATTCAGATTATTGACCAAGTGCATCCTAGTCTCCCAGATTTGACTGAGCAGCAGCCCCTGTCAGACCCAGATGAGGAGCTCTTTACAAATGGAAGCAGTGTTACAAAACAGTGACAGCGCAAAGCTGGGTATGCTGTGGTTACTAGCCAAGAGGTAAATGAGCTACAAGCCCTACCCCCTGGGACATCTGCCCAGAAGAATAAATTAACTGCACTGCCTAGACTGATTCTAAGTATGCCTTTATGATAGTGTATGCTCATAAAGCTATTTAGAAGAAATAAGGGTAACTTACCTTTGAAAACAAGAAAATTAAATATGGACCAAATTCTTGAGTTATTAAAAACCATTTTACTGCCCAGGGAGGTGGCCATCATGCACTGCCAGGGACATTAGATAGTTGTGTATGGTAGGCTTGAGGGTCAAAAGAGCAGCCCAGCAACTGTCCAATCAATTGGCCTTAATCTCCTCCTTCCAATTGGTTAGCCAAGGGACCCTTTATTTGTACAACAGTACACCAGCAAATGATGTTTCCCCAAGGTCTAGGGAAATTGATAACACCCCAGCTCCCAGAGGGGCAGGCACACAGGAGCAGGTGCTGTTGGTGCACCCTCTGAGTATATTTTTGCCTATTGGGTCAATGGGAAAAAGCCCCTTGGACCTATGATTGTCTAAACAACTGGACAGTGAGGAACATTTGCTTGTTGGAAATCTTTATCACCACTTTTTAGTCCATACCAGGTCAAAAATTGCCCATTAAACTAGCTCCCTAAAACTTCCTTCATGAATGACTAGGGGAATTTTGAATAGACATTCAATCTGGGGGGCACTGGGTCATTATTTCCTGAGAGAGATCCCAGAAGGGCAGGGTTACTTCTTTTGATATACTTTGCTACCTTGGTGGGGAGAGAGTGGCAGTTCAGCAATATGTACTAAAAAGTTTCAGTTACAGGCCCAACATGGTTGTTCTTCCTCCTATCCCAACTATGTCCCATTTCAGCAGTAAGCAGCCAGATAGGTCAATGTTCTGATTCCCCAAGATTGAGGAATGAACTAAAAAGAAGGGAGAAGCTGTAACCAACTCACAAACAAATTTCAGTGACCCCTATATGTTTTTTTATAATCCTCTCCCTTAACTAACTACTCTACCATTTGAGTTCTTTCTCAGAAATGGAGGATTCTCTGCAAGACAAAGGAGTTGACATTCTGAAAGCCCCAGGGCTAATTTCCTGATGCTAAAACCTGCCATCCCCCTCAACCTGCCCCAAGGCACCTGGGCCCTCCTTCAAAAGCCTATGATCTCTGCTAGCCAGAGAGATGGATTTGAGGCAGCTTCTCCCATTCTCCCAACAAGGTATCTTTCATATTAAAAATTCCTTTCTTCCTTGGCAATCCTCATTGTCTCAATAATGGAATCTTTGTGAGATGAGCAACTGGACCTAGGCTGAAACCTGTACTAGATGTTTAAGACTATAAAATTATAATTCAACCTAAGATAAAAATGTACAATAAAAATGAATTGCTTGATGTATGTCAAGCATGGCAATCTAAAGGAAAAACTTTTAGATTCTTTACTTTTGTGATGTCTGATATCTGCCTAACATGCATGTGTCACACAATTTATCAGCCAGAAAAAAACTCTAGATGATGACTAGCTTTGATTAATGTCTGAAGAAATTTTTCATGACCAATCCAAGCATAACTGTTAGGAAAAAGTAAATTAAATAGATGTACATGAGATAAAACTTTTCAACAATAATTATGTTTTACACATATCTGCTTAAATATAGTATCCAAAATCTTTTTGGTAACTTAAAAACTTAAATATATACTATATTTACTATATACTAAATATATATAAATAGTATATATAGTATATAGTAATATATTTACTATATACTAAATTTACTATATACTAAATTAAGTTAAATGATGGATATTCACTCAATGTTAGATTATTTCTAAATAATATATAAATACTGAAATATTAATTACTGAACATAAGTTTATCTATATCTGCCTTCTTATTTTTACAGAGAGTCTAAAGAATGTTTGAGTCTGTTCATAAACATATTCTTTCTGCCACAGTGAAAAAGTCTACTATGAGGAAGCATATGCTTCTAGAAATTGTGAAAGGGTGTATTCCTAAATTTGTTAATCTAATCTACAGAATGCGCTATATATAACAAACAGTCGCCAGTTGTCTACTTCTTTGTTTTCACTGAAAATTAAGGTTATTAAGCATTAAAAATTCTAATCAATATACATAAAGGAACTATTAGAAGTAAGAAGGGTGAAGGAAAAAAGCCTGTGCACAAAGTGTGCAAGGAAATTAAGATGTGTTTTAAAGATATGAGGTATGAAAGATGCATTTTTGTTAAGGAAAAAAGAGTAATTTTTTCTTATAGTAGTTATTTAAAGATTATTTCAGAGTGAGAAAGAAAGAACAGAAATCTAGATGCATACAGAAAATTATAAAAGGAGAGAGAGAATGTTGTGTGGTCAAGATAGCTAAAATTAAATGGGTTTGTTACAACGCGTTAAAATGAACTCTTAACAGCAATAGTGTACTGATGCAGAACTGGAGCTTCGATTGCTGGTTTGTTCTTCATAAGAGATTGCAAAACATTATCTTTACTTTTTGAGTACTTTGCCTAGGACACTAGGATTCTGTGACTTACCAAAAATAATTTCCTATGCTTCTTGTTGCCTTTATCATGTCTTTTACTACTTTTTTAAAAAATAAGTCTTCTCAGTATGGAAAAAGGTAAGGTTTTTTTGTTTGTTTGTTTGTTTGTTTTGAGACAGAGTCTCACTCTGTTGCCTGGACTTGAGTGCCGTGACATCAGCCTAGCTCACAGCAACCTCAAACTCCTGGGCTCAAGCAATCTTTCTGCCTCAGCCTCCTGAGTAGCTGGGACTACAGGCAGGTGGCACCATGCCCAGCTAATTTTTTCTATATATTTTTAGTTGTCCGGCTAATTTCTTTCTATTTTTGGTAGAGATGGGGTCTTGCTCTTTCTCAGGCTGTTCTGGAACTCCTGACCTCGAGTAATCCTCCCACCTTGGCCTCACAGAGTGCTAGGATTATAGGCACAAGGCCCCACACCCGGCCAAGATTTTGTTTTTGATTTTGTTTTTATAGTCATGTGATCTTCCCTATTAACCTTGAAAATCTTTATCACTTTACTTAAATAGATAACTGTTGTTTCAGAGTTATCTATTATCCTATTTAATCAAATGTTCAAAATTTTTGAAATTTTTGACAATCTTCTTCAAATTAAGTTATAAAGTCTTTTTTAACCACAATGAGATATCACTTAACTCCAGTGAGAATGGCCTTTATCAAAAAGTCCCATAACAATAAATGTTGGCATGGATGTGGAGAGACAGGAACACTCCTACATTGCTGGTGGGACTGCAAACTAGTGCAACCTCTGTGGAAAGCAATATGGAGATAACTTAAACAGATACAAGTAGACCTACCATTTGATCCAGCAATCCCATTATTGGGCATCTACCCAAAAGAACAAAAGACATTCTATAAAAAAGACATCTGCACCCAAATGTTTATAGCAGCACAATCCACAATTGCAAAGATGTGGAAACAACCGAAGTGCCCATCAATACATGAGTGGATTAATAAAATTAGGTATATGTAAACCATGGAGTATTATTCAGCTATAAGACATAAAGGTGATATAGAATCCCTTTTGTTCTCCTGGAGAGAGTTGGAACCCATTCTATTAAGTGAAGTATCCCAAGAATGGAAAAATAAGCACCACATGTACTCACCAAAAATTGGTTTCCCTGATCATCACTTAAGTGCACATTTGGGAATAACACCAATTGGGTATCAGACTGAGGTGGGGGTGGGGGGAGGGGATGGGTGTATACCTTCATGATGAGTGTGTTGCGCACCGTCTGGGGAATGGTCACGCTTGAATGTTCTGACTTGGGGGGATGGGGGGTGGGGGGAGGGGATGGGGGTATAACTACATGAGTGCGATGCACACTGTCTGGGGAATGGACACGCTTGAAGCTCTGACTCGGGGGGGGGGGGATGGGTGGGACATGGGCAATATATATAACCTGAACTTTTGTGCCCCCATAATAAGCTGAAATAAAAAAAAAAAGAAAGAAAGAAGGGAGATATAGAATCTCTTATGTTCTCCTGGATAGAGTTGGAACCCATTCTACTAAGTGAAGTATCCCAATAATGGAAAAATAAGCACCACATGTACTCACCATCAAATTGGTTTCACTGATCATCACCTAAGAGCACATTCAGGAATAACATTAATCGGGTGTCGGGCAGATGTGACGGGGGAGGGGGTGGGTGTATACATACATAATGAGTGTGATGGGCACTGTCTAGGGGATGGACACGTTTGAAGCTCTGACTCGGCGGGGCTGGGGGGACAAGGGCAATATACGTAACCTAAACTTTTGTACCCTCACAATATGCTGAAACAATAATAAAAAAAATAAAAAATAAAAAAATAATAAAGTCTTTTTTACCTTGAACTAACTTTGAGATTCCACAGAAGGCCCCTTGAAAATCTCAAAGGATTTGTTCTCTCACCTTGAAAAAGAGAGATATTAAACTAATTAAGTTTATTTGATATGCTAAATTACATGAGAATCATTGTTTCAACTAAAACATGACCCATAACTTTCTTTATGTTATATTTGTACAGGTATGTTATTAGTATATTATAAATATTTCAAAAATTGTATAAGTTCCTAGAAATTCATCAATCTCTGCTATCCATGCTATGTCTTGATATGTTATTTATAAATATAATTATTACTATAAAATATTGTATGCCACAGAAATAACCAAATTTCCTTGTTAATTGTGCTATAGTGAACTCTCACTAGACCTTTATGGCTATTTTTAAATCTTTTGTCATTCGCAGACAGTTATTGCTTTACTTTGATTCTCTGAAAGCTTTTGCAGTCAACTGCAGGTGAAAACGCTTCATCTTCAAGGAGATTCATGGAAAAGACTCTGACAGGTATCCTGAAGTATTATATTTAAAATCATGCTACTGAGCTCGGTAAAGATATGCAAAACTCTAACGAAAGAACTAATGAATCCATAAAACTGCAAACCTCAAATCAAGCAAAACAGGAACTAATTTCATGGTACTGAATGAATGGATAAGGAATGATTATAATTTTTATGGCCTTTTTGTTTGAAACATTGCTCGTTCTTTAATGCTTTGTTTTCCATATTTTAGGAACTCCTTTTCTCTCTTCTCTTAAGCTATCTATAATTTAGAGCAATTTGATAAAGTATATCTTTGTCAACAAAGATGAAACACTTACTTTTTCTCTTTACCTGATCCCTCTAGAATTCAGAAATCCTTACTAAGTATTCTTATTTTCATGGCAATATATTTATTTGCATAAGTTCAAGAAGAATCTGTTCTCTTTGTAATAGAATACAATTCAGAACATTGTTTATATGACCAAGGCTTTGATTGGAATGTCACATTTTACGATGTTGTGCATCAAATCAGGTAAGACCAGACAGTTTTAAGGAACTAAGGTTGACTTTATGGAGCCAATGCTTACAAAGCCCCTTGGAATATTGGCCTAGTGCCTGGCTGATAGGGTTCCCAACCTTATGGATGAGTAAGAAAAGTCATTTTCTGGTAGACCTAGGAATCTTAAAATATGTTGGGTAACTCAGAAAGAGAGAAATTCACCCTAATCTATAGGTATTGCTGGGAAAGTCTGAGGGTGAGTCCTTGGCTTGGTTTCCAAGCCTTGATAGGCTTTTAAAAGTCTAATCTGAGATTACTTATTAAAAGTTCCAAGAAAGCAGACTTTGAAGAGCCTATACATACAGTTGACCCTTAAAGAATATGAGTTTGAACTGCTTGGGTTCACTTATATGCAGATTTTTTCACTATGAGTTATATACCAAGTGTGCCTGCCTTTCCTGCCTCCCATTCCACCTCTTCTGCCTTTTCACCCTTTGCCAACCCAGAGATAGCAAGCCCAACTCTTCCTCCTCCTCCTCCTCCTCAGCCAACTCAACATGAAGACTACTAGGATAAAGACCTTTATGATAATCCACTTCTACTTAATGAATAGCAAATATATTTTCTCTTCCTTATGATTTTTTAAAAAACATTTTCTTTTCTCTGGCTTATTTTATAGTAAGAACACAGAATATAATATATGTAACATAGTTCTGGTCAACAGTAGGCTATTAGTAGGTAAGTTTTAGGAAAGTCCAAAGTTATACACAGATTTTTTGAGTGTGCAGGGGGTTGGTGCCTCTAACCCCCATGTTGTTCAAAGGTCAGCTGTATTATCAATTATTATTCTTGCTGTATTCATGTAAATAATCAGGCCAAGTTTAATGAGGTTAAACTTATTTTGCTAGCAAAAATAGTCTCACTTTGATTATCTTTGATAGAAATAAGGTGATTGTAGAGAGAAGTATTCAATGTTTCAATGAAAAACTGTAGCACACTCTTGTGGATTGTCAAATTCTAGCTATGTTCATTGTCTTTCAGGCTTTTTTTTTAAATCTCTTTGCAAACTGACCCCTGCCATTTTTTGCATTTTGTCACAATTAACATTTTGATTTTTGTCTCACCCTCCTGATTTGGCACCAATGAGAACTAAAACCTGACTGCCCAGACCCATATTGGCACTATCTAGAAAAAGCCCTGCAGGCTGAAACTGGACCCTTCATGCTCCACTCTGAGAAATAACCATGACTGTGACATTGTATGTGCCATCACCAGAGACATTCAAACTACAAACCAGGAAATTTGTCAGAATGCCACTTCCTGGCTTCTTTTCACCATCTCACAATGCTTTGAGCCCAATATCTAGAAATCTTCTAAACTGATTGCCCTCTGGACTAAAAAGTTGGGTTTGTAATTTGTTCTGTTAATCTTTGGTTTTCTTTTGTTTCCACAGAAATATCCCTTATTAAATGCCTGATTGCTAGCACCATATAGAGGCCTAACATAGGTGGTTGCCCTATTCCCTCTGGCAACACCATCTGTGAAATGAGAACAGCTGTTTAAGTAGTCTGACCTATTCCCAGCACTGAGAGACTGATTCAATGACATGGCACGATGTCTTTAAATGTGTTCTTTTCTGCTTACTCACTCTTGCTTCAGTCTGTTTTTCTCCCCCTTTGCAGATCTCTTATCTTGCAACACCTAAACTGATCTGTCTCTACAGCTATAAACTTGGATTTTGATATATGAAAAAAAGAAAAGTTTCAAAGAGTGGAATGAAGGGTTCTAACATATGCCACCCCAAAATATGGAGTATTTTGAGCTAAAAGAAATTGATAACCAGCAGACATGGAAACACTGTTTATCTTCCCCTAACTGCTTAAAAGTAGAGTATAAATTTTCTCTTTTGTAAAGGAAATTTACATTTATAAAGGAAATTTCTGTTGGTAACGGTGTCTCTGTACAAGGAAGAGAGCTACACCTGGAGACAACTCATCATCTGAGACACTCTAATCTGCATAGCAAGTCAGTCCTTATTTACCATACATTTCCTCCCTCCCTTTCCCATGACTTGTCATTTGCATGTAGAAGGTCAAAACACCCTTTTTCTTTGTTTAGCCTGAGATGGTATATAAGCCTTAATCATCTGATGGCCTCCTTGAATCTCTTTTCTTTGTGAAACTCCTATGCATATTTGCACGCTTAACTGTTTTCTCTCTTGTTCATCTGTCTCTTGTCAGTTTAAATTCAAAGGCCCCAGCCAGAGAACCAGAGGGTAGAAGTGAAAAGTTATTTTCCTCCCCTAGAAAACCAAAATGCAGTCCTAGCCAGAGAAATCAAGCAAAAGAAAGAAATAAAAACCATCCAAATTGGAAAAGAAGTCGCATTGTTCCTATTTGCAGATGACATGATCTTATATATAGAAAAGCCTAAAGACTCCACTGAAAACCAGTTAGAATTCATAAGCAAATTCAGTAAAGTTGCAGGATACAAAATGAACACATATAAATCAGTAGTGTTCCTTACACCAATAACAAACTAGCTGAAAAAGAAATCAAGAGAGCAATCCCACTTCCAATATCTACAAAAATAAAATAAAATACCTAGGAATACATTTAACCAATAAAGTGAAAGACCTCTACTAGGAAAGCTACCACTGATGAAATAAATTGAAGAGGACACAAACAACTGGAAATACATCACATGCTCATGGATTAGAATTAATATTGTTAAAATGACCATACTACCCAAAGCAGTCTACAGATTCAGTGTAACTCCTATCAATATAGCAATGACATTCTTCACAGAAATAGAAAAAGCAATCCTAAAATTGATATGGAATCACAAAAGACCCCTAATAGCCAAAGCCATCCTAAGCAAAAAGGGACAAAGCTGGTGACATCACACCACCTGACTTCAAAATATAGTATGATACTATAGTAACTAAAACAGCATGGTGTTGGTATAAAAACAGACACATAAATCAATGGAACAGAACAGAGAACCTAGAAATAAGTCCACGTATTTACAGCCACCTGATTTCTGATAAAGGTGCCAAGAACATATACTGGGAAAAGGACAGTCACTTCAATAAAGAGTGCTGGGAAAACTAAATACCCATATGCAAAGAATGAAATTAGACCCCTATCTCTCACCATATACAAAACTAAACTCAAAATGGATTAAAGACTTTAATATAAGACTTGAAACTATAAAACCACTAGAAGAAAACATAGGGGAAATGCTCCAGGACATCAGTCTAGGCAAAGCTTTTATAGCTAAGACCTCAAAGCACAGGCAACAAAAACAAAAATAGACAACTAGGATGATATCAAACTAAAAAGGTTAGGCACAGCAATACAGTGAAGAGATAACCCACAGAATGGGAGAAAATATTTGCAAACTATTCATTCAACAAGGGACTAATATCCAGAATATACAAGAAACTCAAACAACTCAACAGCAAAAAAAGTCAAATAATCCCCTTCAAAAGTGGACAAAGTATCTAAATAGACATTTCTCAAAAGAAGATATATGAATGGCCAACAGGTATATGAAAAAAATGCCTGACATCATTAATCATCAGGGAAATACAAATTAAAACTACAATGAGATGTTACCTTACTCAAGTTAGAATGACTATTATCAAAAGACAAAAAATAACATATGTTGTTGAGTATACATAGAAAAGGGAACTCATACACCATTGGTACAAAATTATCATAACCATTATAGAAAACGGTATGGAGTTTTCTCCAAAAACTAAAAAACAGCACTACCATATAATCCAGTAATCCCACTACTGAGTATTTATCCAAAGGAAAAGAAATCAGTATATCAAGGGGATACCTGCACTCCCATGTTTACTGCAGCACTATTCACAATAGCAAAGATATGGACTCAACCTAATTGTCCAACAACAGATAAATAGATAAAGGAACTGTGGAATATATACATAATAGAATGATTTTATTCAGCCATAAAAATGAATGAAATTATGTCATTTGTAGCAACATAGGTGCAACTAGAGGCCATTATGTTAAGTGAAATAAACCAGGCACAGATAGACAAATATCACGTGTTCTCACTGAAATGTGGGAGGTAAAACATTGATCTCACGGAGGTGGAAAGTAGAATGGTAGGGGTCGAGTGAAATTAAGTGAGTTTGGTTCATGGGTACAAACATACAGTTATTGCAAATAGGAAGAATGAGTTCTAATGTTCAGTAGCAGATTAGGATGACTATAGTTAACAATAATATATTGCATATTTTAAAATAGCTAAAAGAGAAGATTTGAAATGTTCCCAACACAAAAGAAATGATAAATGTTCTAAATGACGGATATCCTAAATACCCTGATTTGATCATTACACATTCTATGCATGTATCAAAATATCACATGTACCCCATAAATATATATAATTATGTATCTATAAAAAATTCTTCAGTTTGCATTTTGGTTTTTACAAAAAAAATTTTAAGGGTTCAGCAGAAGTTTTTCTAAAAAGAAAATGAACAAAAACTGTGGCACAGGGCTCTTTTTCTTCAGGAGAAGGAGGACCTCAGGCCTGGTATTGCTGCAAGACTGTAGGATTTATACCAAAAATCGTTGTGTAAATTCACTGTAAAGATTAATAGAGGGAAGTTGCAGAATTTTATTTAAAATCCTGACCAGTGCCAAAACAACAGGGAGGGAGTGACATAGACAGTTAATAAACTTTTGAAGAAACAATGGGATATGTGTGTAACCAGCATGTGAAAGTCAGCAGGTCAAGGCATTTGTCTTGGCTCTTACACTAATGGGGTGGGTCACTTTGGGACAAACACTTCAATTCTTTGAGGCTGAGTTTCAACCACGAAGTGAGGGGCTGATTCTCAAAGTGTTATCCGCACATTAGAATCATCAGCGTCATGAAGGAACATACTAGAAATGCAAATTTTTAGCCCCTTTCCCAGGCTTCCTGGGATGACACTCAGGGTGAGACCCTTCAATCTGTATTTTAACAATCTCTCTCAGTGGAAACTAGCAAAATTTGAGAATGATTGAGTAAGCCACCGGGAAGATGATCTCTATGTGCCTTATTGCTGTAAACGCTCTAATTATAAGCTAAAGAGGAAAAATAGCCAAGTTGCCCTAGTATTTGGCATAATACAGTTGTTAAAAATATTCAACAGGGTAAGACATAATTATCTGTTTTGAATGGTGCAAGTGTTTGTTTAGCCATTACATTTCATGAGATGTGAGAACACCATGCACACATGCAAGGGGACATCCCAGTGATGAACTGACTTGAGTCAAAACAAACATAAAGACCACAAGTGGTGAGACAAGGACAGTCACATAAGCAGTGGGAGTCATCTGCATCTGAGGGTACATGCATATCAGGACTGGTTCAGTGTGCATACAGCAAAGGAATACTCCCTTTCAGTGTTAAAAAGTTGTATAGTTTTTTAAAAATACATGTATTGCTCAGTTAATAAACTACTTCATAATTAGCTACTTTCTATTAACATTGTTTATGTTTAAAAAAAATCTTCAAGCCTCATTGGAAGTCTTAGTGGTATCACAGGGCTCAAAAGCTGGGCTATGGCTGGCACAGTGGCTCAAGCCTATAATCCTATTACTTTGGGAGGCCAAGGCAGGAGGATCACTTGAGGTCAGGAGTTCGAGACCAGCTTGAACAACATAGTGAGACCTCATCTCTATAAAAACTAGGAAAAATTATCCGGGTGTGGTAGTGTGTGCCTACAGTCCCAGCTACTTGGGAGGCTGAGGCAGGAGGATCACTTGAGCCCAGGAGTTTGAGGTTACAGTGAGTTGTGATGACACCATGGCACTCTAGCCAGGGTGACAGAGCAAGACTATGTCTAAAAAAAAAAAAAAAAAAAAAAAAGTTGGGCTATAATACCAAAACTCAAAGCAAAACAAAAGAAAACACATAAACAAAGAAGCCAAATGCACAAGAGAAACCCACTCTCTAACAAACTTCTCGGCTGTCCAGGCACAGTAGAAGATAGTAGGCTGCAAAACTGAGAGATTTCGGTTTGATTTCTATAGCGTCCCCTTTGTGGCCTTCTCCTTTCCCCTTCAGAGACCTGCTCTTTAGTTCCTTTTTCTTGTCAGGCATGTATGTTTGTTAATTCATTGGCTATTAGCACTTGAGTATGAATAAACTTCCCAATGTGCTATTCCAACCGAGCATTTTCATTTCGTTGTTCTTAATGAATTCTAAAACAAAAGATCCTGTCACCTAAAAAGGAGCTACAGGTGTCACCCGATAGGCAAGTAAATGGCTGAAAGCGGTAGAAAAGCCTCCAAGGTCGGCAAGGAGGGCTGGGCAAGCCAGTCTGACTTGGTGATCTTCTGAATGTGGCTGGGAGCAATGAGAGTGGGAAGGGGGACGGGGGAGCAGCCAGGAAACTGCGGTGAAATTCAGAGACTACACTGTCCACTTTGCCAAACGGCTTTCTCTCACAGGAAGGACAATCTGCTGGTTGGCTAAGGCAAGATGGTCTGTATCAGTTGTCACAAAATCTGTATGGAGTTTCTTCCAGGACTGAAGCCTTCCTGCCCTGCACAGCAGCCCTCCCCACTCCTTCCTGCCTCTCTGCCCCATCCTCCCTTGTGTGAGTGCAGATCACGTTCTCTCTCCCTTCCCCTAATCCCGACCCATGTCTGTCCAGGGAGCCAGGGCTGCTGTGTCGCACGGTTCTGTGGGTTGTGCCCTACACAAAAGGGCTTGGCTTCAGTGGCACCCTGCTGGGTGGGCAAGTGGATGTTGAACTCTTGCCCAGCCCATCCTCCACCAAACCCTGAGCTAGCGGGTACCTTCTTTTAACTCCCACAAAGGTGCCCTATGAGCTAGTTGCAACCATGCCAGTAACCCCTGTGTTGTGTTTCTGGGCATATCTGACACTATAGTTGTTCTCTTTAAAAAAAAAAAAAAAAAAAAATCCTCTTAACACACTCCCTAGATTGCCCCACACTTTTCATTCCCTCTGGGAAAACACAGTGATGAGCAACCGTGGCACCTCCAAGCCGGCTGTTGGCAGGCTGCTCGCTGGTGTGCCCGCATTACCTCCACTCCCTTCGGTTATGTTTTGTGCATGTCAAGCATCTCTGTTTGTTCCTGTACTGGTTTCTGCTCATGATATTTGTTATTTTAATTATCCAAATTAATTAACTATCGAAGACACTGATGAAATAGTGTAAAAAGGAAGAGAGATGTGGTGTCTTTGAAAACCAAGTTCAACCCTTTGCAAAGATTGGAAAGGGTAAGTGGTAGAAATAGCTGTTGACTGAGTTGTGGGGAGATAGCTATACAAGGTTGCAAGAGAAAAATGCAACATCTATGATTCTGTGCTCTAATTATTTTATATGTATTTTGAAGTCCTTGAGTCACTTTAAAGAAACTCAAGCTAGAAGTCACAGACCCTGAATTACGGGTGTAGTTTATGAAAGAAAGATGTGTCACTATAATCGGCTGACCAGTGTTAAAAACAAAAAATAAAATAAAATACATTTTTTTAAAAAAGCTCTGACTCATATATTTAGATGATTTAAGGTCAGACACATTCATGATATGTGTGTGCTATTTTAATCAATTTTTCTGTTAATGAACTGTCAACTAATACCCAGTCTAGATCATGTTGTACAAGAAGACATCCATAGTATTTTATTTAGTGCCTAATGGGATTTGTGTATAGTAGCCCCTCACCCTTTGTGATGCCTTTCCATGCAACTTTAAGTACCCTATATTGTTTGCCTTTGGTAACAGTGTTTCTGACAACAAAGCAATAATGTATCACATGACAAAAGAATCATTCTTAATAACAACCACACCATCATATCTAGGCCAATTCAAAATATTTTTTAAAAGCTCTTTTAAATCCAATGTGACTATATGAAATATACTTTACTACAGATTAGCACAGGACACACATTCTATCTGGAAACCACTAAATCAATATTTGGCACTTCTGCTGGGAATTTTGTAAAAAAAAATTGCCTTTTAACTTCTGACTAAGAGGCAAGTAATGAATTCACTTCTCACAAAAAAAAAAAAAAACGTGGGTATAACAACCTCAGATCTCTTCTTAGGAACGATAATTTAATATGAGATTAATTATTCATTAAGGGAGGAAGGAAGGAGACCAGAAAAGAAGTTTTGTTTCATCATTTCCCAACCATTTGGAATCAAACTATTGTGCAACTTTGGAGCTGGGAAGAAAGTTAAAGTCAGCAAGCTATGCCTTTGTCCCCTGGCAGAAATTCTTTCTTCCGATCTGATGGTCCCCCATTCTGTTTTATTACCACCACCAATGAGAAGTTCCCCACTCTAGGAAAGCATCTGCTTCATTATTGAAAGCTCAATTTAGAAAATTCTTTCTTATAGCGAGTTCTGGTCTGTCTTTTTATCACCTCCACTTTGTGACACCAGTTCTAAAATTTGTAGATTTGAACATTTCTGTCCTTGTATATTTTCAGGGAACTGAGTATATTTCTCCCAGAGATAACAGGATGTGTGTGTGTGTTCTGGATGGATTGGTGATAAGGGTAGTAAGTTGCTCAGTATAAGAAAACCCTATCTATTAGTTTGGCAATTAAAAAGTGGGAGCATACCTGATAGTGAGCGCAAGTGTTCCTAGGCTCAAGTGTTCCAAGAGAGAAGCAGTGATTATTCATCGGGAGGTCTTTGGGATGGGGTTTTTATTGGATAAAAGGTTAGAATAAGAGGCCTCTATAGTTCCATCCAAAGTTCTAAAAGTCTAGCATATACTTAACATTCCCCATGACTTTCTCCTCCATAACATAATTGGTTTCTTCAAATATTCTTCATATGCTATAGCTTCCAGACCTTTTTATTATTCTAGTTGACATGCTATGAAAATATGTTGATGTAATAAATACCCATAAAATTTTATATTTGAAATTAAATTTGTAATCAGTAAACATGATGCTGTTATGGGGTCATGAAGAAATGACCTCCATGAGGACCTTGACATTGCTTATGAAAACCAGTAAGAAATGGATTGCTGCTAAAGAGCCTTGGAACACACAAATTTCCACCAAAGTGACCAGAATTCATCCTTAGGACTAGAACATAAATTAAAAATCAGTAAGTTAATGAATTACTTTGTAGCTTATTTTTAAAAATACAGGTCAAGCATCCCTTATCCATAATTCCAGAAAATCATGAAAAACAAGGTTTTTGTTTGTTTGTTTGTTTGGGTTTTTTTTTTTTTTTTTGTCTCACTCTGTGGCCATGGGTAGAGTGCAGTGGCATCATTATAGCTCACTGCAGCCTCAAACTCCTGGGCTCAAGTGATCCTCCTGCCTCAGCCTCCCCAGTAGCTGGGACTACAGGTACACACCACCATGCCTGGATAATTTCTCTATTTTTTTTGTACAGACAGGGTCTTGCTCGTGCTCAGGCTGGTCTTGAACTTCTGAGCACAAGCAATCCTCCCACCTCAGGCTCCCAGAGTGCTAGTATTACAGGTGTGAGCCACCACACCCAGCCTGAAAAACAAGTTTTGTTCATAACTAATTAGGTGGCAGAAACTGATGTGAACCACTGGAGGATAATTAATTATCTGTAGTTATCCTATTTTTTTCTGAATACTCAAACATTTGGCTGCTGAATTATTTAAATGTTTGACTTCGAGTTGCGCAATATCACCTTTCTAAATCGAAAGTATCTGAAATCAGAAGCACATCTGGCCAAAGCATTATGCCTTAGGGACTATGAACCTGTCATTTGTGACAAGAGACTGGGGTGAGCATCTGTGTATTTGCAAGAAAAAGGAGAAGGGATTCCACTTCCGGTAGTGTGTTGTACCAGACATTCTGAAGGACATGGAAATACAAATAAAAACAATTAGATCCTGAATTAAACACACTTTTAATGTCATCTTGGGCTCACATGCAGTAATGGAAATCTCCTACTCTGCCCTCCCCCCTCCCCACTAACCATGAAGTAAATAGAAATAGACAAAATGCATTCCAAACCTGGGCAAAAAGATTTTAAAAATGCAATCATTCCAAAGATTTCAAGATAATGTATTAGTCACAGTAGGCTACTTTATGCTGTGATAATAAATTAACTCACTGACACAATAGAAAATTTATTTCTCACTCTTGCTACATACCAGTGCAGGCTGGTAGGAGACTCTTTCCACAGAGTCATTGAAGGACTTGATTGATGAAGGCTTTCCCATACGGCACCTTGTAAGTTGTTGCAACAGGAAAAAAGAACTCGTGGAAAACTCAAACCCACCCTTCCCAGCTTTGGACCATAAGTGACAGGTGTCACTGTCACTTCTGATTGCCTAGGATTATTCATATTTCCTCCCCCAAAATGCATGTTCACGTAGGACAAGACAAGGAATATTTGTTTGATTGCTACTATTTCTGCCATAAAAGGAGAGAAGAGAAACATAGGAAAAGTGGGCCAAATAGAAATTTTAAAATGACCTGGTATAAACAAGTCCAGATAAATGTAAAATCACAATGCACAAATCACAACACTCAAAAAGCAGGTAATATCACAATGGATCTTTAAAATCTAGTCATATGATGTTCAGAAGAGACTCACTTAAAATGTTAGAACAAATAATGCTTGAAAATAAAAAGACAAAGAAAGGATAGGACAGGAACATATAACTAAAAGAAAGTGGTAGCCAGGCATGGCGGTGCACTCCTGTAATCCCAGCTACTTGGGAGGCTGAGGCTGGAGGATCGCGTGAGCCCAGGAGTTTGAGGTTGCAGTGAGCTATGATGATGCCACAGTACTCTAGCTGGGGTGACAGAGAAAGACCCTGTCTCCAAAAAAGAAAAAGAAAGCTGATGTGGCTGTACTGTATCAGAAATAATAGATTTTAAGACTAAAATATTATTAGGTATAAAGAGGGACATCCATAATAATTTTTATTTTTTAATTTTTTCCCAAAGATTTTTAGTGTGTCCAAGGAACATAATAATTTTTTAAAAGCTCTATTCACCAAGGAGATATAAAAATTCTAAAGTTATATGCATCCAATAAAATAGTATCAAATTATATAAAGTAAAAAATTGATAAGGTAAAGAGAGATTATGGCTTACAAAGCTGAAAATATTTACCATCTGGCCCTTTACAGAAAAAGTTTGTTGACCTCTGTACATGTACATAAAGCCTTTCAGCAAATTTCCAAATATCAGAATCAAACAACAAAAATCTCTGAACCATAATGCAATTAAATATAAAGTCATTAAAAAGTAAATACTCTCACACTCTTGAAAACTTAAAAGGAAACCATACTTTTAAATAATACATGGGTTAAAGAAGAAATAATAATGGGAATTTAAGAATATGATATAGTAAATGATAACAAAATTATTATCTATTAGAACTTGAATGGTGGCCAAGGATGGACAATTTGAACATTACTAAGGGCACTAATTCCAATGCATTGAAACAGATCAAATATGTTTAAATCCATGAGTTTAGATGTTTGGGGGAAAAGCTAGTTGATCACTTTGGGAAGATGATAGGGAACTATTCAAATAAAGAGGAAAAAAATCAATCATTTATCGTTCCTTTCCTACATGAACCATACCACTGAGCAGTCAGTAACCAATCATCTGGAAACACTAGCCCAGGTGGACAAGTTGAAATGTGCAAGGAAACCCAAGAGGCCAATCATATGCAGCTGCTCAAGTGAGACCACAAAAAGGGAGCCCTTGGAGAGATCTGTGGAAGCCATTGCCTCTGTGGGCTGAACAAGGAATTGAAGGAGAGTGAGGGCAATCTTGGACCCAATGGGGACCTCTGCGTCTATCCATCACTATATCTGACTCCAAGAAGCTTCTGAAAGCCACGTTTACTTCTGCCTTCCAGATTCCACGCAGGCTCCTCTTCTGGCCAACTCTAACTCAGAATCATAAGGGAAAGGGAATTGTGGAAAATTGCAGAACACTTCAGTGTAGTCCCACTGTTTCAATTTTGACAACTATACATCCTTTTATAACCACTTCTGAATAGAAATAATAGCAAAATTATGCTTCCACCTAAGATGAAACTAGCTTTCATGTACCTGGAAAGATACTGATCCTCTCCCATAAAGGATACACAAGTGAGATGTATCTTTGGATGATGTCCATTTGTATTTTAGCTGATGCTCACTCTCCCTTTAATATCCTGTAACTTAAATACTAAGGCATAAAGGTAATATCTTTTTTAAAATTTATTTTTTATTTTTACTTTTTTTAGAGACAGAGTCTCACTCTGTCACCCAGGCTGGAGTAACCTCAAACTCCTGGCCTCAAGTGACCCTCCTGCTTCAGCCTGCTGAATAGCTGAGACTACAGGCACGTACCACCATGCACAGCTTATTAATTAATCAATTAATTAATAGAGATGAGGGTCTATGCTGCCCAGGCTAGTCTCAATCTCTTGGCCCCAAGTGATCCTCCAGCCTTGGCCTCCCAAAGTGCTGGGACTACAATCATGAGCCACTGAGCCCAGCTGAAGTTAATACCTTATGTTAGACAGAAGAAGGATGAAAGGAAAAAAGGGGGGAAATTAGTGTGTGTTTGTGTGTATACAAACATATTTGAATATATTCATATCAAAAATAATACTTGTAACTACTACCATCTTCATTTCTGCCATTGGTCACATGGTCATAACTGGTATTTATAATTTCCTTTTCCTGCTATCCACTCAGCATTCTCTGCATTCAGCAAGCACCTCAACTTTCCTGGAGGACAACCCAAACCTTCATTCTTGAAGGATCTTTACCATTTGCAGTTCTGCTGTATTGAGTTGTTGCAATTTTCTATCAACTTTTTGCCATGGGAGTATGAAGAAGAATACCCAGAGGACCTGTTCAATTCCAAAGTTATTCCCATAATGTAGTAGCAACCCGATTTCCTCTTAAGAATCAGGATCAATCACACTAACTAGTGTAGTAAGGCAATTTTTATGCCCAGAGGTTCAGTGACATGAGAAGCTCAAAGTGGCCAGGTTGCAGTCTCAGCTTCCAGTTTGCTGAAACTGCTGTGCTCCCAATAGAAAGACTCTTCCTTAAGGGACTAAGATTTCTAAAACAACAGAGCACAAAGCTGAGAGAATGCAAAGCTCAATTTCTGCTAGTAGACCATTAGAGTTAGTAATAAAAGGAGCCAATTTTATTTCCTCCCCTTAATTCTTTGACCTGGGAAAAAAGCACCACATGATGGTTGCCTACTCAGTGCATAGATTCCATCCTGGAAAACATCACTGTATCCCTGCAAAGTGTTGTCATTCATCTGGTACCACAACTGAGTCTCCAAAGGACGGTCCCAATATCTTATCAGGCCAACTACCTGAAAGTGATGAGGAATATGTTAAGCCCAGCGAATTCCATGAGTTCTAGTCCATTGCTATAATTTATTTGTTATAAAAGTAGTTTCCTGGTTAGAAATGATGTGGTGTGGAATACTATAAGGGTGAATAAGGCATGCTGGAAGTTCACAAACGGTGGTTTTGCCCAAAGAAATAGAGGCAGAAGAACCAAATCCATATCCAGTTCTGCCCAGCGGAAAGATTTCCCTTAAGCACTGTCCCTTAGGGCCACTTCTGAGGGCCTTCAGTGCTACAGCTGTCTATTTTAGGTGGTGCTAGCATGCCCTACAAAAAACCTATCTGTATCAGGCCTGAACTTTCTTTTCCTTCATAAAGTGGACACAGAGAACTTCCCATAAGACCATAGTTGTGGACTGAGAGAGAGATGGCCATTTAATAGGAATAAAAGCTGTAGGAATCTGAGCCAGTTGCTAATGCAACTTACTTGTGCCTTCGGGATCTGCTTAAACCCAATCTTTATACATTACTTCCATGTATGTTGGAGTGTTGCTGTGCAGGCCCAACCTTCTGGCCTAGTGGGTCAAACAATACCTAGTTCATAATGGGCAGATCAGGTTGAGTGACAACTTGGCAGTCCAGAGTCAAGCATTCTGCCTTTTGTAGGGTCCAGGAGCAAATCAGAAGCTATCTCCTGAAAGAAGAATGGTTATTTCTAAAAGATGACATAACTTTGCCCCTAAATCCTAAATCCTAAAGATCTGCACTGTAACTCACCAATAGGGTCCTGCCAAAAGCCCCATAACTACATCCCTGTCTGTCATAGCCATTTCAAATATCAGTGGATCTTCTCTATGTCAAAGGGCTCAAGTGACAGATGAGCTGGCATTACAGCTTGGACCTGCTGAAGAGCCTTCTCTTACATTAGGCCCCACTCAAAACTGGCAGCCCACTAGAAGTTGTGCTTCCTTCTTTTGGATAGGAAGGGCTAGATGCAGCAATTTTTCTTCACCTTCTAAGAGATATCGTGACCATGTCCCAGATCAGAGGAGGCAGTCACTGAAGTGGAAGGCTCCTAAACTTTTGTGAAATTTATTTCTCATCCTCTGGCTTTTGCTACTTCTTGCTCCAGGTCCAGTCAACATGGTATCATCACTGTAATTGACTAAAATTACATCTTATAACCTGGAGAGACTATCAGTGTCTTCAGGCAAGATTATAATAGAAGACTGGAGAGTTGATAAAGGCTTCAAATAGGAGAGTGAAGGTAAATTGCTCAACCTACCATTTAAAGGCAAACTGCATTTTATAATCTTCACCATCCATACTTTAAGGCCTTTATGGTAGCACTATTCTCTGCAATCCCTCCAAGAATTGTATATTGTTTTTGATTTAATATTTTGACAGGTATAAGCAGTTCTAGGGATTTCTTGCTGGCCTTTTCTATCATAAAAGCCCTCACTCCATAATTTGGGAAACCAATTTGGGGATTCTAGCATTTGCTGAATATGTGAATTGCAACTTGGAACTGGGAAAATAAGAATGGGGTGGGTTCAGGTATCTACCAGGCCCACTATGAGCTGAGCCCAAGCCAAAATTCCACTTATTCCCTAAGGCCTTACTCTGACTGGTGCACCACAATGACATTTTGGGTTTCTAGGAATAGAGTTAGTACGTAGTAATGCTCCCAAATTCTGCTTATTTTTCTTTCCACAATGTACAATCACAGTGGTAAGTGGCCACAAGTCCCTTTGGGAAAGGGTAGGAAGAAGATTTACAATATCCATTTTTGGCAGTGTAGCAGTGTTCTTCCTCAACGGGCACTGCCTCCCCTTGATTCAAGGGCCTGTCTGTGGAATGGATCAAGTCTGGAGATCAGTTGAGGATCCAGGACTGTCTGTTCTAGGATTTAAGTCAGATTTCTCCACTCCAGACCCAGATCTTTTTTGTGTATACAAATCCAATAAGACTTTAGTAGCCTGTCCATTTATTTTAATCCTAGAGATATCAAAACAAATTAGCCAACACCAAAGTTCAAACCATTTTGATTACCACCTTAGCTCTGCTTCATATTATTACAACCATGTTTTTTCACCCCTGGTAGTTAAGACGGTTAAGTGATATCACTTGGTGCCTGTCATGCCAGTATCCCACCATCCCCAGTGACTCGAGGAAGCCCAGTTTAGTGGAAGCATTAATAGCTTACAGAGAATGGCTACTTCAGAACTCTACAAAGATGCTGGTGTTTTGCTTCAACAATGCATTGCTTAAAGCTTTGAGGAAGAGAAACTCTCCTAGGTCATAATTAAGGGATGACTAAGCAGTTCTTACATAATAAACCCATGCCAGCCTTCCGACTCCTTATCTTTTGAATACTTTCTACTTATAGTAGTGTAGATGGGTTTATGAAAGAAGTGGTTTTCAGGTACTACTTGACAGAAAAAAAATAGTTTTGCAGTTTGTGTGTGTGGATACATTTTGAATAATATGGGATAAGGACTAAAAATAGAAATAAGAGTAATAAAGTGATGGCTAATTTTGTGTGTCAACTTGACTGGGCTAAGAGATGCCCACGTAGCTGGTAAAATATTATTAATAAGTGTGTCTGTGAAGGTATTTCTGGAAGAGATTAACACTTGAATCAGTAGACTGAGTAAAGAAAATCCACCCTCACCAATGTAGGTGGGCATCATCCAATCCATTGAGAGCCTGAATAGAACAAAAAAGTAAAGGGAGGATGAATTCTTTCTCTCTCTCGTTTTGGACTAGGACATCCATCTTGTTCTGACCTCAGATATTGAAGCTCCTAGTTCTCAGGTCTTCGGACTCAGACTGAATTATACCACCAGCTTTTCTGGATCTCTAGTTTGTGTATCACAGGACTTCTTGTTTTTCCTAATTGCATGAGCCAATTCCCTTAATAAATCTCTTCTTACATATCTATCTTTCTCCTATTGAGTCTGTTTCTCTAGAGAACCCTAACTAATACATGGTTTTAGCAGAGATGAAAGATTCAATGGTAATAATAGATGAACTACAGAAGTTTGGTGGTGGAAAAAGGAAAATGGCAATAATCTGAACTAGAGAGCTGCTGCTTCTAGAACAATAACTGGAAATACAGAGGGGAATGTATAAATGAAACAGAAAGATTTGGCAACAGGCAATATACATGGCATAAAAGGCAGCAGTATGTCAAAAATTATTTTGAGGTTCATTAATTTGGAGGTTAATAATATGATGGCATTAGTAAGAAAGATGGGCAAGCCACAGAGAGAAGGCATACGGAAGACAGTAGTTTGAAGGTTAGGTGGAAAAATATGTGACAAAAGCTCTGAAAAATTCTAAAACTATAACTGCCAAAGAGTGGGCTGATAGAAAGCTAATTAGTGCTTGTAGTGACTTTATAATGTGACAACTTGGCTAGGTTGAACTATAGTCCCAGAATTCCCTTCCCTGTATGTTTCCAGTTATGGTGAGCCACAGAGCGGGTCTTGAGTGATTTGTAGGGTAGATATGAAGCAACAGACATTCTGTAGCTCACACACGTTGTCACTTATCTGTTGGCTTGCCTTGTGGGTGTGAGGCAGTGGCTGAGGCTGCGACTGCTCAACCTTTGCCAGGATCCTTCTTCAGTTTCTATAACCCCTGGGCCAGGGGTGTGTGTGTGTGTGTGTGTGTTTAGGTCCATGACAAAGAGCCCCAGCTTGTGTAGGACACCCACTCTTCCAAGGTCAGAGGCAATGAGAACTGACACGGGTTTCGGTCAGTTCTTATGGTGTGGCTCATGCTTTTAAGTTCTAGCTTGTTCTTGATTTCACCTACTTTACATCTATCTTCTCTTCCAAAATGGCTGCCCTATATATATTTCCTGTGCTCTATCAGTCAGCATGAAATTAGAAAAGCAGAACACACTCATACACGCGTACATGCACATGCATGATTCCGCTTCTTGGATTGCATCCTGACTTTAAAATAAAGAAAATTATATAATTTAGGGCACTGATTCTCAACATTTAAAAATCCATGTCTTATTTGGATTAAGCATAAGCATTTCTCCTCTGCTTTCTCTTTCTACCAGCTATGACAGACCCTTCTTAAAAAATCATGCCCATTATATTAAGTCATTTCTGGTTTGGCATAGATACAAGGATGGTGTTTGTTATTGTAGTTTGTATTGTTTAAAATGTTATTAATTCCATTTTTTCAAGTATAACATTATATTATAGTAACAGCTGTTAAGATTTTAAATTCAACACATCCACTTCCACAAATTCTCCACTCTTTACCCCTCCTTGTCACTCTTTTGGAGGACAAAGATGAGACATGCAGGTTGCTCTTCCAATTTGTATGTAGAATGTCTTAAGAGACCATAATTCACTCTTTACACTCCAAACAAACCAGATAGACTACATAATTATAGTTTTTAAAAAGGCTGCCAGAGAGATAAGAACACAAAGAATAACTGAGTTAAACTTCAGAAAGTGACAGTCCTTTATATGAGGAAAGACCCACAGTGCTTCTTAGCCCTGACGGAAGTGGAGGGAGGAGGAATACACCATACATGATGGTAAAAACAAACCAGCCTGTAACAAATTTTAATGGCAGTGTGTGGGCTGATGAGACAGGTTAGACTCCAGGGAAGCCACAAGCATGCAGCAACACCATAACACCTCAAAATTCTTTCCCAATGACATTCACTAACTACTGGGGTAGGATAACAAAAACAAGGACAGTGAAGAATTGCTGAGAACAACTCTCAGAGATACACCGGTCTAAAATTGATGAGAATAACTGCTCTAAGACAATATTTGCTTACAGAAAAAGTCCTGATCCTATCTTCAACATATTTGAAGCCAATGGTAAACTGAATCAAACTAAAGCTGTAACAAAGCCGAAACCCAGCTCAACTATAGATTATATTGACTCAGCCCCAACTCTAGTGGCCTGACAGGAGAAGGTATGTTGCCCTTTTTGGAGGATATTTCATTTAATTCATTGTGTACTATACTTTTACACAAAATGTCTAACACAATCAAAAAATATCGAGACACACGCACACATGCAAAAAATTGTGACCCATGGTCAAGAAGGGGAACCATCAATAGAAGTTAACCAAGAAACAGCACAAGTTTTAGAATTATCACATTTTGACAAAAATGCTAAAGGATTTAAAGGAAAGGGTGGAAACCATGTGCAAAGTGATGGGTAATTTCAGGAAAGTATTAAAAAACCAAATGGAAATGGTAAAAATAAAAAATACAGTATGAGAAGTAAAGAACTAATTAGATAAGCTTAATAGTAAATTGGAAAAAACAGGAAGGAAACTTGAAAAGAGATAAATAGAAAGCATCCAATTGAAACACAAAGAGAAAAAAGATAAACAAAACAGTATTTGAGATCTATGGAACAATATCATATGATCTAACACTGGTATCATGGGAGTAATAAAAAGAGAGGAAAAATAGAATGGGCAGAAAAAATATTAAGAGATAATAAATATGAATTTTCTAAAACTAATGAAAGATATCAACCTATAGGTCCAAGAACTGCAGCCGACATCAAGTAGAATAAATTAAAAGAAAACCATATCTATGCACCTCATAGTCAAAGTTCTAAAAACCAATTTAAAGAGCAGATCTTAAAAGCAGCCAGAGGAAAAAAACATACATTGCCCACAGGGGCACCAACATATAAACTACAAGTAACTTTTTATCACAATAATGGAGAAAAATGAGGAATGACATGTTTAAAGTGCTGAAAGGAAATAAAAATCTGTCAACCCCAAATTTTATATAGAGTAAAAATATCCTTCAAAAATGAACATGAAATAAAGACATCCACAGACATACAAAAGCTGGAGACTTTGTCTCCAAAAGACAGCACTACAAGAAATGCTGAAAGAAGTTCCTGAAGAAGAGAAGTGATACCAGATGGAAAAACAGATCTGCAAGAAGGAATAAAAAAGTACCAGAAAGGATAAATATCTAGGCAAAATAAAAAAAAACATACATTTTAATACATGCACATATTTATAAATTTCTAGATAAAAATACAATGTATAGTGAATGTTATAACACATATAGAAGCAAAATATAAGACAACAATGTCACAGAGGATGGGAGATAGATAAATGGAATTATGCTGTTGTAAGTTTTTTATAGAATCATAAAATAGAATACTATTGTTTCAAGGTAGACTGTGATAATTAAATATGCAAATAGTAATTTATAGAGCAACCACTATGTTTAACATAAAGAGAAAAGCTAGAAAGACAATCTAGGAATTTAAATGGAATATAAAAATATCCAATTTACCCAAAAGAAATTAGGACACAAAGAATAGGGAAACAATGGACAAATGGAAATGAATGAATGAAAAGAACTTCCCTCAACCACTATTATTGAACACTGAATGGCTTTGGAAATGAGATTTTACTACAGACTTGATAATGTTTCCTCATGAATTCAACCTAAAATTACAAGGCAAAATAGGGCTTAAATGCAAAATTTATACTGCAGTAAAACCATTTTGACACAACTAACATTGTTTGAATCACAAATAATGTCAAGCTGTTTTACACACTTCCCATGCTGTCAAAAGTTAAAACAAGAAGCAAGATCTTCATTCCAACACAAATCTGCAGCAGTTATATTTTTCTGAACTCAGACTATATTTCCAAAGGTGTTTTTTGGATTTCTGTGCAAGTGCAAAGGAAATGTCCATATATTATATGAAATCCACTTAACTGTGCAAGTGAGGAGCTTCCACCTAACCTTCAACTGGAAGTGATTAACCTACAACGTAATGGCATGCTAAAGGGGAAATATTAAAAGAATTTATAGAGTTCTAATAGAATTTTAGAAATGCTTTCTAAGCAATGAATACACTCAAGTAAAATCACATGCTCATGGATTGATATCAATATTTGGGAGTACCTGTTTGGGTGGAAAGACATTTGCAAAAATGAAGTACAGAAAATCTCATTAAAAATCAACATTAACAGATGAACATTTGCAATTTTGATGATAGAGAGCACTTACTTTGCACCCCAACCAAGTGACATGTTATTCCCCACTGGAAAAGATTTCCATTCTTCTGTATTAAAATTGCTATTATTATTATACTTCGCATTTTGTCAATAAAAAAATTGTGGATATTTGTTTTCTTGTTATATAAGTATCTTCCTAATGTCCTCAATTTTGTCTCTTGACCTATAAAGACTAAAGTATCTACTATCCGCCCATTACAGAGATGGTCAACCCCTGGTTTAAATGCAGTTTTTGCCACAGCTGTCACTGTGTATTTTGCTTTGGAACCACAAACATTCGTTGTCAAACCAAACATCTACGAATCACTTGGAAAAGGTAAGGAGGAGTTAAGAATGGAAATTGAGAGTTAATTTAATCCTGGGGTTAAAGAATAATTGTAGCTGACTTTGACTACATATAGTATATAACTCTCTGCTAAGGAAGCATTTGTATATTTTCTCATTTAATCCCAGAATCTTCTAAGATAGGTGCTATTTTCCCCCTCCCCCTATTTCGTAGCAATTCTGATTTAGTTGTAAGAGATCACACTGATAAGTGATGTAGAGGACTTAACCCAGCAATGGGACATCAGAACCAGTATCTGCAACACCAATTAAGAAGGACAAAGGTAAACAATTGTTGAGGGGGAGGAGCAGGTGGGCAAAAGCAGAGGAGTTGACGTGGGCAAGACTGAGATCTCACAGGGAGGGTAGGACCACTAGGTGGCAAAAACTGAGCTTCCTGGAGGCTCACAAAAACCCATTCCCACCTTCCCGGCAACAGGATTCTTTCCCACCCCATCTCCTTTAATAAATTCTGGTTCGGAGTGTTCTGATCAATGTGTGAACAAAAGTATTGTTTGTACAAGTCTGAACACATTTTATCATGCAGAGAGGTGAAGGAAAGTGGGTAGGAAAAACCCATGGGGACGGGGAAGATCTGAGAAATGTACAAGCAACGTATAGGTACATATGTATATATACACATATGCATATTTATAGTGTATTTAACATATTACCGTATAAAGACAAAATTACAACAAATTTCATTTAACATCCCACATCTACACATTAAACCCCTATGTATGTATCAGCAGGGTTTAGAATTTAAACATATTATAATGTCCTCAGCCTTCTGCGGTGGACACTCCAGGGCAATTTGAGAGTCTATAAATAATAATAAAAATAATAGAGTGATCAGACCACTCGTGCTCAAGGCTAGCACCCTCTGTCCTAGGGGCTTTAACTTCCTCCAACTGCTTTCCCAACCGAATATCCCTCCCCCTGCAGGATCGGACGTCCAATGGGCCAATGACGGTTTGAGAGAAGCGGTCCTGGGCAGGGGTATTATCTGCAGAAACACGTCCGGTCAACTTTGTAGTCGAGTCACCTATTTCGGTTGGTAGCGGCCGCTATTTCTTTAAATGGGCAGTGGATTTCGAAACGGGAGGGGGTGGTCAGGAAAAGGAACTCAGCTGCCTTTGATAACTGCCCTGCAGCCTGCCCTTCCCCGGAACGCGTGCTCGCCCGGGAAGCGCCCGCGGCGGCCGCATCCCCGAGCCCGCGCGCGGCGCCGCCGCGTCCCCGGGCGCCCCTGTCCCGGGGAAATCCCCCGCCCGCAGGCCCCCGGCTCTGCGGCGCGGCCGCCCGGCTTTGTCTCCGGCGTCGCGCCCGGGCGCTCGCTCGCCCCTCGCTTCCCCGTGTGCAGTCTGTAACCCGATCTCCCATTTCCTGGTGGATTCTCTTAAAGAGGCAGCGGTCGAGAAGCAGAACAAAGGCTATTGTTTTATTTCCTCCTCCGGGTTCCGCGTCCTTACCGGAATGGCCCTTCGTACATAATTATTTTCTTTGCATCTGCGCTCGGGGGAAAATGTTCCGAACCCGTGTGCACACCCGTGTGTCTAAGACTGAGCGGGGGGAGGTGGGAGGAGTTGAATTAACCTGTTCTGTGGTGTCGGGGCCACGATGTAACGTTTTCCCAAGGCGCCTTCCCGCGGCCGGGAAGCGTTCGGCGGGCGGGCGGGGGTCTCGCGCGCAGGGCCGGGGGCTGCGCCGCGCGCCCCGTCCCCGCCCCGCCGCCCGCGCGGCCCCGCGCCCCGGTGTCCTCCGCCCGCGCCCCCGCGGCCGCCCCTCCCCCGCCGGCTTTTATTTCCCCGATGCCAGGCTGTAACCCGAGCTTTTATTTCCTGGTGGCTCCTTTAAGAGGCAGAGCTCAGTGCTGGGAATTCACGTCAGTTTCTGCACTGAAACTCTCAAGATCAATGAGCAAAGCGCTTTCTCAGTTCTGCCTTTCAGTTTCTCTCTTCCAGGAAGGAAAACATTCGAGAGAGCGAGGGAGAGCGGCGGGAGGGCGGGGGCGGGGGCCGGCCGGGTGGGAGGAGAGACGGAGGCCGGCCGGGCTGCGCCCCGGGTCGCCGCGTCGCGCCGCGACCCGCAGACCCCGCCGCGGCGCTCGCCGGCTCCCACGCCCCCGCCGCCCCGCGCGCCAAGTCCGCGGCCGCCCGCCCGCCCGCCGCGCCCGCAGCCCCCCGGGGCGGCTGCCGGCGGAGATGCTGGAGGAAACTTCTTAAATGACCGCGTCCGGCTGGCCCTGGAGCGTTTCTGGGTTGGGGAGAGGAAAGGAAAGTGGAAAAAACCTGAGAACTTCCTGATCTCTCTCGCTGTGAGACATGTCTGAGACTCCTGCTCAGTGTAGCATTAAGGTAAAATTCTTCTCCCCTCCCTCTCCGTGGTCGAAAACCTTGAGCTGCACGCGCGGCCGTAGCAGTCGTGCCGGGCTGCTCCGAGGGGCTGTTGCAGTTGCTCCGCGCGCAGGAGATTGTTTGCGGCGCGCAGGGAGGACATGCAGCTCGCGGCGGCGGCGGCGGCGGCCGTACCCTTTAGCGTAACCTTGCTGCGGCCCCCCGCCGAGCCCCTGCCGGCGCCTCGGCCCCCACCCCCTTTCTTTTTGACAATGAAATGCCCGTCACAATTGGGCAGGAGGAAGCCGGGATGTCTCCAGAACTGTAGAACACCCCCGTAATTAGTGCGCTTTAAAAAATCCCTGCTCCGTATTCCTACACCCAACATGTGACCGAAATGTAACTTTTGTTCCCGAGGGGTGGTCGTCTTAGAAAAAAAGTTCTTCAGCCCCCATGAGGGATGGAATCGTTTCTTTTTTTTTAAAGGACTCTCTGGATTTGATCAGACAGAATCCCCCCCCCCCCCCATTGTAATTGCAAGCGCTGTCGGAGAGACAGTCCTGGTGTCAGCTTTTCCTGGGCATTGCACAATGAATTTTTTTTTTTTTAACCAAGGTGAATAAAGTTGCTGAATAGTTATTTTACTCCGATGCGTATGAAAGTTGAGCAATCCCAAAGTACAAAACTCGTGCGATGCAGGGAGAGAAAGAACTAAGCGACCATGCAAAATGACCTTCTGTGTTTGACAGTGCCGGGAGGATATCGAAGAGCAGGAATCTCCCAGCTTTCTGGCCATGTTTTGCAGTATTGTAAATGCAGGATGGTGGATGTTTGCAAACACAGTGCTTGGCTTCCAAGTAGCTGTGTGTATGCATATCTGTATAGCTATAAAGGCTGTGGTGCTGCCGTTTGTTGCTTCTAAAAAGTTGTTGTAAAGTTTGCCACCATTGGGAGGCAGGATGATTTATCCATCTCCCCCAGTTATTTTTCCCATCGCTGCATTTATTGTGCACTTTACTTTTTCCATCAGTGCCCAGGTGGAAAGCCTTTTGCTCTTGTGAGGCTGACACTGCTGAAGTTTGTTTTTGGCTTGGCCTATTTAATGTGTGTCCCTTGAATGGACACTATAGAAACAATGGACAAATAACCTGTTTTCTTCATCTGTGGGGAGTTAGAAAAACCTTTCCTGTTTTAACACTGCTTCTTAATTAGGATCTATGTTGGGGAAAGGCAGTATTTTATCATACTGGGTTTTCATGATTACAGTCAGATTGTAGTGTTTCTTATCAGGAAAGATTTTCGTGGGTTTGGGGTAAGGCTAGTGTGAACTCACAAGGTGGGCTGGGTTTCTTTGTTTTTGCCTCACAAAAATGCCCAATGGAACTTTTAGGCTTCTGCGTTTGTACATATCTGGGGGTGGCAGTATATCTGTGGGTGTGAAGGGGGTGCCACACAAAAGAACTTAGGGTACTTTGGTACTTCAAGACCAATTTTTTTTTGCGGCATAAATTAGATTCTACATTGAGTTCAGGAAAATCCTGCGGTACAGATAATCTAATTTATTTGAAACTTCATAACACAAACAGAGGCAACTAAATAATAGGGTATTAAACCAGTAACTTGTATTTAGTTTGATGGCAATAAACGTAACATCAGGAAAATCTGCACGAACTATGGGTCAGTAACTTTAGGGTGAAAACAACACAAAGCAATGTTTTCTGTGACTTTTCTTGATACCTCTTCTAAACTGCTCTCACTATTGTGATGGGGCTTATGGCTGTGTGCTGGAGGCAGAGTGCTACTGAGTGGCTTATTTCATTGTGCTTTAGTGGGAAAAGAGTCTAACAATCCCTTTCCACACACACACACACACACATGCAGAACCAGTCCCGAAGAAAACACTTTCTTAAATATGACATAAAAATTGTGTCCATAATTTGCATGTCATTTTTTCCCCTCAATGCTTACATTCTAAGTTCTTTTAGGGTGCCTCTTTTCATTACTGTGTTCTTCTTTGTAATTAAAATAGATACAGTGTTCTTTACCAGTAATGAAAGCATCACTTTTATTTTGGTCTTTATGGAACTAGTACACTTAGACTGTGTATGTGTTTAAGCACATACACGTGAAGAGTATCTTTCCATGGAGTTTGTTTAATTCACTATGTTCCAGTAATAAGCGCTGGAGATCAAGGACAGGGATTATTCCAGGTCATCTGAAAATGTTCTGGGGATGTGCTGCGTTTCATTTAGTCCCTGGGATGTGGTACAGTGACTGCATAATAAAAAATGTTTGCTGGTAACCCACAAGCAAGTCGCTTGCTTCTAGAGTTCAGTAAACAGTATGCTTTTCTGTGGAGTAGAGAACGAACGTCAGAGGCTTTCAAGGATGAGCTGATGAATCTGATATACCGAAGGCGTGTGACATGGAAGGCTCTCCCTCTTCTCTCCACTCCTGAAACCTCCTCACTGGCTCTCGTTCCGTCCAAGCAGCCCGTCAGCAGGCAGGCAGTCCCTCAGCAGCTGGCAAGGTGGAGCTCGGAGGAGCCCGACCACAGGCGGCCACAGAGGGAAGTACTTTGTTTACTTCTGAGCAGTGTCTGTTCTGGTAGAAAAGAGTAGTGTCCAATTTGGGTGGAGTTGCCAAGGTGAAAGTTTCTGAATTGCCCAATCAGTGACACCTTTGTAGAGATCGCTTATGTGGTCGTGGTTGACAATCAGTGCCCGATAAGGGCTTTTATATTTCTTTTGCGCTTTGTAAGTGTGTTCCCGTTACCTAGGGAAGTGAACATCACACACACTTTTTATAGTCAAAGAAAGGTTGACTAGCCCAAGGTCACCCAGACTGTCACTGAGCCCCACTGTTTCTCTGCTTGGGGCTGTCCCTTCGAGCACTGTGGTACTCTTATCATGAGAGTTTAAATGCTTCAATTCCTGATCATTTGGGGCTGTTTCAATGTAAGGACGAGATCAACGCTCTATAAAAAGTCAAATTTTTTTTTTTCAAAGGATTGCCTGGCTGACTGGGCTGGTCACAGGAAGAAGGAAGAGGCTGCGTTTTCCATCATGAGCCTTCACCTTCAAGTCACCTGTTCATTTTTAAGTTCAGCCAAGTTGCAGCGGAAAGTGGTTATGGCCCAGCAGACAGTCCTTCTCCAGGCTTGGCACAGTGCTTTAGTGGGCCAGGGTTATCCAGAATACAAAACTAGTTGCATAATGTCCTTGGTCCCCTCCTTCCCTGCCCTCTTTATCAGTCAGCTAGCATAGCAGAATAAAATTTGTTTTTTTTTTTTTTTAATTGTACTACTAACTGGGAGACTCTCTTGATCTCCCCCTCCTAGACTCTGAGCTCCTTAGGTTTAGTGATAATTATCTTGGTGTCTAGTGTCTAGCTTGGCAGCTGGCACAGAAATGTTTCTCAGTAATGTTTGCTGATTTGAAGTAAGGGGCGGGAGGAGGCCAGTGCCCTTTCCTCTCTCTGGCTGTGTGTGACCTCAGGGTGACTTAACACTTTCATCTGCTGGCTTACAGGAAGCATTTATAGGGCCCCGATACTGCCTCAGAGAGAGCTAGAGCACTCTTGGGGTGTCTGTCCAAAAATTCTTATTAATAGAATTTTGACATGGCCATAATGTTTTATTATTTTGATAAAATTCTCCAAAAATGCTTTCATGTCAAAATAAACAAAAGAAGGAATTGAGTAAAAGATACAACAAAGGGACTTGAGGAATCACTTTAAAAGGTTCAGATTAGCAAGCTTCTAAGTTTCCCCAGTTTCTCTGACAGTAGAATCAGGGAACTTTCAGATATTCGGCATTGAGAACCCTTAGAGATCACCTGGGCCAACCTCCCATTTTTTATAGAGGGGGGGAAGTCCAGAGAGCTAAGTGGTTTGCTTCAGCCCATAGGGGACTGAGCCAGGTTTGGAGCAACACAGGCCTACTGGGTCCCAGGCCACCACGCTGCATTCTCTGGGTTCATGGTGAGTCCCTATAAAAGGCCAAGGAAATTTGATACCATAGGCTTCACTCTCTCTGGCACTTCCTAGCTTGATCCATTTTAATCCCAAGCCAGCTGTCTGAGGGCACCGGGGTATGTGCCAAGAAGATGATGTGTGGGGGGAGGAATGGGTTGCAGGGTCCCGTCAGGTGTGAGAAGAGGAAGTAGTAGGAGATAGGGATGAGGGAAGAAGGGCCCGATGCACTTGTGTTTGCACCACTATTTGCAGCAATATTTTTTTATGGTGCACCGGGGCCTGGTAGTTCTGCTCTGGGCCAAAGGCGCTGGTGCCTGCTGTCAGGCCCGCTCTGAGGAATCCTTGCGTGGGCCGCTGGCTCTTTCATCAGGGTCAGCCAGACCTCTTTATACCTTCGTTTATGTGCACCAAGCTCCCTGTGACAAAGAGCAAAAGCTAAAAACGTGGCAGCTGGTCCTATAGAAAGTGTCCTCCTTGGGGTAGGTAAGTCAGGGGAAGCAAATACCCCAAATGTGAGTAGCAGGGGCAGGTAGCACTAAGACCCATCCCGGGACTCTGAGTGGGGCTGCATTCGCGTGTGCCAATGAAGGGCCAGGGACGAGGGGGTCGGGCAGGGGCTTGCTGGGCATAACATGCGGAGCAGTTTCATTTTGTTACCGATTTTTAAAACTTGCCCTTTGAGGTGGCTCTCCCAGCCGAGTGAATCAGTGTCCAATGAGGCCCCCTAGGGTGTAGGGTATACAAATGACATCTTTTTCTCCGTGAATCCTACTTTAGAAAAAGCGCTGGAGCGTGTTCTCAGGCAGCATGCGCGCCACTGCTGTCCTTGTCGTTAAATGTGTGTGAGGAACCAGTCTCCGTGTGTATTTGTTGAATAGAATGAGTGTGAGTTCAGTCAGGGTTCCCACGCCAAATGGGGCCCCGCTTCAAGACTGCTCACTGCTGAACCTGGTTATTTGGAGAGAGAAAGACTAGACAACATTCGTGAGAAGTTAGAATTGTAGCCTATTAAAAAACAAACACATTTTCATTTGATTTTCCTGAACATACCGGAAGCAGGCTAATAAAGTGTTGCTTACTGGGGCATTTCAGGAAAAGCCTCAGTGAATAGGCAAAAATGACTTGTGTTCCACATTATCCGTGGGGTAGAAACCAGCGCTACCACGTGCTTGCAACTGCTCCTTCAGTGTCGAAATAGGACCACACGTGTTTTATTTGCTCTGTTAATTTGTTTGATAACCTTTTCTTCTTAGATAGTGAAAATCCGCAGTTCAGTGTGGTCTTTGACTAAATGATCCGGAACTCTCAGTGTGTGGGCCAGAGGTCTGATTATCAGGGCAGGCATTGCTCCATGTAAGGGCGGGCTCCCAGGTGAGCATAACTGCTCACCCAGCCCTGTGGACTGTGCTTGTGGAAAACTGTAGGACCCTCGCATTTTTGGAACTTTATCAAGTGTATGTAATTAAAAGTGTCTGCTGTGTTAGTGATCATCGTTTCTACAGCAACCAGTACTAGCTTACAACTGTGTAGTGATTTACTATTCACAAGGCACTTTTTTCTTCTCCGTTTCCTTCTTCCTCTTCTTTACTTCTTCCTCCTCTCCTCCTCCTTCCTCCTCCTTCTTCTTCCTACTCCTCCATCATCATCACCACCATCATTTATTGAATACTGCCGTGTGCTGGTCTTTGTGCTAAGTGTTTCATCTACATTATCTCATTATCTACATGATCTCATTATCTCTCAGGGATGCAGTTTTTCTCCCCATTTTACAAATGAGGAAACTGAAGCCTGGAGAGGTTAAGGGATGTCTTGGCCCAAGATCTCCCAGGCTGTAAGTGGCAAAGCTAGACCAGAATCTATATCACGGGACTACGATTCTAGAGTCTCTTCCATGACTCTGTTCCAAAGTACAGCCATCTTTGTGAAGAAAAGCAGGAAACTCGGAGTGAGGGGGTTGGTGGGTGGTGGCCTGAGCTGAGGGGAGGGACAGGAATAGAGCTGGCAAAAGTGCTTGTCGAGGTCCCGAATTTCCTTTGCTCTCTGGTCTCCTCTGAAGGTGGCTTTTCCTCGCTGTTACACAGGTAGTGGGGACAGCCAGGTGGTCACACCGAGCCTGCCCAACTTGGAGTGAATGTCTGAGTCTTCTATTTTTGCACCAATCCCCGATGTCCTCTGGTGATACTTTGTCTTTTTAAGGGTTTCATTTGGGGTCCTTCATGTTTTTCTCAGAAATCTTTCATTTCCTTCTCTGCTTTTCTCTTCCCTAATCACTTTTTCATTAAGTGGTTGCAAGTCTGAGAGGTTTTGTCCCCTCATCCTGCCCCCCAGCCCCAGCTCAGGGCACTTTTGTGTTTGTTTTTTTTTTTTTTAAGTTTTATACACAATCCATGAACACAATGTTCAGGTTTTTTTTTTTTTTCTTAAACTATCCCTCATGTACATCTTTAATAATCTTTAATGCTGTGTGATTTTTAGGAATCTATTTGAAGTCTTTTTAGGTGTTCCCTGATTTTCCCCTACCACCCAAGGAATAATCTTTTTTCTTCTCTTTTCTCATAATGGCCTGACTATACTGGCCTTGTTCTAATTTATTTAAATGAAGAGAGAATTTTAGCCATCTGCCTTCATGAATTTCTGAATTTGAATGTTTTGTCCCCCCCCACCCCTGGAAAAGCGGTCTCTGTCACCCAGGCTGGAATGCAGTGGCATTATCATAGCTCACTGCAGCCTCGAACTCCTGGGCTCAAACGATCCTCCCACCTCAGTCTCCCGAGTAGCTGGAACTACAGGTGTGAGCCACTGTGCCCAGCTTGCACAGCTTTAATGTGGAGTCTTCAGAGCAGATGTAGGGAAGGAAGCAGAGAGAGAGAGATGTGTGTTGTGAGATAATGTAAGGGGATTTAGAAAGCATAATCCAATTTCTCATGAAAAAGATGAGGAGACTGAGTTTTGTGGCATTTAAATTGCTTGCTGAGATCACATTGCTAATTGTAGCCAAGTCAGAGTTAGAATCAGGTGTTCTGGCCTAGGTCTGTGTTCCTCTTAACACCATGGCAGAAGAAATGTCATAAAAAGCAGGCGAGAATTCAGAAAGCCTCCCTTCCTTGTTAGGACTCATGTATAGGGTTAAATCTCTTTGCATGGCGCCACACAATGCCTGGTAGTCATGTTCATAATGATGACTTCCAAGTTAAAGACAGAGTTTAAGTTATGAGATTTAAGAAGTGAAGAAAGACTACAATGTGTTTTGGAAATATATCCAGAGAAAGTGGTTGGCATAAAAATAATGTTACGTTTTCAAAGGCTAAACCTCCATTATCTGGATGAGTGATTTATGAAAAATAGTCCCCAGCGAAGACATGGCAGAGCTAGCCAATGCATCTGCACGCTGGTGAGGCCCTCTGTGCTCCTGGGGGGTATTTTCCCTTTGTATGTGGGAGTCAGACGTACGGAAAACGACCTCATTTCCTGAATGACCCAAAAAGGACAGGTTGCCCTGCTGTTATGAGCAAGGTTGGTGAGTGTGCTCAGTGATACAAGTGTTGTAGTTCCCATCACCACTGCTTGAGATTTTGATTTGAACTTCATGGTATCTCATGCTGGTTCTTACCTATAAAGTTGACTTCCCTTAAGGGGATTGTAAGTTGCCGAGAAGAGGGCTCCACCTCATTCCCGTCCTGTGCAGTGCTTCTAGAAGAGCACAGACACTGGAGTACACAGACCTGTGAATCCTGGTTCTTGAACTTGAACTTGTTCAAGTTTTTAATTGTGAGCCTTTTAACTCATCTGAAGTGGCAATAAAAATACGTGTCTCTTAGGGTTATGGGGATATGCAAATTGCCTAATACAGTGTCTTACACTGTTTAAAAAAAAAGTTCTTCTCCCCCTTTATATATGCTCCACAACATGTGGATCTAGAAGGGGCTCGAGATTTTCTAGTCCTGTTCCCACATCATACAGTTGAGATGACAGAGGCCAGCGACGCTGATGGTCCTGCTCAAGCTGACGTGGCTGGTTGGTGGTACCACCTGCACTTAAGTCTAGGCCTCCCATGTCTGCTGACTCCCAGCATGGTGTTTTTGTCACCATCCCATTGAGCTGTTCCTAGGGCTAAGGTCACTCAGTGCTCAAAAAAGCTCTTAACTTTAATTGGATACAACAATAGGAGAGATGAGCCAACTGCAATTACATGGTGATAGTAAATGCTTTATGCTTCTTACAGCAACATTTTGAGGAAATAGCTAGTATGGTTCTGAATAAGTTTCCAGAGATTAAAAAAAAAAAAAGGAAAAAAAACCCTCAGTCTGGAAGTACTGTGCAGCGCCTGTAACTAGCATTGTTACTCAGCACTCAAGTATTCGAACCTATTCAGGGATCTGCTTGTTCATACGGTTGCTTGTTTGCGACTGGGGCGAGGCTTGAAAGAGAGCATCGACCCGCTGGTCTGCTTTTGTTTCCCAGGCAGTTCCACGTCTGTGTGGCCACCGTGGGGTGGAGAATTTTCCGTTTCAAGAGCAGGGAGTAGATGGCCCTTAGTGGAAGTTTAATTATACAGAAGACTTTGAAAAAGCCAAATTTGTGACTTTGGGCCAAGAGGGAACCTTCATTTTAGTAGATGTGAAGGGACCGAAGTACCTCTTTTCAGCAGCTGTAGTCTTCTTGCCCTGGACTCAAAATACAGTCCTGAATCTTCTTTGTATGTACATGCTAAACGAGAAGATGAAACACAGACTGGAAAACGACCCTTTCTGAGGAACAGAAAGGGAATGTTCTGAGGAATGTTAGCTGCCTCTTCTTCCCACCCCGTGAAATAGGTGTGGGCTCCGTTAAACTTTGAAGAAAGAATTTAGGTTTGGAGAGAAACTGTTCGTCTGCACTGCTCTGGAAGCTAAGGGTGGAAGTTTGTGCTGTTCTTCTCAGCTGCCTTGTACCCTCCCTAGTGGGTTGTGAGGGGCCGTGTCACTTTATCTTTCTTAGGACTTGTCTTTGTGATGAGGTGAGTAATCCCTGTTTCACTCATGTCCCCTGTACATCAGGAAGCAGTGAGCAAAGATGAGATGCTGACTCTAAAGTATTTCCTGGAAAAAATGAGCTGTAGATAGAAATCAGTCTTGTAATTAAAAAAAAAAAAAATCAAACTCCAGAGAGTAGCCTGTTTGTCTCTGAAGTTACCCATTTCCCCAAACACTTCCTCTTGTTCCCCAGTGAAAGTGTGAATTTAGGTGTGGCGGGGGATGTTCTGGTACCACTGAAAGACGAGAAAGGGGGGGGGGGCAGGTCTGTCCACCTCGCTGCAGGTGTGGCCTGGAGGAGTGCTGGGGTCCCTATGGGAGAATCAAGGTCAAGGGATGAAGAGATGTTGGTCAAGGAGCCCCCAAATACAGTTAGATTAGAAAGAATATTAGTACAGTAGGGAAATTACAATTCACAATAATTTGTTGTATATTTCAAAATAGCTAGAAGAAAAGAATTGTAATATTCTCAGCACAAAGATAAATGTTTGTGGTGACAAAAACCCAAATACCCTGTCTCGATCATTACACACTGTATACACGTATCAAACTATCACATGCACCCCCAAATATGTACAACTATTATATATCAATTAAAAAAAGAAGCAAGGTCAAGAGACAATTTAGAATTAGTATTATCTCAAGCCTAATAACTAATACTTGGTCAGGTAGATCTGCATGGGGCTGAGCAAGAGGAAATACAACGGAGACTGTACGGAGAGGAAGGCAGGAGTGTGCTGAGCTCTTCACTGCTTTGAGGAGCTCAGACTAGGGAAGGACGATTCTCTCAACCCTAGTTCCTTTATTATTTGTTATTTCTAGATCATTTGTCTTTCCCAGACTATCCTTGACCAGCAAATCAGACTCCTGCCTGAGCAAACCACGGTGTAGTGTTTCCGGACTCCCCCATATGGGGCCCCTATTTATTTTCATGTATTGATCTGTGATCACAGGCCAGGCACCCAAAGGGACAGAGGTGAGTTCTCTTGTTTTGGGCCTCTGTGTACTCAGGCCCAAGCCCCTGTCACAGGGTTGGCACTCCTGGTTTTGGAAAAAGGGAAAATCTGACGGATTGGAACCCTGGTGCATTTTGTAGCTTCTGTGTTCTCTTTTTGACTTGAGCTCTGAGAGGTTTAAAAAACCTGTGTTATGAGTTCATGTAATGGCTGCTTTGTGCTGTTGAGACCCGTGGCTGTCTTGACTGATGAGTCTTGACTGACCATAATGGCCAGGGGTGGGTGGGGATGGCAGGTCAAGGGTCACTCTCTCTTTGCACCTTTTGATCTGGTCTTTATTCGGAGCAGGTGAATTTGGTGGGAGAGTTGTCGTTTGTTACTCAGAGTTTACCCATCTGAGTAACATAGATTCCCCAGGCTGGGTACATCTCCTCTTCTCCCCGACGTTCAGACCTGAATGACCTGATTTGGCTGACTACACCTCCAATCCCCTGGAAAGCTGCCAGCTCCTTACTTGACTTTGTGCCATTTAGTCCTTCCCTCGTCTGCTGACTCTAATCCTTTAGGGTGAGGTGGAGGGAGGGACCGTACCAATTGGAAAGGCAAGAGTGTTTTCCCTTGGAGAGCCAGAGAATCAAAGGCTCACTTTTTGCATCTCTGAGGCTCCTTGCTTTCGGCAGGGCTGTGAGTGGGGAGCTGAGGGTGCACTTCTCTGCAGGCAGAAGTCAGCTGTAGGTCAGACACGGCTTTGGAGCGCGAAGGAATCCAGGGGGAATGCTGGCGGGCACAGGGAGGCTGGAGTGATATCCTCTCATCTCCTTCAGCGAGCTGTAAGGGTATCTTTAACTTTCACCCAGATGGGCAGGGAGATGGGCAAAGGGACTTTGGTGTTAGGTGACATCTCAAGTAGGGCACCTATTAGTGCACCCTTCTTGCCTGTTCCCACCCTTCCTGGCTCTTGGGCTTTCCTAAGCCGTCTACTCCTGGAAAATGAACAAGGAGCCACGAACATCCACAGCAGCGTATCTACTTAGCATCTTCTGGGTGCCAGGCAGTATGCTCTGCTGGGACATGTGTGGGACAAGGCCTCAGAGGGGAAAAACCTTAAAAATGCAAGAAGGAAGAGAGGTAGAGAGCCAGGCAGACCCCACCGAAAGGGGGAAAAGATGGGCCCAGCCGCACAAGTCATCGCTAATGTTAGCCAGCTCCTCTGAGAATTTGTCTGTCTTGAAAAACTTGGTAAAATGGCCAAATGGAGCTTCTCTCAAGTAGGGGGAATGCCTGTGTGTGCCTTTGTGGTTAGCCATCATGTCGAGCAGTCTGATTTAAGGGAAAAATGGTCTGTGTACATTTTCATTTCAGCTGTGGTCTTTGAAGGTTTACCATGGAGGAGGTGTGGGTGGATGAGAATATAGTCCTCTTGCCTCCTGCTTGGTTTTTATCTAGGTTATAGGTGAATGTGAGTTCACAACGCAGCCTGTTTCTTATTTGGGTGCATTTTAGGACGACCTGCAGAGCATAATTTGGGCAAACCCTGTGACCCTGCCTCAGTGTACATGTTCGTGGGCTGCCAGGCTAAATGCCAGTGGATCGTTGGAAAGAATTTACTTTGCAGCTCTGGCCCCCAAATTGCTGTCTGCAGTTCATCTTAGGATCTCATATTATTAGTTTTCTCCCCTTCATCCTTTTGGAACCTCAAGTGGGGTCTGTGTTGACAAGATTGTGCTTCTCTGGGGAAGTTCTGGTGGCACACTTGACGAGGTGAGGCCAGTGTTAGTCCAGCTGGCTGGCTGCATCCCGGGCAGGGGGCCATGCTTAGATTTCAGGGGTCTCTCAGCTGGTCCTAGTGTCCCCAGGGCACAAATGTTAGGCTTTGGAGGAAAACTCATGATTTTAGGTTCACTCTTTATCTACATTTGTATGCATGAACAGCCTCATAATTGAAGTGCATTGAAAGATTTCTTCACACTCCAACACGTAGAAAGTAGCTTCTTTGGGTCAGTGAAAGGTTCCTAGGTAAAGTTATTGAAGGCTCAACCTTAGAAATGAACACCAGAGTTTAGAATTAGCATGTTCTAGAGAGAACAGTGAGATGGTAGCTGACACGATGCTTTTATGGGCCATTTTTAGCTCTGGTTGGGACTATATGGTATGACTTGTGCTTTCTTGGGCATCATCCTGCTTTTATTCCAAGGATTTGTTCTTGTGACTCTTGTTTGCATATCTGCACATGTATTCTGTGCTTATAGCATCATAATTTACTGAAAGTATGGTATAATCTGTTTCCTAGCATATAGAGAAAAAGATTGCACAAAACCCAGCCTTGTTGTGGCAAAGAAACCTAACATATAGATGTAAAATATATCTCCTTGGAGGGTTGGCTTTGTGATGGGCTATAAACGGATTGTTAAACAGCAATGCGAGGGGCTGTTAACAAGCTGTTTCTAAGAGCATCTCCCTGGTCTGGTCTGAAAAGGTAATGTGTACATATTGCCGCTATGAAATAGTTTGCCTGTGGTGTTTGTAGAGAGAGTGTGTGTGTGTGTATGTGTGTGTCTTCAGTGGCGAATGAACTGAAAGGATAATTTAAAATGTTATTTGCTCCTATGGTAGTGTCTGCATTCTAAACTGGGCAGTGTTTTGGTTTGTTTTTTAAGCTGGCTTAAATGAAGAGGTGTTTGGTCAGCCACAGGGTATGAATCAACCAAACTTCAAAAAGGTGCCGTATGTTTATGATAACACCCTAAGTATATGAGAGCTGCTTTGCGGATTTATGCCTTAGTGTACGTGGATGAATAGGCAAATCATCTCCCCATCAGCAAACTATCATCTAGGTTCCCACGTTCAGCAAAGCAGCGTTCTTATGATGTGTCTAATCTTACTTGAACTTGTTTTCGCATTTAGGTGACATAGCTAAAAATTGTGCCATGCCAATTTCAGCTACTATGGGTTTTTTAGTGGAAGAGAACTCTTTCTTGTTACTAGGATGCCATGCGTCGACTGTGTTAGCAGCTGCTGTGTTGAAAAACAGGTGCCTCTTATAATCCTCTGATGGCTCAGTTTGCTGGCCTGGCAGAGCCTTATTACTATTGTTTTTATTTATTTATTTTTGTCCCACGTAAGTCAGATACTGCCAAGGGATGTTGATGAGCGGGATTAATGTGAGAGGAGATGGCAGCTTCTCTTGGTGGAGGTTTCTGTTACAAGAATCCGTCTAGGAGTCTCGTATCATAAAGATAGGGCTAAATAAAACCATTCAGGATACGAATCCCAGGGGAGAACCGCCAACAGAAGGATAGTGAATGGGTAGTTCTGCCAAGTCACCTCTCTGTCATTCTTCAAAGGCCAGCTTAAAGCCAATGCTGCCACAGAAGCCATCCAGGACTGAGGGTAGCGAGTGATGACCCTTCCCTGGTCCACTGCACACTATTAGACTCATCCACTGCTGCTTTTTCAGGCTACTGGATGGGAAGTTTCGGGAGGGCAGAAGTGGCGTCTTTTCTAGCCTGCCAGTCAGTCTGGTGCACGCTGACGTTTCCTCTCCATGCTAGGGCTGTGGCTGTCTTCTTTCAGTTGTCTTTTATCTGACCTTTCTACTGCCGCTATTGCCCCCTCCAATCCAACCTGGAATGATTCTTTGCAGATAAAAATGTGATCATGTCCCTCCCCATTTCACACTGCAGAACTCGTTGTGACGTGCAAGGCCCTTTACAGTCTACCTTTCTAGCATCATCTCCAACCTCCCCCTCTACATTATGTTTCAATCAATAAATACCTTCCCTTATCCCAGACCACATCATGAACTTTTATGCCTGGAATCTTCCTCTGATCCTTGTCCTGCCTGGCAGCCACCTTGTCATCTGAAGCCCATTTCTTAAACCTTCCCAGCTGGGCACAGTGTTCCCACAACTCGTGGAACTCACCTCTGCCATTGGCAGTGATCTGCCTACAGTTTAATTGTTTACCATCCTTCCTAGAGTGAAAGCCAGTGAGGACAGGAGCCTGATGGATTCATGTTTATATTTCCAGTGTCCAGCACAGTGCCTGGCACAGGAGGGCCAATGGATATAAGCCGAATAGAATTGTCTAATCAGGAAGTATTTATTAAGCTTCTGTTACAGGCTTAGTGGGTGCTAGGCTCTGTGATACAAAAGATAAAGACCTCGCGCAGTTGAAATCCTGAGCAAATACCCCTTGAGGGTAGAGGCAGGAAGAAAGGTAGATAGCTGTAATATGTTTTGAAGTGCATCAGGACCACATGGCAGGGCTAACATGCTGCACGTCCGGTACCTCAGGTGCTCCTGGGAGGCCTTAGGTACTGAACACACATGGACACACAAAGCACCCACTCGTGCTTCCTTCTCAGTTGCTCACCTTTCAGAGAGGGACAGAGACAGCCGGAGAAAAAGCTTGAGAACCTTTCACCTGTATATGCTGGAAGTAGCTCAGACAGCTCAAGATACATGATGATTACTGGTCGTCCTCTTTCTTGGCGTGGCTCAGGATGCCCCCTGGGTGAGAGCAAGTGAGCCAGCGTGAGCGCCAGTGGCTGTTTGTTGTAGGTGGGTGTGGTCTTGCCGTACCTGGCTGTGATACTCCAGGACCCAGGGGCCTGTCACCACCATGTGGGGCTGCCAGTGGTGACAGCCCATCTCCCTAGTAGCTGGTCACAACAATGTCCTGAAGGAGCAGCACAGCTGTCTGAGAAGTCTGTGATTGCCTTCCCAAGTCAGGGCAGAACTCCGACCCTTTACTCGGGCCAGCTCTTTCCACCCTCTCCTCTAGAGCCCATGTTCTCTTCCACACTTACCTGAGATGCCGGTCTCTTTGGGGCTCTTATTTTACTCCTAATGTACTGTCTGGGGGGAACTAAACCAGTGGGAATGACTTGAGTGTACCACAGGACCAGAAAAACAACTCAAGTTATGTCTTGCGGAGGGCATGACAGCCTCAACGTTTCTGTTGATAGTGGACAACTCAGTGGTATTTGTTTATAAAGAGAGGACTGTCAGGAGAGCGTTAGGGTTGTGAATCTGATTTAAGTGTGGCCCGATAAGTGTGAAACAGACCAGTGGGGAGAAGTCTGGTGCTCTCAGGACAGGGAGAGGAAGGCCGTCTGCACGCGCCCACGTGGCTCACTTCTCCTGATTCTTGTTGCCACTGACATTCAGCAGGCACTCGGGGCGGTAGGATATGTGAACAGTTTCAACTTCCTACACCCAACCAGACCCCCGCAAGGGGCCTTTTACAGTTCCCCCAAAACTGTCACGAGTGTCCCCGCCACCTGCCAGAGGCTCTCTGTTTCAGACCGCGAGGCAGCTGCCTGACAGCCCTGCTGGCCTCCACCTCGTCCTGGCTGCAGGTGGGTCCTCTCTGTGCTGCTCCTCTGTCCTCGCAGGGAATGGAAGGGTTCCTTTGCCTCTCTCGGGCTCCAAGAGGGCTTGTGCGGCCGGTCGGGAGTTGTTTCAAGGTTGCTGCTCTAAGCCACAGAGAGAGCTGGAAGCACAGGTCTGCGTGTAAATGTGAAAATGCACGTTTATGAAGCTGCTCTCGCAGGGGGAGGCCACTAAAGGTGCGCCCTCCCTTGAACGCTCAACCTACACACCTCACACTCGACGACGTGCTGCTGTCTGGTTTCCTCCCACGGTTACTACCAAAACCCTTGCTCAACGTCTTGTTTTCACTGCTGAGGCTGTTGAGTTAGAGCCGCTTCCTTCCCCTCTTCTTCCTCTCTCTTCCTTCCAGCCTTATCAGCCCTGGTGGCAAGCTTACTGTTCAGAGAATTTGGGGACCCGGGGCTTAGTGCTCATGAACCTAGGGTTCCTGAGAATTAGTATGTCACAATCTAATCTTGAGACTATCCCCCATTTAGTCCTGAGGTGAATTATAGTCTTAGTCCTAGCAACCTGCTTAAGAGCAAACTTTTGAACCACCCTAACCATAGGGCTGTCCGACAGTGTTTTCACTTGAAATTGCTTAAAAATTGACCTGCCTTGGAGAAAATTTCAGGACCGTTGTCTTACTGAGCGGTTGAAATATAAATAGGAATGGGGTAACAAATGCCCTCTGCAGCTAGGTGTGTGGGGGGGAGATACCCCCCCTGTTCCCACCTGCAGAAGCTAACATTTTCCAAACCCTAAGTTGTGATGTGTGTTCTGATAAAGGACTTCTTGATATTTTTTTAAAAAAATTATTGATGTGGCAAGCCTTACTTACAAAAGTCTATGCTGTTACATTTTAGCAAATTACCTTTATGGAAAAGAGAATCGCTTGAAATCAGGCCTGTGAGGGAACAGCTTCACTTTCAACCACTTTCTGTGCTGCGACAGTTACCAAAGACAGCACCCACGCCAAGGGTCTTTTCTGCACTTCTTCCATTTTCATGATCCCTGGCCGGTATTGAGAAGGGCTAGTGAGTGTGTTTGTCTTTCTTCTGGATGAACGTTGCAAGGACACTTAAGCCTTACGCTTCAGGGCAGAATCTGATCACAGGCTGAGATCAGGAAGAAATTTTCCCCCTGTGGCTTCCTATTGCACAATCGCCTGGCCAGGTGTGCTACCTCTGTTAAACAAACACACACACGCACACGCACCTCCTTGCTGGCCATCTTCAGAGCAGGATGTTGGGCTTCGTGGGCCAGCAGCCTAATTTATTTGGCCAGTCCCCGCACTCTGAGGAGGCCGCTGCCTGTGTGCCCCTGCATGGGGCTGTCCTCCGGGAATGCTGTACTGCGCTCAGGGCCACGTCTGCGGATCCCTCCAACTCCGTGCCGCTGTCCCTTTGTAAGAGATTGGGTCTAAACCTACACACACCCACATGCACACACACGCGTATCATTTTAAAAGTTTTCTGTAAACTTGCCTCCCCTCTCCTGGGCTTTGCTTTAGTTCCTACGCCACATCAAACCCATCCATATCCACTGGCGGAACATCCAAACACTGCCCGCAGATAATGACAGTAGAATTCTTATAAGGCCTGTGGCTGCCAGCCTCAAGCTTGTGTTATAAGTGACTTCCAAGTCTGATCCAAAAGCTGCTTGGGGGAGGGGATACGGACAGGGATGGACTTTTTTCTTTTCTTTCTTTTTCTTTCTTTCTTTCTTTCGTTTTTTTTTTTTAAGGCCCTGGCTGTGCTGCCTCTTGTGCAATAGGATAATTGCCAGCGATTCCCAGGCGCGCCTGCTTTTCTTCCTTTGCATCTGTATCTCCTGTGGCGCAGTTCTTCCTTCTGTCTCTATTATTAGCTCGCTTAGCCTTACCCTTCAGTGCCCCCCTCCCCCAGCCCCTCCTCATCTCCCTCCAGCCTTTCTTTTCCCTTCACCTCTGCAGAGGTATTTTGGGGAGCCACCTTTCACGTGCTGTTCATAGAGGAACTTTCTTTTTCTTTATTAATATAAAATCATCTTCTCCCTCACTTCATCATGCATTCATTCCTATTCCCGAAATAGAAACCATTGCCGCCCAGCACATAACGTCTGGCCTGTAAACCTTTAAAGCAGGTTTATGCCCAAGGGAGTTCTTCAAAAGCAAGTTTGCTCCATGTCCCGGACTGTGTGGGCTCTCTCCTTCCTCAACTGCCACCGCTACACCCTCTCCTCGCCCTTCTCCCTGCCATTGGATGGTGCTACCCCAATCCCATTCCTTCCCCAGATTGCTGTTAGTACTTAATTGTGCACCTGGGTTTGTTCGTTGTTACCTTTTCGCTTTGAGTTTTTCTTGTTTTTTGGGGGGGTACACTGATAACTCCTGTTAATTAGAGATTATATCAGTTTTCATTACCTAAATTTGCTAAATGGACATGATAGTATTTGGTATCAAGCATGCCTTTCAGAAATAAGGGAAGAAAAGTAGGTTTTTGGCAGCTTTTGATATCACAATAATGCCACATTTATAATAATTGAGAAATAGTTCATATGATTCTTAAAGAGTAAAAGCTTAAAAGTTACTCTTTTCTTTATAATTGATGTGGGTCTCATTCAGTTTTGGTAAGAAACCCAATTTAGATGTACCGGTTTTTCAAATAGTGGTCTTAGAAACTAATTTAATTATTGCCGCAAGAATAATAATTGTAACAACTAATAATTTCTGGATATTCAGAGTTTTATTGTTTATGATACATTACTGTGTGGTGCTGGCCTATTGGGAATTATAATTTTCTCACTGTCTAGCAGAGTTTATGAGCTGTGCTGTATTTAAATAATGAAACTGCATTTCTTTCAATAGACTTTCCTATTGAAACTTTTACTGAGGTAGCCATATTCTTTGGCCCTGTATCGCTGCTCATTTGTGTAGGGATGGTATCCTCCTGTTTACAACACACCCTGCTCTGGAAATGGATGGCAAAGATGGAGGGAATGCTGTTAGAATCTTACCCCACAGCATCCTTTTAGGAACAAAAGCAAAGAAGTTCACACTCTTCTAAAAATAATTGTTAGGAGATTTAGGGAGGTGGCTTATAGGATCAGTTTTAAGACCAGGTCAGACATACAGACAAATTCTCTCTTTGTAAATGAGAAGTAGCCTTTAATAGCTTTAATATGGGAAGTGAGTAGGTGAACTATTACTCCATCTAAAGCATGCCATTTCTGGCTGGTCCGAAGGTAGTGAGTTACCTCATTTGATTGTTCACAGTCGGTTACAGATTGAACTCCTTGTTCTGCTACTTTACCCCCTTCTCACTACTGTACTTGTCTAGTCTTAAAAAAATAAAATAAAAAAGAAAGCATGCCATTTCACTAAGTATTACTACACTTTGAAACTTGCCCTGCAGGGTTTTAAAATGTTCTCTTCTGCATTCTAATTATTTAAAATAAACAACCATTATCATTTTATTAAAACCATGCATATTTTTTGGAGAGGGATAGTTGGATCAGCAGGGGTTGTGGGTTGTTCTGGCTTTTCCTTATCTGTCTTGCTCCCAAGAAGTGATGGGAATAGTCAAGAACTTAAAGGTTATTTTCGCTTTCTCTTTTCCAGGATGGGGACCCCTTCCCCGCAGCTCATATCGCAGTGGTTCCTGAAAAGGGGTAGGGGGAATGATAGAGCTGTTGGTTTTTTAAAACTCTGTTTTAGTCTCTACAGGAATGCCAGAACAATGACTCACCAACTCATATTTGGGAGTCCAGTGGGTTTTATTTGTTAGAGTGAGGAAATTGGTGTTCTAGCTTTAGATTGGTGCTAGAGTGGCTAGGTCTGGGAGCTTTTTAAGAGGGCCTATGGTGGCAGACTTGTTTCTTTCATCTCTTTCATTAAACCTGGGATTTGTTCTACAGTGCTTTGGGACTCCTGTCCCAATGATAAATGGTCATAGCAAGCAGCATCATGACATCTGTCCAATCGTTCTGCCTGCAGAGCACATGTAATTCATAAGATAGTCATCAGAACAACATAATTTAGACATTTAGAGCTACAGTTTTGAGGCATTTCAGGACCAAGGCCCAAACAGCTTAGCTAAGTGACCTGCATAGGCATAGGGTCCATGGCTGTTACTGCCATGTTAGAACTAGAACCTAGGTCTTCTGACTCCCAGCAGCTCATTGATTATTGACTCAGCAGTTAGTTTTATTTTAGGTGTATTTCCAAAATAACGGATCAGTTCAAGTGAAATCACTCTTATTAATGAAGAAAAAAATCAACTGGGTGGGCCGAGTGAACATGTCTACTTTTCAATCGGGTATGTTTTGGTCACGTAAAGAAACCACAAATCAGAAGGTCTTGCACGCTTTATGTTTGGATCTGGTCTTTTTTTTTTTTTTAATCTCAAACTGAATTAAAAACAGTACAGTAGGAAATAGACTATGCATAAAACAATGCCTCCTCTTCTGCCTTGTCACCAGCACTTCCAGGGGATGTTTCAGGGCTCATTTTAGGGTGAGAGGTAAGTTCTGCCCCCCTGATTACTCCATTCCTTCTGCTGAGAAATGTGATCATGAGGTTTCTATTTTACAATGCACTCTGACTATGGGAAGGAACCAACTCCCCATCCAAACCGAATCGCCTCTGAGATCCTATTAAACAGAAAATGCCCTGAACACCAGTATATGAAAATGCTTTTCTAGGATGAGCTCAAAGCATTTCATCCTCCAAATAAAACCTATCTGCTCGCACTTAGATTGTTCAAAGGCAGATGGTAGGCAATTGAAACAGAGAGGCAAGCTGGCAAAAGGAAAAATAAAACCACAAATATCTGTACGTGAAGGTGATCTACGCTCTTGCCAAACCCCCTCCAAACTTCGTTAACACAATAGTGTAGCAATTAAGTAACATGGGAGCTCAGACTCATGGCTAATACAGTTGTCCTCCGTTAATGGGGTGAAACAGAGCTTGTGTATTATATACAGTGCTGTTCACCAAAACGCAGAGCTAAAGGGGATTTTAAGAGATTTAAGCAGCAATGTAGCCTATAAGCCATACTACTCCTAACAAACACTTATCTTACTGAAATCTCACTGACCTCTACCACATACTAGCAGTGGGGTCACTGGCATGAAATGTTTGCATTTACCAAGTAGCCAAGTCTTAAAGAAAAGGGACCGCTCAGCAATATTGAGCTTCACATTGGAAGTGAAATCCCCCAGGGTGAGAGGAGGAAGGCAGGGAGCAGAATCGCTCAGAACATCGGTGGAGTCCAGAGCAGTTGGTTTGTGGGAAACCCTCACTCAGCCAGGAGCGAAAGTTACTGCCGTCTGACTGCTCTGGGAAGGCTGCCTGGTGGCGAGAACCTCTGCGTTCCCTCAGCCTTTTCACTGACTGGAGGACTTTCTAGACTGAAATCTGGCACTTCTCACTAACCTTGAACTTGAACACTCAGTGACAGCAGGGAAAGGGAGAGGGTTTCAGCTGCTGGAGCTGGGGAACGGTGAAGTGCTCTCGCCACGGGCCATTTGTGGCTCTGCTGATGCCAAGCCGTGGCGTTCCAAGGGTGTGGGAACAGGGTGTTGATCCAGACGGCGGAAGGGGCAGCTTTCTGAGCAGGTGGGAGTGGTGAGTGAGGAGGGGATTTGGTGGGCAGGATGTGAGATGAGTTTCCCCTGCTGGGAAGCAATCTGGGGATGTCCATGAGGAAGAAGAAAGTCTAGATGGCTGTTGAGAGTGGGCTGATGTCGGAGAGGAGAGCCCATGCTGCAAACCAGAATAAAAGAAAGGACATCTCAGTATCAAAAGGCAACCCCTGTTAGGGTGTCGACCTTCTGCTGCCCAAGTAGTTGAGGAGAGACCATGGAAGAGTTCTGTATGAGAAAAGGCAAGTAGAATCAGGTCTAAGCGTGGAACTTTTTAGTTATACAAAGTTCAAATATGAAATGTCTGAGGCGTAGTGATGACAGGGAAAGTATGTTGGCCGAGTGAATATATTCTTTCAGAAATCAATATTTTTTCCTTCCAGGCCCTCCAAATTTTATCATTGTAGTTGCCCAAGTACATCAGTTTATTTCTTACATGAGAGAGCTTGTCTCATTTTATTGCTGTATCCCATTTTTGATTGTTTTCTGGCCTAAGGGTCCTGTGTTTGGTCTTGGTCAGATACTGCCAGTGACGACTGCTAGGATGACCCCTTTCATTTCTCCGAGCCCAGGCAGAATGTTTCCCGTGGTCTCCAGCCTGAGGTTTGGCAACGATTCATGGCTGTTGAGAGTGGAGTTCAGTAATAAAACTGAGGACTGGAATGGCTGAATTATGAATTTAGTGGAAGCAGGTGTCATTTTTATTCTTCTGCCAATGCAAATCTATCCCAGAGAATTTTTCTTTACTCAGAAAGAATGACTGCCATACCACCTTTCTCTAAAAGGCACAAATGGTAACGAGTATTTGACTCATTCGTTGGCTTTTACCTTGGGGACCAGCAGACCACCCCAGCACGTACAATGCACGGAACCCGGCAAACAATAGAGAACTGTATGCTCGCGTGGCCAGATCGTTAGCTTCCTTCCTTTTTTGCCTTGATTTTTGGGAAGTCCTTGCTTGTTAGTTCCATAGACCCCGGGACATAGCAATATAAAAGGCCAGAGGATGTTCAGATGGGTGTGCGGAGGAAGAGGGAAAGCAGGAATTCTGGGCCAGAGAGCAGATGGCCAGCCAGTGACCTAGGAAGGGAAGCTTAGGCTTTAAAGTTAAAAAATAGTATTTTTTTCTTTCATGGGCAATTTTCAATAAGGAGTACCATAGCTCCAAGTTGGAGGATTCCAAAAATGATCATAGAGTGCCTGCCCTCAAAGGTTTACCACCCAAAGAGGAAATGGCGGCTTCAATGTCATGAAGCCATGCAGACAACATCCAGAGCCGATGAAAACACCCTTGTTCTGTATTTTCTGCCCCTGCTGAAATGTGCACCATGGCTGAGGTGTGTGGGGGTTTTAAGGTTTGTTTGTGGTGTTTTCCTCTTGATGCCCCAGTTGTGCAGTTCTGCAGTTGCGAGCCACCTGCTTCCTGCTCTGCTCTTCCAGGAGACCATGGGTGTCCGTCTGCTGGGGAGGTGACAGGGGAGGGCACAGGGTGGTGGCGACTCTGGCTCCCACGCAGGTCCCTGGTGCCCAGTAGGCCTTTGGCTGACTCCGGATCAACCAGTTCTCAGCTTCCCTAAGGATGGGAGGGGAATCTAGCGGTGATCTGATGACAGCCACAGCCCCCCAATGTTACAGGAAAGCTGAAGCCCCCAGTCAACATTTATGGATGGCGTCATGGGCTGTACAGGTGCGGCCAGGCCCTTGGTCAGCTCCCTGGGAGGGGCCTTGCCTTTTTGCGTGCACACATTTATGAATAGTTGTAGACCCAACAGTAGCCGCAGGAGTGAGCCTAGTTTCCAGCCTGTGAGAGTTAATCATTACAAGGAGCCAGAACACCAGAATTTTCTTTTTTTTTTTTTTAGATATTCTTCTGTAGCTCCAAACACCTGCAGCTCCCAGGTGTTTTCACATTGATTTTGAAATTACCCAGAAAACACCCTCTGACGACCTTGTAGAGATCACCATTTGTACTTCTGCCACAAAGGGCAAAAATAAAGCAAGCAAACAAAAAAAGCCCTTAGAAATCCTTTAGTTAGAGTAATATGTATTTTTAAAGTATTGTTTATCACCGAGTGGGGGGGCCGTCTGTATGCATTTTAATCCTTTTAAAAATGTACTCAAACTTCATGATTTATCTCTCTGATATTAGCACATATGGTACATTCATAAGAATGTTAATTTACAGTAAGGCATGGGGTTTTCTTTCCTAAAAATATGGTGGAGGAGTTATGGGTACCCAGAAGTGGTTAAATGAAACACTCCTTAAAGAAAAAGTCCTTGGTGGGGTGCAGTGGCTCACACCTCTACTCCTAGCACTTTGGGAGGCCGAGGCAAGATGATTGCTTGAGGTCAGGAGTTCAAGGCCAGCCTGGGCAACTTATCGAGGTGTGGCTAACAGAAAAATTAGCCAGGCATGGTGATGCACGCCTGTAGTCCCCCCTACTTAGGAGGCTGAGGCAGGTGGATCACTTGAGTCCAGAAGTTGGAGGCTGCAGTAAGCTATGATGTTGCGTAGCCTGGATGACAGGAGACCTTGTCTCAGGAAAGAACAAACAAACAAAAACAAAAAAAGAAACAAAGAAAAAGTCCTTGAAGGCTCCTATCTCATTCCTTGTTTTGTGTTTCTTGCCACTGTCTGTGGCCACTTACTGCTTATTCACGTCCCTTTCTTGTCAGTTTGGAATGGGCTAAGCCTGGGTGATGGCTTTGGAGATGACCAGCAGTCACTGGGGACTGGAAGCTGCCATGTGAGGCGAGGTGACAGAACACACAAGCTTTATGTCTTTTTCTCAGTCTATTCGTAGTGGAGAAACGTAGGGGTTATAGTGGCACAGCTCAGTCTGCCTCCCCTCCCCCCATCCTGGATCAGTGACAATTCCCTGTTGCCCCCAGGCTGAAGCGCAGCTAACCCTGACAAGGCTGCAAGCTCTGCGTGGTCTGGCCGCGTTCCTTGCCTCCTTTACTTGGACTGCCTTTACCCACTCCAGCTCCTCTTCCCTCCTGGTCTTTGCACATGCCGTTCCCCGAAACGCTTCTTCTGTCTTTCTTCTCCAAGCTGACTGTTCATCCTTAGGTCTCATCTCCCTGGGGTCTCGTCTTGGGTTCCTCCAGTCTGGATGAGATGTCCCTCTTACGTGCCCTCCTAACTTCCATTTTGAAATTTCTATCGCGTTATCTTGCAATCGCCTGTTTGTATCCATCATCTGTCAATGAGCCCGTGAAGTCAGAGCCCATCTTGGTTTTATGCTTGTGACCACAGCGTTGGGCATAGGCTTGGTGCTCCGTAAATATCTGTTGAATGAAGGAGCATGTAGAGAACAGAATGTGGTCTTTGATTACTTCTGTGTTTTGCTCAGTGTCTGATGCTCCACCGATCCTTCTTGCCGGTCCTCAAGACTCTGCCGGCCTTTTAGCTGAGGATAACGCAAATCTGCAGTATCGTCAGATAGAGTCAGGGTGTTGGAAGTTTGCTTATGCAGAGAGAACAATTCAGAGTTTCACATTTTTAGTTGTGAATTCAGAATCTTGAGTTATACATGAGCTGCAGTGGTTTGGTTTTTAAATTGAGTTTCTGCTTATTGTTAAATCCAAACTGAATCAACTGAAGGAAGGTCCTTATCATTTGCTCCTCCCGGCAAGGACACTGTGGCTCTCTGGATATTCCTGTAAGACAGGAAAAGCGATCACAGATCAATTCTAGTTGCTGCCGCTGAGGAAGGAGAGGAAGATAGATGGTTCTGGCTTTGTGAGGAACCCTCCTCCCCCTCCTGTCCTCCTCACCCTCTCTCTGCCAATAATTACAAAGCTGAACCGAACTGCTACTGAGAATCCAAGTTCTTTCCTGGCTCTGAATAAGAGAACATAGATAGCATATGCATCTAGGTTCTTTGAGTATATATGTACATACATACGTGCATATACTCATACGCTCTGCCCTCGGCCTGAAATGACAACCCTACCTGAAGACCTATTTCTTGTTTCCTAAGCAGATGGACAGCTATGTTTATGTTTACCTAAATCTTTCTTGGTTAGTTTACTAGGATGTAGCTAAAAGAACAGGGATATAGAGTCTAGTGACTTGAATTAATTGTACAAATACTGAGCATCTCTGATGTGCTAGACAGTGTTGGGCTTACCAACATGAAGAGGACAAGGCCTCTGATTCAAGTGGCTTGCTGTGTAGTGAGGTCATCCTAGTGCCACTTTAACTTTGAGAGAAAAGTCATTTATCCGCTTAAAACTTCCCATTTCTTAACTGTAACATGAGGCTAATAGCACTTCCTTTCTACTGTTGCTGAGGGCATCTACCTGGTAATATTTGTACAATTCCACCTGACAGGTACCTGTTTATCCTTGACATCTCTCAGTGCAGTCACCTGAGTCCTGTCCAGCATCTGCTGGCTCAGGCAGATGCCCCCCCTCATGCGGTCTCTGCTGGGGTGCTTCGCCCCTTGCTGTAAGCACCATTGGCTTTGGTTCCCACACCCGTGCCAAACTCTTTGGACAAAGAGCCTCGTCATGCCCGTGTCTATAATCTCAGTGCCCAGTGTGGTGTCCGGCACACAGCACTTGACACGTTTGCTGCTGAATAAATTAAAGAACAATGGTTATGAATGGCTGAGTACTATACATGTCACATTATTATTATAAGAACTTTGGGCAAGACAACAGAAGAAAAAGTGAGGGTGCTTTGAGGCCCTGGAGATCGGAGGAGATCCTGGCATACTGAACTCCAGTTTAAAGGCTGTAACTGTGCCCTGCTTTTTACTGTGGATGCTGGTCAACTGCCCAAGGTAAAAAACAAACAAACCTCATGAGGTCAGAGAGGAGGTCTGTATGTTTAATCTAGAAGTCAGCACATGCTTTCATTAGCTACCAAAGCTGCCAGATCTGGGTGGCTGGCAATCAGAACCTCATTTTGATCATTTTATGCCCTGTTCTCCGTGGCATGTTCACCACTCACATGGTGGCACCTTCTTCCTCCTGGTTTCCTCTCCCTTTGCAGGAAGAAATGTGTTTCTCATCTTCTTGGAATCTCCTTCTTTTCTGCTTTGGTCGCATCTTTTTTTTCTGTCGTTCATGTAAATTAGAGAATTAATATGAGTTATTGTGTTAGGGTTCTCCAGAGAAACAGAACCAATAGGAGATAATTCAGTTACTCTGAGGCATTGGCTGACGTGATTGTGGAGACTGAGAAGCGCTGTGATCTGCCATGTCCACGCTGGAGACCTGGGAGTGCCAATGGTGTAGTTCAGTCATAGTCCGGAGGCTTGAGAACCAGGGGGACCAATGTTGTAAGTCCTAGTTTGGAGGTTGGAGAAGATGCGATGAGATGTCCCCGTGCAAGCCCCGAGGTAGGAGAAAAAAGGGGGTGGCTGGTGAATTCTTCCTTCCTCTCTGCTGCTTGTTCTGTTCAGGCCCCCAGTGGATTGGATGGGGCCCGCCCACATTGAGAAGGGCCTTCTGTTTCCCTGAGGCTCCCATTCACATGCTCGTCTCACCCTGGAACATCCTCACAGACACACCCACAAATAATGTTCAATCTGGGCACCCCATAATTCAGGCAATTTGACATGTAAAATTAACCACCGCAGTTATTAATAACATTTTGGATGAAAGGAGAATGTTCTTGTCTATAGTGTGTGCGTGCACACGTGTTTGTATACAATTTTTAACATAATCTGAATGTGAGAAATAAGGAATAAGCACTTTTGGGGAAAAGATCATCTCAAAAATCATTTTTTTCTCTTTATCCACCTCTTTGACTCTCAGCATTGAAATCAAAGTAGTAAGGCCTGATGGTTGTTTGGAAAGAAAGGCAACTCTTAGCAGTTTATGCACAGTGTTCTAGGTAGAGTAAGTTCTTAGTGCTTGATGATTGAATGAATGATTGCATATTTGACAAAAGACGTTCCTTCTTAGGTAAAGCATGCTAATTCTTCCCACAAATTCTCTTTTCATCCCTTCCCTAATTTCTGCAGACTGCGGGGTGGGGGTGGGGGGATAGAGTTGATCTCTTCCTTCCTTCTTGCTGGGCTTGCCACAGAGCATGTTAAATGATCTCGATGTTTCTCCAATCTATAAATAAACACTTCTTCTTAAAATGGGGCCATCATGGGATCTGACTGTATTTATTCTTGTCATTCTCTTCTTCTCTCCTCCCACAGAGAAATGGCACATTTCGAAAGAGTTTCCATCATTTGCAACATTTGATGCTTTGTGTCTTTCACAGACCATGTATCAGAGCTAGTGCAGTAGTTTCTTACTCTCAAACATGCTTGTCCTAGACTCCGTGAGCCGTCTAGGAGAGCGACCACAGTTCTGCAGGCATCCATCATGTGCATCCTCTGTTTCACACGCCTTCTTACTACGTTACTCTTCTCAAGTTTACAAATCTCTTTTCATTGATTTCATTTTAGTTTGGCATCGTGGTGTAGTGAGACTAGCACTTGGCTGGGAATTAGGACTAGCTGTGTCCTTGGATAAGACACTTACCATTCTTCCTGGCTTGTAGTTTTTCTCTTCAAGAGTTGAGCTATCCAGCTTGGTTGTTCTCTGGCTATAAAGGCGTTTTGACATCTGAATTCTGAAAGGATGCAGTGAGAGTTTCAATCTTTCATACTTTATGCTTTCCAGGAGTAATTTCATTAGCTATCTGATGCATTCCCATGAGAACCAAAAAAACCACACTGGCTCCTTCAGACAGAAACTGGTAGAAATAAAAAGCTTACAGTTGTTGGGGGCAATTAATTTATTTCAGGTATACTGATATTAAGCTAGAACCAAATTGCTCAGTGGACCCATGCACATTATTTAATATTTTCACTATTTACATTTTTCTCATTTCTAAACTACTTTGGATGGTAGAATATTTTGCTGCTTTTGTTTTCGGTTAAGAACCCCTTACCCACTTAGTGACAACGGTGCTGTAACTGCCCTCATCCCCAAAAGGTCCATATTACACATCCAGCTAGGATGGGGCAGGCAGGCATCTCATATAATTAGACTCAGCCCTAACACATTGGTTTTTGTATATCCAGGGAATAACTCCCTCCATTAAAGACTCATGCAAGGGGAAGAACAGGTAACAAAGTGTTTGTTGTGATGATGAACTGTCCCTATTTCACCTTCGTACTGCAAAGTGATCTGCTTGGAAACTAATTAGAGCATTTCCCCAATGGTGTTAATGATCTACTTCTACATGCCTGTGGTCTCCTAGACAGTGGTACCACGTGTCAGAAACTGGCCATAAAGCAGCCATCTCCCTAGCCTGTATCCCTCTCATAGAAGAATGCTGAGAGCAGCTCATTCCTTCAGCTGAGTCTCCCACCTTTTTTTCAGGCTTGTTTAAGGATTTTACTCTTCCATGATGCTCCTTACCTTCTGTTCTTTAAAATCCTCTTTGCTTTTGGATTCCAGGGTGGACAAGGAAAATGTGCACCATCTTTAATATACAGGCAGTTAGGAGACTTTCAGGTGCTCGAAGTCTGGTCAACATTTTCTGGCAGCACAGGTGAAGATGACCTTTTTATGGAAGCCTGCGAGGCCAGACTCTTCTGCATCTCTCCGCGTATAGACCTGATTTCTTTCTGATACGGCTGATGTACTTGCCACGTGGATGGAGGATAAGGATGGTCATTTACCATGCTGTGCGCCACCTGCATCCGCTTCCATTGCAGCTGGAGCACCATCAAGTCCATTGGGTTTCTTTGTTTTTAAGGATAATTTTTGTTTAGCTCCTATGTTGAGTGGAAGACGCAGTCCTACCTTTTCTTTCTCTTACAGTGTGCTAAAGATTTGGGTTCTGTGGCCTTAGGCAGTTTATTTCATGGTTAAAGGTAGCTGTTTACACTTTTTAGCAAATTTCATGCCCCTTTCTGCGGGGTCCCTGGTATTTTTTGTTTTTGTGTATCGTAAACCACAAAAGTGCTGTGATTTCCATGGAAGGATATGGAAAATCAGGAGATAAGACTGAAATTAGAAATGAGAATTTGTGACTTTAAAAATGATGCTCATTTTCACCACTGGTGGAAGGGCTTTAGACCACACAATTCAGTGAGTAAATCAGTACAGCATATTTTTGTGTACACTTTCATTGTCAAGGCTAATTGTTTTGATGTAAAGATTCTGCCTTGATTGGATTCAGTAATACGAACTGGACATAAACACGAGATATTTTGTTTGAACTTTTACAAGGCTAACTAATTTCACATTTCACAGATAACACAGAGACTTGGCCACATTTTCATAACAATGCCTCCCTTGTAGCGAAGAGATTTAAAACATAATGCAACTAAGATGAAATAAAAAATATAAAAAGAACTATAATAAATTAAGTTGCTCATTCTTTCTTGATGGACCCTATGATCAGCTTTTAGCCTTGATGTCTATATCACAGACTGTATTATTTCCTCATTTTTACATAGGTTCAGAGTACTGGGAATGGAAAGAGGAAAAAGTGGGGGGTATCCACTTCTTAAGACTTCTTTTTAAGTATGGCTGTTACTTTCTGTGACTCCTATAACTCAAGGAACTGAGAACAAACACCAGACGGTAAACTCAGAAATAGATTGCCCAAAGAAAAATTCCCTAAAGAGCTGTTGCTACTTTTTTTCTTATGTTACCTTTCTTCTTGTGGGATTCCATCCCATAATATGTACTTTATAAGTTGCCTCTCAAACTTTTCTGCTTTTTTTTTTAAATAGAAGTGGTATTTCTTTAATTACTGTATGGAAATATACATAAAGATGGAAGACCTTTCTAAATACTGTTATGAAATTAATTGATAATTAATTCCATAGATGTGTATTGCCACATGGAAAGAAGATAAGGATGGTCATTTGTCAAAGATATTGACAACTGAGAAAAAAGTGATTACAGGGAATTGGCCTTGTGTGTAAGAACAACCATGGCCAATTAATTTTACTTACTTTTCTTTTAACGTGTGCACAAATGAATGTAAACATCCTGTGTGCATCTAAAAGTTCTTTCAATAAATGCAAAATAATTATAAATGATAATGTGGGTTTTTTTCTCAGTGGCAGATAAATCAATGCTTCTAACAATTGCTGGCTTCTCATCTATGGCATTTTCTTGAATCGTTGCTAATTTGGTAGACTAACGGAGCATCAGGTTTTATTTAGCTTTTTAAAACATTTCTGTGGTTTTTTTTCCATTGATATTTTGCTTAGAAAGTCTATTTCCACCCTAAGATCAAGTAAATATTCAGTTAAAGAGATGAAATATTACCTGTTTCATTTTTCCATTTAGGTTTTAAGATTTTGTTAGAGAAGTTTCCACACATATTCAGAAGTGACAGGAGCAGGGTAATGAACTGTAGGTACTCATCACTCTGCTTCAACCATGATCGATACGTGACTAAGCTTGTTTGTCTATGTCCTACCACACTTCTCACCCCTCCTCCACCCTATTATTTTGAAATATAATTCCCTCACAGTTCCATCTGTAATATTTCAGTATGTGTCTTTAAGAGACCTAAAAAAACCCAACCAAAAAAGTGTCATTATCACACCTAATAAAGCTAATGGTAATGTCTTTATAGCATCTAATTAATACCTAGAGTTCAAATATAATACCTATTGTTTTTGGCAGTGAGGATACAACCTATAAAAGTAAGGCCTGGAAGTCTCAATACCCAAGAGCCAATATTCTAGTGTGAGGAAACAGACAAAATATAAGTCAAATAAAAACAGGATGATTTCTGCTAAGGATCCGTGCTCTGAGAGAAGCCCAGTGGGCAACAGGAAAGAGGTGACCCAGGCCCAGACTGAATCTGATCCAGGTGGGGTGGTCAGGGAAGGGCCAAGGCCAGGTGAAGAGGAGGAGCTGGCCCTCGGGAGCCGGGGGGACAGTGTCTCAGGCGGAGAGGCCTGCCAGTGCACCGGGAGCTTGGTGAGCCTGCAGAGTGTCATCTAACCAAGAAAGCTTTTTTCACTGTTCATGCTGGCTTTCATTATAGTCATTTGTAATGTGTCACTTTTCAGTGTCTAACTTTTCAACAGGGTAAATAGAAAGAACCATCCAAGTATACTGGCAGTGAACTTTGGTGTTAATTTTGCCTTGTTAGTTATGCTTAATTGCTCCTAGACATTTCAGAAAAAAATGAAACTGAAAATTCAGGCTTCTTAAAGACCTTTTGAAATATACAAACCCCCAAGGAAACAGACCCTTCTCTGTGTGTAATAATAGAGTTCTAGTTTCTGTAGGGCAGGTTCCTTCTTGAGATTTGGGGCACTTCCTGATTATTTCTGGGTAAAATAAAAGTGACAACTTCTTTTTTTTTTTTTTTTTTTTTTCCTTACAACTTTTTAATACTTCTTCTTTGGGTAAAAACCAGGAAGTGGGAAATGAATGTATAAAAACCAACAATACCTACACCCACATGTGTGTATTTTCATGTACATGTGAGCATATATATGGGTGAGAGGAGAGAAAGGATGCATAGGGAAGATGGGTTCTATTAAACTTGATTTAAATGAAATAGCAAATTAGAGCACATTCTTGTCTTAATCTTTTCTGTAATAAAGATAAAATGGGGTATTGTGTTCATATGATCGAACAAAAGTGGATGATTCCAACCTTTTTTTCTCAGCCATTAAAAGAAGAATTTGAAAGAAACAGCCTTTGCATATACACACTGAGAGTTCGTCAGTCTTTCTTCAAACACAGCCAGCCACAGTCAGACTAAACATTCGCAGACATTTCATTTAGTCCACAGTGGAGGTATTTGTTGATTCACATATTTTCTTTTTATAAGAAAATCTTCAAGGTTAGTATTCACCACTGAATTTAACACAAAGTGAAATTCCATTGTGTTGTAAGACAGCTTAAAATGCTGTCTTTGATTTAATCTAGAAACTTCTGTTATCGTCACTCCTGAAAAAGGTGCTGGTAGTTTAGCTTAACCATCAGCTACAATAAGGGCTGTGGATAGTTTCGCCATTTATGAAATTATTACTCTTCCTCATTTGTCTTCTTGATTTACCAAACATCAGTGCTCTCGTGTCACCAGGGACTAACTATTGGATTTTTCTTCTCAGTACATGGTATGCCAGTAGGTAGGATAGAGAGTTTATGGTAGATTCAGTTTGTCTTTATTTACTCAAGCACTCTTCCAGGGCCTGGAGCTGTCAAAGGTGAACTAGGAAATTATTGTTTACATCTGCCAGGAATTCACCGTTCTTTTATGACCTTTCATGCCCTTCAGAGAACATTTTTTTGTACACCATGATTGTCAGAAGGGGTCTGGGATAATTTTAGAGTCGTACAGAGATTGCAGGTCAGCAGCTTCGTCTGCCGTGACTTTCGATGCTCTGTAGTAACTGTTTTCTTAAATCTAAGTTTGCTTGGCAATACCTTTTTTTTTCTTAGTGAGAAATGATAGACACATCCCTGGGTGCCCACCACTCATTTTGTCAAGATCGCTAAGTATGTGAAATCAATAAATTAAGTGAATATGAAGGACTTATTTTAATAGCACAGTTTTGGCAAAAGTAGAGCTTGTTAAGTATAGTATCGTTGAGTTGTTAAATAGAAAATGTTTATTATGTTCCTGCATTTAAAACACTTTCAAGCATTGTAGGGAAAGAAAAGCACATAAGCTGTGGTCTTTACCTTTAAGGAACTCATAGCCTAATTGAGATATGTGTAAGAAGATAAGGAATAGCATGAAGCAGTATGTGATCAATGCCAAGTGCAGATGTGTGCTAAACGGCTTTCAAAGAGGGAGGCAGTTCCTTGTGAACTGGAATAATGATAATAATGGCAGTGACAGGAGCCAGCATTTACTGAGTGCTTGCCACGTACTCAGTACTGATCAAGTATTTTACAGGTATTTGCTCATTTAATCTTCACGTCAGCCATGTGAGAAAGGGATGTCTATTATTCCTGTTTTACAGCTCAGAAAACTGAGTGAGGTTAGCTAACTGGCACAGGGTCCTACATCAAGGAAATGTTGGATCCTGTGTTGGATTCTGGGCTGCCGAAGTCCAGAGCCACTGTTTTATCCGTGCCAAGTGGTCTAGGAAAACTGGATGGAAGCGGGGACCCTGTGAGCCGAGGAAGCAAGCCTCCTGGAAGAGGCTGGTGTGTGTAGGGAAGGAGTGAACGATAAGGGCTTGGGGGTGTGATTAAAGGGCCCTCAGTCCAGGTTGAAGTGCTCGGACCTGATCCAGAAAGCAGCTGGAGAACCAGTGAATGAACTTAGCAAGAAAATAACATGACCACCCTGCGAGGACGGATGTCACAGAGGAACGTTGGGTGTGTTGCCAGGCAGCCACTATGGCTCGCACTGGGGTTTTCTGATCCTGGCTGCTTCAGTCTTGTGGCTGTCCAGTGGTTTGATTTTCCATTAGCCCTTTCTCCCTTGGCCTTGAGGGATGAATATCTCCAAAATCTCAGGCATCGGGCCGTAGGAGCACCCTGTCCCACTGGTGATCCGCTGGGCTTTCCACCAACTCATACGAGGCCTAAGTCCTGCTGCATACGCTGCCTCAGAGGGCAGAAGGTAAGGTCAGGTGGTGTCCCTCCCCCTCAGGGGTTTCCTTATGCTTTTCTAGATTTTGGGCCCAAAAGTCCACATTTCAGAGCAATCCTGGAAACCCAGGAGGAGAGTGGGTGGCATGTGGAGACCCTTCCAGGATAGCTGTAGACCTAGCTGTCCCCAGAGGCCTGGCTCCGGGTCCCAGGGGCTGATTAGAAGGATACTTTGTGATCACTCAGTCAAGACCACATGTCCCTAGAGAACGCCGTTAGGGGAGTAACCACAGTGTTCTCTTCTATGCTGATTAATCTGGGATTTAAATACAGGCTTCAAAATAAAGTGTAAGTGGTGGTAGCTCAAAGAAGCAAACCAAGCTTAACATTAAATGACATGGGGCTCCTGGAAATGTGGAATGACTCGGAACAAAGGTTACTTACTGCATCTATGACTCTTTTTAGACAAAGAAAATATGTGATTAAGAAATATTTTGGCAAGATCTCACCGAGATTATTTACTGGGAAGGAGGCCCAGGACTCAGCCAGGCAGGGAAAATGTGGGGTGTTTGCTTGGATTGTGGAAGGAGTGCATTTTACAGTGTGGAAGTGGACTGAATGCCTGGGGGAGGGGGTGCCATGATACAGGTTTATGCTGGTAGAGGATTCCTGCGGACTCCAGAGTAAGTAGAGGAAGGTGTTTGCTTGTCACCGGGACCAGGGTAGGGCTCAAACCTACCTCCGCTCATCAGGCATGGTTTGCATCTTTAGAGACACACAGCACAGTACATTCACTATTTTATTTTAAGCCATGGCTAACTTTTCTCCGATCTTCTCCAGGAGAAAAACTTGATGTTTGCTGTCATCCTGGCCTAAAAATGTCCACAGTTGCGCTAACAGGCAAGCTTCCGTAAGCAGATCAAATTTGCCATTCTGGTTCCAACATTTGACTACCTAGCTTTTTATAAAGGAAAACAAAAAAAGGGAGCTGACATCAACTGATGTTTTAGGTTTGAGGGTGTTTGGAGAAGTGGGAGTTCTCTGCCTAGTCTTTTGTGGACGTTGGATGTGTGTCTGCCTCCTGGCTGGCCACCCTTCCCCCCGGGCGGATTCTCTCGGAATCATTTTCTCCCTCCGGGAGTCTCTTCCCTCCCCCAGCTTTGTCTTTTTCTCTGACATCTGCCGCACACTCTCTCCAGGGCATACGGTCCAAAGCCTCCCGGGAGAGTTTCATCTGCTTAGTGTAACTTCTGGGAGAAGATAGAACTGATGGATTTTTATGTGCAAATATGGGCTCATGGTGGTGTTCCTGCCAGAAGCGCCACGTACTCAATGTCACAAGCATGAATTTATGATGCAATTTGAAAAGGGTCAGCATGTTCAAAGGTGAGATTAATGCTGTCTGTGAGCACTCAGTGATGCTGAGGTAACTGAAGTGTATCTGGTGGCGTCCAGAGCTGGAGTCCTCCCCTGCAGATGCCAAGAAGAAAGAGATGGCTCTGCAGACCGGGAAGGGATGTGGGATGCACATTTCTTGCTGCCTGTCGGTTGGTAGTCTAGACACAGGCTGGCAGGCGGAAATCAGTGTGGGGCAGGCGTGGCATGAACTGTCCTCCCCCTGTCCCCCCACATCACTTCCTTACAGGACACCTGTCCATTTTGTATGAATTCAGGCACCATGTTATAATATTCCTGCAATTTCATTTTTTTTTCTTTCAGTATTGGACTTCGTATACAAAGAATAGGATTAGTCATAATCTTTCATGACACATTCTCTTCACATTTTCATTTATTTAGAAGGATGTAATAGACAACTGTCTTAGTTCAGGCTTCTGTAACAACGTACTGTAAAGTGGGCAGCTTATAAATGACAGATTTATTTCTTTCAGTTCTGGTGGCTGGAAGTCTGAGGTCAGGGTGCCAGCATGGTCAAGTTCTGGTGGTGGCTCTCTTCTCGCTGCGTCCTCGCACGGCAGAAGGGTGAGGGAGCTCTTCGGGGTCTCTTTTGTAAGGGCACTAATCCCTTTCATGAGGGCTCCACCCTCATGACTTAATTACTTCCCAAAGGTTCCACCTCCAAATACTATCACATTGAGGGTTAGGGTTCTGCCATATGAATTTTGGGGGTACACAAACATTTAGTCTGTACCAGTGACCACAAACCCATCCCCAAAACAAAAGATAGGACCTTGAAAATAACCCCTATCTGACCATATCATGGGCCTCCCCACGCCTCATCCTTCTTCCTCCTTCTACCCAAGGTAACCTTGTCTGAATCCTGTGTGCATCTTCCCTTTTTTTCCGACATACTTTCTTTCGGCTCTGTGTAGTCCTACAGAAGAGCATAAAATATATACACATAAAAAGTGTGTATCTCTATAGATACATACTTGATTTGAGTTGTCTTCTTATTTCATAAAAGGAGCATCAGACTCTATATAATCTTTGGGGCTTTTTTACTTAATGTTTTTACTGCTAATGTTCATGTATATTGCTACATGTCATTAGTTCATTTGCTTTGTCTGCCCTATAATGTTGTGTTGTATGTAATCATGCTCTGTTTATTCCTTTGCTCTCCCACTGATGGGCATTCATGTTGGGTCCTAGGATTTTGGCTATTGCAAACAGGTTTGCCATAAATATATTTGTGTACAGGTAATCTGTTGTCCAGGTGCGAGAGATCCTTTGTGTATATGACTCCATGTTTTGAAAACCAGCAGTATACTCCACGCTGGGAGACCGTTTGTGGGAAGCACAGTAAAGGTAAATCCTCAGTACATTATATTTCACTCTGGTATGAAGAAGTAGCACATGAACTTTGCAGGGGACAGGACACTCTATGGTTTGAATATTTGTCCCCTCCAAAATTCATGTTGAAATTTAATCCCCAATGTGGCAGTATTGAGAGGTGGGGCCTTTAAGAGGTGATTGGTCATGAGGGCTGTGCCCTGATGAATGGATTAATCCTTCCGTGGATTAATGAGTTATCATGGGAGTGGGACTGGTGACTTTACAGGGAGAGGAAGAGAGAACTGAGTTAGCATGCTCAGCCCCTTGCCATGTGATACCCTGTGCCACCATGAGACTCTGCAGCGTCCCCCCCGCCCCAGCAAGAAGGCCCCTACTACACGCAGCGTCTTGGACTTCCCAGTCTCCAAAACTGTAAGAAATAAATTTCATGTCTTTGTAAATTATCCAGTTTCAGCTATTCTGTTGTAAGCAACTGAAAACAGACAGATACCATCTTATTTTAACTTTATTCCTCCTACCAAGTTGCCAGCCCTACCCAGTGCTTGGAACGACTCTGGGCACACAGTAGGCACTTTCATTCATCATGGCGTCACTGCAGTTAATGCCTGTTGACCTCATCTTATGTTAAATTCTTTGAAAGGAAAGCTGTGTTCCCTATGATACCAGTCACTTTTGTTCCTCTAGTCAGGTCAGTTGTTTTCTTTGCATTGGTTTATTTAGCACCTTCCATGAACTGGGCAGGCACCATCTTAATAGGGGCTGGTTCTTGCTCTTAAAGTACTTCCATCTAGTGGGGAGAGGCTGTGTACAAGCTGAGGATTAGAATGCATTATGATAATGTGCTCTAATTCCTAGGCCATAGAGAAAGGGTGCTTACCTCTCCCTGGGAGAGAAGACTCCTGGGTGGGAGGGGGAGACAGTGTTGGGTCTGATATTTGGATAATGGGTAGGAGTTCACAAGATAGATTAGGGAGGCGGATACGATGGATGATTTCAGGAAGTTAGAGGCATGGGAGAACGTGGCACACTCAGGCCGTGGCAGGTGGTTGGCTTTGACTGGAGCATTCAAGGTGCAGTTGAGTGAAGGCACACGAGGCAAGTCAAATGGCTTGCTTGTGTTTTTGTGAGTGTCTGATATTTGGGGTTTTTAGATAGCCCATAGCCATTTTCATATACTCTCAACCTCTATCTCACAAGTAGTCTGGGTCTGTGCTCCTTAGTGACATCCTCTCACCCTTTCCCTTGGTGGCATATACAGTTGGCTAAGAGGGCAGGTCTGACTGTGGGCCAGAGTAGGGGAAAGACCCAGGTCACCTCTGGCCTGTTGTCAGCCTGTGTGCTTGGACAGTAGAGCTCACCCAGGTGGAGACGCAGGAACAGCCTCTGGGCATGGAGTGGTGTTTTTCTTTCCAGGGACTAGGCCAAGATAACTCCTTGGCAGGGGTAGTAGCAACCGTATGTGCTGTAGTGATGCCACTGCCCACTTCTGGGTCGTTCTCTCCCCTCCGTCTCCAGCGGCTTCCATCCGTTTGCCTTCTAGTGTGGAAGCACGGGGGAAGCTGCAGGCAAGGCGGCTCCACCCACATGCTTCTCTGCCCTCCGTTCTCAGGGACGCTGTGGCTGGAGGGAGTGGTGATGTCAGGAAAGAGTAGCAGAGAGGGCCGGGGGACAGCAGGAGGTTCTCTTCTCAGAGAAAACAGCTAGTCCTCTGCGACCAATTCTCCCTCTAACTAGAGAGATCAGCCACCACACACACAGGTGCACACACTTGGGAAGATAGGATGGAGTTGTAGCGAGTAAAATTTTTATTGGAATAGCTGTGGTAGAGGAACAGTCTATATTATGCCATGGCATAACAGAGTGTTATATTTTGGATGACCGTTTGGAAGTCTTTATTTTAGGTATGTTTTGTTAGAGATCTAATTTCTTTGTGTTCTCGTGCCTACCTAGCACAGTGGGTAAGGACACAGACTAATGTTTGATAGGCTGGGTTTGAACTCTACCTCTGCTGCCACTTAGCTCTGTGACTTGTGGCATATTAGTTAAGCTCTGAGGCTCAGTGTCCTTAGTTGAAAACTGGGCCACTAATACTTGGCGCTCACACTGGGTTATAATGAGGGTTATGGAAGGCATCATGTATATAAAATATTTTATTATACAATAGCTTTTATGGAGTTATTTGAATTTGGGACTCATGTTGCTTTTACAAAAAGTTCTCTTCTTTCTTCAGAAGAGTCAGTGAGGCGGCCATCTCAGAACCAAGTGGACCGTCCTCTGTCATGCACAACAGATATTTCATGTCATTCAGTGCAGAGAGTAAGTGGAAAGAGGATCATATACAGACAGAATGGGCACCTCTCTGCCTCAACATGCTGCTCTTTCATTTTCTTTCTTTTTCTTTTTTTTTGAGACAGAGTCTCGCTCTGAGTGCCGTGGCATCAGCCTAGCTCACACCAACCTCAAACTCCTGGGCTCAAGCGATCCTCCTGCCTCAGCCTCCCGAGTAGCTGGGACTACAGGCATGTGCCACTATGCCCGGCTAATTTTTTCCATATATATTTTTAGTTGTCCATATAATTTCTTTCTATTTTTAGTAGAGACGGGGTCTCGCTCTTGCTCAGGCTGGTCTCAAACTCCTGAGCTCAAACGATCCACCCGCCTCGGCCTCCCAAGAGTGCTAGGATTACAGGCCTGAGCCACCGCGCCCAGCCTCCACTTTCATTTTCAAAACAGTATTTTAAAAAGTCCCCTCCCCTGTAAAACTCTGCCAGTGATCCACCTGGTCATTGTCACGGTGTTTGTTGCAGCCTTCTCTCTGCTTTCAGATATGTAGCTCTGCGGAGTCATAATCATTTATCCGCAGGTACTTTTGCATGTGTTTGTCCTGTCTCTCTCTTCAGAAGACATATCCCTGCTTGGTGCATGGAATAAGATGTTCTTTTCCTTTCCCGTAGAAGTGCTATTTTCGTTCTCCTTAAGGAGCTAGAGCAGAATTTGGTTCAGCATTTATCATGTATCAGTTTATCACCGTGCTTTTTCCTTCTTAGATTGACATGTGTCAACAGAAAATGTGGACTTGGTCATGTAAAGATGGTGCCTGTCACTTAGCATGTGCCATCTCTGTACCTTCTGATTATGGAATTTTGATGAAATCTGTCAAAGGGTGATGAAGACAGGCTCATGTGAAGCATTTAGTTTTCTGGCATTTTCACGCATGTCAAACTGATCTGGTGTGGACTGAAGGTATGTTGTCCTTCCCTTTAATGATGTTATCAAATCTGGTCCAAATTCACAGGACTCCTTAGAAAACTTTGGTGATAGGAACAGATTCTAATGCGTTGAAATAGAGATTTCTTCACCTTCTTTAACTAGCATCTTGAGAATGAACTGATAAAGTGGGAATACAGACAGGGACAGAACAGTGTGGAGGGAGTTGGAGAAAAGAATAAGGGGAAAAGGAGGGGAGCCGCAGCAAAGGCCATTGCTTTTAAGGAATTGGAATTCTTCCATCAGACATTGGTATTCTCCTACCAGGCACCGGACTTTGCCCTAGGTTTTCTCTACTTTCCCTGCATCCTGGGTATTCCAGTTGAAGTAAGCTGTGTTGCAGTCCTGCCCAGTTTTGCACTTCCAGGGGGTTGGTGCTGAAACGGAGCAGACATTAATGATGCAAGCTGGAGGGAGAACTAGTTTCGTTACTGTGACTCAAGACCTGGCACGGCTGTCTTTCCCCAACTCAAAGTTTAGTCCGGCAGGCTCTGTAACACATGGAGTCAGATTGTGAGGAGGTTCCAGCTCTTACCTTCGCACTGTCCTCATTTGGTAGCCAGGTGGAGGGTCTTTGTGTTCTTTTGACACCTCTTCCCCATCACTTTTGCTCCAGCACTGGAGACCGAGGGGTGTCCTGGAGGATGACGAGGAACCCTCGCCGTTCCCCTTGTCCTCTGACCTAGCTGTGTGCTCAGGGGGCTTTGCAGTCTCATATGGTCAGCAGCCCTCAGCGTGGCCTGATGGCTTTTTCCACATCTCCAGTGACATCTTTCTTCTTCCTAATCGTTGACTCATGGATCGTTAGCATTAGAAAAACGCTTGCGGTTCTTATAGTCCAACTTCTTCATTTTAGACATGAGGAACTCTTGACACCTGGGGAGGGCTGGAGATACGTGTAGGGGAAGAAAAAAATCTTTTTTTCCTTTAGCTTAGACTACCAAAAGACAGATAAACAAGAGAAAAAGGAACGTTATTAACACATGCAGTGCACATCACCTGGGAGAAACCTCAGTGATGAGTAACTCAAAGGCTTGTTTTTTTTTCTTTCTTTCTGTACGGCACTTGTCACTCTCTGACATTGATCTTAGTTGTTTTTTGCTTAATGTTTGTCTCTTTGTACTAGTTTGTACACTCCATGGGAACAGTGATTTTTGTCTCGTGTTCACTGCTGTATGCCCGGTACCTAGAGCTGTGCCTAGGACACAGTGGGCAGATATTTGTTGAAACACTGAATGCATGAACTTTGGGCAAGTAACTTAACCTTTCTGTACTTTAGTTTTCTTATTAGTAAAATAGGGATAAAAATAGTACCTGCTTCATCGAGTTGCAATGAAAACTAAGGGAATTAACCCATCTAAAGCACTTATGGCCTGCCTGGCACATAGTAAATGCTCAATAAAGGTTCCCTATTATTGTAATTATGGAATATTTGACTTCTAGGCTGCAGACTCCTCAAGGACAAAGACTGTTTCTTGTGTCATCTTTTTATTTCTAGTAGCAATTTGGCAGACACGTGATTGATATTCAGTGTTTATTGAGCAGGTAGATAAATAAGTTACAGAAAAATTGTAGGCAATACTTCTGTAAATATTTGTTACATTTAAATGAATAGGTCTCCTTACTGTCTTTTTCCCTAAGCTGCAATCGGTGAACCTACACAGAATAGGATGATCATGTTGTGCCTTAGCTCATCGCTTAGGCAGTGGGGCCAATAATTCATTTTTGTTGCCATGACATGGCTGACATTTCTTGGGGATTGACAGCAATGGCAGAAACTTGGTGGGTCATGAATGTCACCCCAGCCTGTACGATACACAAGAGCCACTTGAGAGCTCTTCCATTCATAGTTGATACTTCACAGAAACGCTTCCCTGGCAAAGGAGGTACTTAGCAGAGACTGCAGACATCTGAGCAGACAGATGCAGGAAAACAGGAAAGGGAAGGTTAAGGGAGAAACATCTCCATGCTTAAGAAACAGTTTAAAGGTTGTAAAAGGATTTCACTTTTAAATTTGAGCCAGTCATTACAATTTCTCTGGTAAAATTAGAGAATATGACCAGATCATCTCCAAGGAACTGTCTTACTTTTAAAATTTCCTGATTCTGTGGAAAGTGTTGAAGAAGGCCCAGGACCGAAGAGTTTAAGGGTCTAGATTTAAGTGGAGATACTGATAAAGTGGAAGGGGATGTTACTGTAAGAGCCATGGGCCAGTGGCTAAATATTAATGGCATGTAGTAGTATCTGTTTATGAGAGGAGGTGGAAAATTATAGTATAATGATTAAATAGAAAATGAATTCAGAATCCACATCTTCACAACAATTTCTGACCTTCTGGTTTGGATGAGCATATTTCACATGAACTAAGTTGCATGTTGGCTGTCTAATCTGGGCGTCTGTTTGGTGAACCTTTCCCATAACTAATCCCCAAGAGATTTCCAATCATGCCATAAGGTAATGCAATTTGGCAAGAGGATTTGGACCTTGACGAAATCTCTTGCCCAATTTGGCATCCAGAAAAGGCTGACTTGCCTAATTTGAAAAGAAATTGAAAACAAAAATTAAAAACAAAACCTCTGGTTGTTACTTGTTTGATGAAATGCCATAGAAAACTATAATTTTTTTTCCATACTCTGTTAGTATAGAGAATATTTTTACCATTGACTCCTAAATATCTGTCCTTGGTTTCCTGTCCTTCCCTGATGCAGTGTTCTCATGAGGCTAAATCGTTACAGCAATGGTGTGAAGTGGAAATGTGTGTGTGTGTGTGTGTGTGTGTGTGTATTTTGTACCATATGTGTCTGCCTGCATTGTCAACATCTACGTTAGTGTTAGTTTCGTGTTGCTTCATAACAAATTACCGCAAATTTAGTGGTTTAACACAACATACGTTTATCATCTCAGTTTCTGTGTGTGAGGAATCTGGACGTAGTTTGTCAGGGTCATCTGCTTGGGGTCTCACAAGGCTGTGATTAGTATGTTAGCCGGGGCTGTAGACTCATCTGAGGCTTGACTGAGGAAAAACCCATTTTCATTGGCAGAATTTAGTACCTTGTGGTTATGGGACAGAGGATTTCAATTTCTTATTAGCTGTTGGCCAGAGGTTGCCCTTAGTTCCTTACTAGTGGGCCTCCCGATGTGGCATCCCACAACAAGGCAGCTTGGTCTTTCAAAATTAGCAAGAGAGTTTAATGTTTTCCCATAGCACAAGTGTCTTTATAGACCTGACCTCAGCTTTTCCCCTGTTGTCCTTGTATGGTAAGATAGAAGTGGGGAGAGCCAAGATCCAAAAAGGCTAAATGAAATGTCTAAGGTTGCAAAGCAGCTAGAGGTTGCATTGGAATAAGAATATAAATTGATTAATAACAAAAATGAACACTTACCATATGCCAGGCATGGTGCACATCAGTGCATTCTTGTTTAATTCCCAGCACAACCCTCTGAGTTAGGTATTACTATCACTAAAGCATTTAACAGGTGGGGAAATTGAAGACTAGAGAGGTTATATAACCTGGCTAAGATTAAGAGACAGAAAATGCACAGCCCAGATTTGAACACAGGCAGGCAGATTCCAGAAGCGACTACCATTGCACTCTGAAGTCCTCTCCGTTAGATCATGATACCACTGTGTTTGGGATTCTTCCTCTCTTTTGTTAGATACTTAAGTTGCTGCAATATTGCAAAGGGATGATTGTAATAGGTTGCTCCTTTAAAATGCATTAATAAAATGGAGGGACAACATTCTTTCTTTTCTACTTGAGCCAGGCTTCCTCATTTTTCTGAAGACACCTAGGACAAATGGAAGGAAATCAGGATTTAGTGGGATTTGCATGTGTTAATTACACTTTTGCTGCATATGCATCCAAAAAAAAAATCAAACATGCAAACTCAAAGTTGGTAGAATACAGCTTGTTCATTTTTAATTCATTTAAAATGTTCTTTTTAATGAAGCATTACCCATTTTACTATTCCATGAGACATGAATAATCTAGAAAAGGCAGTATAGGTCTATTTTTCCAACATATAAAACCATATGTAGATGGGTCTTGTTGAGAGATGTAAAAGAGTTGAGTATTAGAAACTGAAATTTTAGAGTAAAAAAATCCAGGGGTATGTGTATTTCTTCTATATTTGCAGAAACTCAGCTGTGCTGCAGGAGACTTTAAAATCTATAAATACAGTGAAGAAATAAAATACGGAGGAGGTTTGCTGATTATTGAGCTTTTTCACTGATAGTGAAATGGAGCAGCTGTAGGATGGAGGTGAGGACAGAAAAGTGCCACATTGGCTCAGATCCAGGCAAACCTCCAAAACTGCCACGGCCATGCCCCCACGTTATGTGTTAATAAAAGGTAGAATGGCAGAGTCGTTCAACTTCAAGCATGCTGCCTACCCCCTCTTCATTTGCATGCATTCAGCTTCCTTCATTAAATGGTTATGAATTTGGCCTCCCCTGAACTGATGTTGGAGAACAATTTTTTTTTTAAATCAGAAAACAAAGGCAGGTATTTTTATGTTTTATTAGCTATGGTACAGATCCTAGAGCTGCCTCATCCCCTCCCCTGCCCCCCCACCGTGGGGTCAGGCCTTCCCAGGAGCCCCTGCCTTTGCCGCCGGGCCCTGCTGGAACTCCTGCTGCAGCTGAGCAAGGGTTTCCCTCTGTTGCTCAAGGTCCCGGAGCTGGGATTCCTATCGCTTAATTTCAGCTGAATCTTAGTCCAGCCTCTTCCCCACTGTGGCCGAGCCTCCCCCAGCTCCTGTTTGACCAGCACAGGACCCAGAAGTTTAAAGACCACGTTGGACCCATCCAGCAGGGCCAGCTCCTCCTTCACGACATGATTTTCTGTTAGTTGTGCCTCAGGCTTCTGCCTCCCTGACATGGATTTACTCAAGTCCTCCTGTAGTGGTTGACATTTCTGCCCTGCTCCCCACAGCTTCTTCTGGATCAGCTCAGCCATGGCCGGGACAAAAGCCTGCAGGCAGCGGGAGAGGGGTGCTGGGTCTCACTCTCTGGGAAGTCCCTGAGCTCCCCTTTCTGGCCTGGCCTGGCCTACTCATGTTCCCCCTTCAGTCTTGGAGAACTTCTGGAACTTACTGTTGTCCTTTCTCCTATCCTGCATTTGTATTTCTTTCTTTTTTTCTTTTTTATTTTTTTGTGAGACTCTGTCTCACTCTGTTGCCTGGGCTAGAGTACCGTAGCATCAGCCTAGCTTACAGCAACCTCAGACTCCTGGGCTCAAGCGATCCTGCTGCCTCAGCCTCCCGAGTAGCTGGGACTACAGGCATGCGCCACCATGCCCGGCTAATTTTTCTATATATATTTTTAGCTGTCCATTATAATTTCTTTCTATTTTTAGTAGAGACGGGGTCTCGCTCTTGCTCAGGCTGTTCTCGAACTCCTGACCTCAAACAATCTGCCCGCCTCGGTCTCCCAGAGTGCTAGGATTACAGGCGTGAGCCACGGCGCCCGGCCCTATATTTCTTTATATTAATCTTACATAAACCTCAGTCCAGGTTTGCCCAGGGCTATAGTTATTTGTGTTTATGTGTCATTCTCCCTACTAGGCCATTTTTCATTAACTTTGATCCCCTTTCAGTGCCTAGCACGAGGCCTGGAACAATGGAGGTGCACAGTGTATATTGATTGAATCGAACGAAAGGTATTTGAATATACAGTTAAACCTAGAACAACACAGGGGTTAGGGGCGTCAGTAAAAATCCATGTATAACTTTGATTTCCCCAAAACTTAATTACTAATAGCCTACTCTTGACAGGACACCTTACTGATAAACAGTCCATTAACACATATTTTGTATATGTTTTACAGACTGTGTTCTTACAATAAAGTAAGCTAGGGAAAAGAAATGTTACTAAGAAAATCATAGGAAGAGAAAATATACGTACTATTCATTAGGTAGAAGTGGATCATCATAAGGGTCTTCATCCTCGTGGTCTTCACATTCAATAGGCTGAGGAGGAAGAGGAGGGGTTGGTCTTGCTGTCTCAAGGGTGGCAGAGGCAGGAGAGATGGTGGAGGTGGAAGGGAGGGCAGGAGAGATGGGCACACTGGATATAACTTTTATTGAAAAAAAAACATCATGTGTAAGTGGACCCATACCGTTCAAACCCATGTTGTTCAAGAGTCAACTGTGTTTCATGTATTTGTTCCTACTGTGGTAGACAGGGCTTCCAGTCATTCGTTCTGAAACTTCCATTTAAGGCCTCAAGGAGGGTTCCCTCATTCCAGTAATCTGAGAGTTGGCCAGCAAATTCAAATTCGCTGGGTCACTGTCCTTTATGTTCCCATGGGGTTTTTTGTTTGTTTAAAAAAAAAAAACCTCTTTTGGCTCTCAGATATTGTCTTTATTTTTTCTTTTGCACTTAAAAATTTGTGGTAAGTTATATATAACATAAAATTTGCTATTTTAACCATTTTTAAGTGTACAATTTAGTGGCATTAGGTACATTCACATTGTTGGGCAACCGTCACTACTCTCCGTCTCCAGAACTTTCATATCTTCCCCAAATGAAACTCTGTACCCACTGATATGCTCTTCTTCCCTCATCCCACCCATGGTAACCACTGTTCTACTTTCTGCCTCTGTGAATTTTGACTGTTCTAGGTATCTTATATGAGTGGAATCATATAATATTTGACCTTTTGTGACTGGCTTATTTCACTTAGCGTAATGTTAAAAGGCTTATCCATGTTGCAGCATGTATCAAAATGTCATTCCTTTTTAAATCAGCCGTTGTCTTTCAAGACTCAAGAGTTTTAAGTGTTTTTAGTCTCTGTAGCCACAGGTAAATTTTCTTCCTGACCTTGGCCTCTTCCTGGAATGAAACTTCCAAAGGCATTCCCTGTCTTCCAGAGTGGTATTCTTTGGGAGAGCTGAGTAGCAAAACTGAGGCAGTTAATGTGAGTGTAACAAATGAGCACCTACTGTATGTCAGGGATTCTTCCTGTGACCAGGGAGTACACAGTCTTGTGGAAGAGACAACTGTATACTCAGCTAACTGCAGTACCATGTGCTAAGTGCTGAAGGAGGACCAGACAGGTTCAAAGAAGAGGTCATATTTCAAACACACTTTGAAGGTGTTCAAGGTAGAAAAGAAAGGGATGGCGTTCAAGGTAGAGAAGAAAGGGATGAATGGCTGGAGCCAAGGCAAGGGAAAACACATGACATATTGGAAGGCTGGCAAGGAGAGCCCGACGTATACAGAATGTACTGAGAATGTGGGGGAATGAGGCTGGAGGTTGCATGAACGCCATGCTGAGGAGCGGGGGTGGGGGCAGGGGAGCACAGGTAACTTGGAGGCTTGACCCAGTTACATCTGTGTATATCTGTGGGTTGATGGGTGGAGGGTAGGTTGGAATGGGAGAGATGGGGACTAGCAGCCAGCATGTTGGGGGCAGTGGGGAGGCAGTGTGGTGGCAACATTTTAGGCAGATGACGAGGGCTTGAAGCAAGGCAGTCACAAACAGTTTTCTCGTGGCCAGTTGCAGCGGGTCTATTGACAGCAGAGTTCATTGGATGGCCCCTACCTGGACATCCAGCCTTTTTATGTTCTGAAATTCTTATAATTTCAATCCCAGTTTAGAGTTCTGTTTTTGGAACATTTCTGTCAGATCTTTCCTTGTTGTATCCTTAGTGGCAAAAATGAGTTGATTGGTACAAGACACCTGGACAGTCTCTGACTTTCAGGCTTTTCACTCCATCATGCACTTGTCAGGATAGTTTTTCAGTCTTCTGCATACTAAGTGAGGCCTGTCTAACAGCAGAGAGAGATAGTTATTATGATTGTATCTAACATAGAATAGCTGGACTATAACAATAATTAGAACAGATCAGCCAAGCTGCAGTAGAAGTGTCCCCCCTCCCCTTTCCCTGTGATCTTTTAGTAACAGATGAACTCAAACAAAATTTTCATACAAGTGTATAAACTTAAACTTTGATGAACAAAGCTGGGTTGACGTTAAAAGTCATTGGCCCAGCCAATGGAGTCTACCACATGGCCCATAAAGAACTTGGCTCTCACGAAGGGCTTTGAAGTAAATTTCCCAGGAAAAGGCATAGTCCCTGCCCATATGCAGTTTATATTCTAAGCTGCAGAATGTCAGAAATTACTCTGGAAAAGAAGGAAAAAGTGAAATGTTCAGTAAGTACCTTAAAAACTGTTATTTAAGGAGGTCCCCAAACATACAAATAGAGAAAGTGAAAACTACTACCTGATACAAGCATTGAAAGAAAATGCCCAGGAGTCATTATTTGGCCAAAAGCTGAATCAGAAAAAAGTGCTGAAATAGACTAAAAATAATATGTTTCAAAGAAAATAACCTTTTGCTAACCTTTGCATTAGTCAGTTCCTTATTAGAGTATTTTTTTCCTGTTTTAGTCACTACTTTAAAAGAATGTGTATAAATATAGAAGATCAAGAAATGTGTGACAAAAATAATTTAAGATTTGGAACATGAGTTTTAAAAGAAAAGGTTAGAGATTAAAGTGGACTCGACTTTATCATCTTCAGTGTGAAAAAAATCAAAAGAGTATTTTTGGGCAAGCCAATGCGAATGATACCAAGAAGTTTAAAGCACATGCTCTGCCCTTGTGGGACTTTAATGTCGTGGCTGGGTTTTTATCTCACAGTTGACTGCTCAGCTTATTTCTTTATTTCCAAGAGCACGAAGTGAAAGGAAATGCATGTTAAGTTCTGGGAAATATTTTGAAGGATGAGTAGAGCCAATGAGGAGTTTCCTTCTTGGGGGTTGACAGAACTGACCTGGGGAACTTCCTGGGTGGAAGTCTGGACTGAATGACCTTAATTCCTTTCAAGTTTAAGATCGGAGGACAACTTTAGGGAGAGATAGGTAATTGCCCTGTGAGTGTAAGAGTCAACACCTAAAATAAATGTATATTTCTAAGATTTTGAAAATAGAAGGAAAGAAGGAAGAAAGAAAAGTTGATCTTGTGATTGAAAAATATTTTCAGGTCATCCCTCTGCTGTTTTTATCTTAGTCTTATTAGTTTCTTTCATGGAAGTTATTATACTTGCAAATACAGGGTGTCCCAAAAGTCTCCAGACAAAGGAAAAATTCTGTCAAATTTTGTAATGACTATTTTGTAAGTAAAGGTACATTAAGCTACAATTTCCCGTTTTCCCCATGTATGGCGACTCTTGGGCACTCTGTATATTTTGTCTATTTACTCATTATTTTGTCTGTCTCACAGATAGAAGGTAAGCACTATGAAAACAGGGACTATGTCTTTTAATTCTTTACTGCATTTCTGTATTTCTGCCGTCAAGCCCAGTGTTGGCGTACAGTAGGGACTCAAGAAATAACTGGCTGAATGAATGAATGAAGGTGGCTCAAGAGAAGAAGGGTGCTAGTGGAAGAAGGGGAAGGGGAGTGAGTTCACAAAGCCTTTTTGTTAAAAAATAAATTTTATTATGTATATTTGAGGTTTACAACACGATATGGGATACATGTAGGTAGTAGAATGGTTACTAATAATATAACAAAGTTAACCTATCTGTCATCTCACTGTTACTTTTTTTTTGTGCCAAGAGCAACTGAAATCTAGTTATCTAACAAAAATCCCTAATGCAATTTTATTAAGCCTTAAAAAAGAAGATCCTGCCATTTGCCACAACATGAACAGACCTGGGGGACTTTATAATAGGTGAAATAAGCCAGACGCACAAAGAAAAATAGTGCATGATCTCACTTATATGTGGAATTTTTTTTTTTCTTAAAAAAAAAAAAGAAAAGCTCAAATACACAGAGGTGGAGAATGACACAGTGGTGGGGGTGGGGAGGGGAGAGGAAATGGGAGATGTAGGTCAAAGGACACAAAATGGCAGTTACAAGGGATGAACGAGCTGGAGATCTGACGTACACCACAAGGACGGAGGTGAACAAGGCCTTTTCTGTCTGTGGCTGTTACGTTAGATAACAATGTGCTAAGAAAAGGAGACACATAATGTCATATAAAAATCGGGAGACAAAACAGGGTAGTGCCCAGACATGCTAGCCCTGGGAAATAGTTCATGCTTTGCTGATGGATAAAGTTTGTTAATTTTTTCTACAATAGCCAAAGGCTCTCTAAAAACCAAGGTTTCCTGGTTTGTAAGTCATCCCGGGAAGGGTGTGTGTGTGTGTGTGTGTGTGTGTGTGTGTGTGTGCGCGTGTGTGTTTGTATTTCAAACATCTGACTCCTTTATTTGTATTCTCTGCCCTGGCCTTCAGATGTTTTTTGAGCTGCTTTAGATTAGATTATCTGCCCTGGGATAATGGAGCAATTTTGCGGCAAACTGCCTCTGTGCTTTGGACTGTTCAACTCTTCTTTGCCTGAGTAGCCAAAAAAAAAGTCTTGATTTAGTCCATCTAGCCTGCTGTAGTCTGACTTATGGATATAAAGTCCCAGACCTTAGG